>NC_056737.1:1658383936-1658496436 GCF_019279795.1 Protopterus annectens | reverse complement strand
TTCTTAATTCTCCTAAAGCTGGATTGTGCTACTTTGACAGAGCTATTTTTGCTACATGGCTGTTTTACTTTTTTTCTGAATGCTGGCCTTGGTCTACTGTTCCTTCTACTTTGGTTAACTATAAACCATATTGTTACATTGCAAGATTTCAGAATTGTCACTTATCTTGACCTTGATGCACAAACAATTCAGGTATGTTTCTCCACAGGCCTCCTCTGAATTTAAGTTCTGACTAGCCTAAATTTCCTATATGACAAACATAGATAAGTAAATAAATAAATACATACTCAAACAAACCAATCAATAAATGAACTTCAGCTCACCTCGGGACATTGCCAAATAAAATGTAATACTGAGCAAATGCATAACAGTAATTAAGCACATATTATATACAGGCTTCACTGATTGCATACAGAACAGCTTTGACAAATAAGAACTATGACTCTGAGTTACATAGTTAAGGACGATGTCTCAAATATAATTTTCTTGAAACTTGTAAATTTTAAAGTGGAAAACATTCAACAGTGAAAATAAAAATGGGACAGAAGTGATGTAAGAAATACAAGTTCCACAATGGAACAATAATAAAAGTCAACCACCAGTAAATCAGAAGAAAGGTTCACACTAATAACTAACTAAAAACAGCATTAGAAGCAATCAGTACAAATATCCTTCCATGCTGAAAAACAGGGCAAGAAAAGAATAGCAAAGCAGTATAACTGAAAATCTATGATCAAATTCTAAACAGTATAACTGAAAATCTATGATCAAATTCTAAACCTACCACCCTAGAAAACAAAAACGGGAAGAAACTAAGGGTAATGCTGCTCAATGCCAGAAGTCTAAATCTCAAAATGCACGCACTCGAGGCCCTTCTCAGTATGGAGAAGATCGATGTCTGTGCTGTGACTGAAACCTGATTCAAGGCTCCTGAGAGCACCCCGGCACTATCAGGTTTTACCTCATATCATGCGTTCCGGCCACAAAACCCAGACCATACCACAAAAGGAGGGGGTGTATCCATATTCATCAAGGATACCCACACCTCCAGGTTGGGGGCTACGCACGAAGCATCGGAAACCATCCAGGTGCAATTAACCATAAGCAAAACTGCTCTACAATTTGTAGCATGCTACAGGACACCCTCTCAAACTCAGGAAACCCACACAGCCTTCCTGAAGACACTGGAGGGTATAAATGTATCACCAAACACCATCATATTGGGTGACTTCAACTACCCGAATATAGACTGGGAACATTACTCAAGCCCCAACTTTCTAGCCCAAAGTTTCCTGGAGTTCATAAATTCAAATGCCATGGAACAACTAGTCACCGTCCCCACAAGAGGAGAAAATATACTAGATCTCATCATCACAAACATGGGGACAAAATGCTCCACACCAGAAGTATATCCCTCTTTGGTGAGATCAGATCATAAACTAATCTCACTAGAAATCCACATCCCGCCCCCACCCCAAACAAAAAAGACCACAGTGAAGAACTTCTCTAAAGCAAACTTCACACTACTCAAGACAGGTGTGGTATCCTTCAAAGCCCCCGAGCCAATGGAAACCACAACCCAAGCTGTGGAAGCCCTTATAAATGCCTTCTATGAACACCTTCAGGACTGCATGGATCAGGCAATCCCAAATAAAACCAAGACTCTTTCCACCAAGGGCAAACGTCCAGTCTGGTGGACCCCAGCCATAAACAAACTTTACAATAAGAGGAGAAAGATATTACATGATAGAGCAAAATCCCAAAAAGGGAAGGCATCTTTGATCAGTACTAGCAAGAAACTACGATCCCTCATAAAATCATCCAAGGCCAACTTTGAGAAAAAAATTGCCATAGATTCAAAAGACAATCATAAGGCCTTCTTCAGCTATGTCAGAAACCTGGGTGGAAACTCCCAGATATGCTCAGAATTATTCCAAAATGATACAAAAATCACTGAACCCACAGACATTGCCAACATACTGGAAGACAGGTTCAGTGCAAACTTCACCCCCTCTCCCCCCCAAAAGGAGAGATAACTATCCCAACAGAGTGTAGCCTCCCAGACATCTCAAATGCGCAGGTGAAAGCTGCTCTCTCTAAAGCTAAAAACACAGCATCAATGGGACCGGATGGTGTCCCCGGCTGTGTGCTGCATGAACTCAACAAAGAACTAAACCCGCACATAAGGCAGCTGTTTAATCTTAGCCTTACCACAGGATATGTGCCCAAGGAGTGGCGTACAGCAACTGTGGTCCCACTCCACAAAGGTGGTGCCTCTACGGACCCTGGTAATTACCGCCCCATAAGCTTAACAAGCCTGGTCTGCAAAGCTATGGAGAGGATCATAATGGAACTCATAAACAAGGACATAGGGGACTTGCAGACCTTGGACCCAACCCAATTTGGCTTTGTCAAGGGCAGATCTTGCCTTTTGTACTTGGTCGACTTCTTCGAAACAGTTACCAAGGCCATTGATGAGGGAAAGGCAGTCCATACAGCCTACCTTGACCTTGCAAAAGCTTTCGACACAATACCCCACTTGGGTATCATAGAGAAACTTACCAGCTTAAATGTAAACCCATATGTCACAAGATGGGTTGCAAACTGGCTAAAGGACAGAACCCACAGGGTTAGAGTTGCTGGAGCCATGTCAGACTCCAAGCCAGTTACAAGTGGAGTCCCACAGGGCTCAGTCCTTGGCCCCCTATTGTTCGGCATCTACTTCTCAGAAGTACAGGCAAACATAGGAGGACTATGGCTGACAAAGTTTGCGGATGACTGCAAACTGGGTGCCATAGTGGATAGTACATCGGACACAGACATCCTTCAGAGGGGTCTCACGGAAACTGATAGCTGGTGCCGGAGCCATGGCCTGAAGTTAAACGCAAAAAAGTGTATAGTCATACCCTTCGGGAAAAACAAGGTAACCCCAAGCTACCATATAGGTGGAAACCCACTAAGCACAGAAGAGGTTATCAGGGACCTGGGTACCCAGGTTGACAGTGGCCTCTCGTTTGACACTCACGTTGCTAAAGTGGTTTGAAAGACCTTCTATATTGCCCATCTGATCATGAAGGGATTCACATCCAGATCAAGTGAGGTCATTGTTCCCCTGTACTCTTCACTTATCAGACCAATGATCGAGTACAATGCCCCATTCGGGATGTATCTCACCCGACACCTGCAGCAATTGGAGAGACCCCAAAAGTTCCTCACCAAAAGGATAAAGGGACTCCAAAACCTGTCATATACTGCCAGACTGAAGAAACTCCAACTCTATTCAGTTGCATACCGTCTGCTCAGAGGTGACCTGTGCCTGACATACAAGGCCATGACCAACCCGGAATTAATGGACATGCTCCACCTCAAAAAATCCAAATCCACCAGAACCACTAGAGCAAGTGACTTAAACCTTAGCACAGATATAAATAGGACGTGCTGGAGGGATAGATTTATCACCCAGAGACTCCCCATGCTGTGGAATAAAATCCCGGTCCATGTGAGGCAGAGCACCTCGCTGGCTCTGTTCAAGAGAAATCTTGACCGGTGGATGGGAGATCGTAGGTTTACCCCAGGAATCATCTCTGTGTCACTGCTGGACAGAGGCACAACAAACTAATGGGCACATTATTTCTAACATAAGGGGTGGCGTAAGCCACATAACTTTGGGCTAGGCTTATAAATGCCTTAGGGCAGATAGCCTAGTATAAACCTATGAACTTATGAACTACCAGATGTGCAGTGCAGGCCTACAGCTATAAAAGCAATAATTATTTAGTCATGCATATTGTAGAATTCAGGCTCCCTCACAGTGACATCTTTTTCCTATTGGCATGAAAGGTCATGGTGACTCCTTTTCAGGTCACTGCAACCATACTAGCAGTACTCAGCAGAGCAGGTGTTGTCTGTGTCTCACCACCCTGTCAAGACAGTGTCAGGCATCTGCCTTTCACTGGAAGCCCTCATGACTATTCCCCTGCAAGTTTAGAATTGTTTTTTCTCTGTGCTGTACCACACAGGATCCCTTCCAAAATCCAGACAACATAACTATTAGGCTAGTTGAGACCAGGAGAGAAACAGTAGCTGCATCATGCTGATGCACATAAGAGACATCATGTCACATCCATCGACAGGCAGCATGGCCGAAAGATGCAGCCTTATGCCAATGAGCACTAGTCTGACCACAAATTAAATGCGGAGAGTAGATGTGCACTCATAAAATATGGAGCACTCGTCTGATAACAGACATACTGTACTTTGGAATGGCAGTTCTTAACAAAGCATGGCACTGATCAGCCATGAAACCTCTATAGTCTGATGACCACTTTGCAGAGGTACAAGAGTCTGGGTTTCATGGATTTGCATGGACATGCATGCATATTATGCATTGGACATGCTGAGTGAGTTCCCAAGCAGACCTTGGCTTGGCTGCATTTGGCAGACTGCAGATGATGTATACATAGTCAGGGATGGAGTGGGGAAGGCACACATAGTAAATGCTGCCAGTTGTGGATGTGTTCTGAGGATAAGATAGTGGTGTGGCTTGGGGTATACAGTCCCATTCAGACACATCATTGATCACATGCTTAAATGCATTCTACCCCCCAAGTTGCCCTGATCATAATGCTATCACAGGAGAGGTGGAGTTATACTGCTGACTGTATACATAGTGCTGAAACAGTGCAATGGCTGCTCAAGTTCTTGGCTGCAGAGACAGAGGTGTTAAAACAGCTCCTATGTTAATATAGATGAAGAATTCTGAGCACTGACAGGGCTGACAGGATGTTCTTGGAGTGTGTGTGGCAGGGCATAATTACCAATGTCAGTGTTATTGGTGGCCACAAGTAAATTATACAACAAGTTCAACTCAGTGTGCCTGGCATCCTTATAAAGCCCTGAGCTGTTACTCTGGAGAGGATGGCCACTGGTTGTGGTTCAGCATCAAAAAACACAGTTGTTGCCATGATAGACTTAATGGTATTATCACTAGGGGACAGAAAGAAAATACTAATACCTAGTGGAAGCCTGGATGTGGGTACATAACTAAGCATGACATTACATGTCTCTGAGATGTGCCAGGATGCTGTTGCCTTAGGGCAGTAGTAATGTGTTATGGCATGCCACTGGTTTTATCATTCTGATGATAAACAGCAACTTAGCTTACCTACAGGCATGTCTAAGATGCAGCTACAACAGAAGACACCACAAATTATGTTCTTCTTTCTTTGCATGATCTATTTTTTGCAGTGCTGTTGCAGGACTATGATGTGAGGTGTTTTATATCAGTATTTGTAAACATACGTGTTTATCTGACTGCCTTTTCAGGTGCAACAGTCATAGGGCTGGCCCTGATGTTGAAGTGCATTCTTTATGTCACTACAGCTACTGATCATAATGATGATGGCTACCTTGTCCTGGCACAGTCTGATGGCATAGTGTCACTGTCCATAATGTTTACAGTGGAGGATGGCCTTCCAACTGCATCCACTGAGACAGCTGTGGCAGCGTGTGGAAACCCTCACCCCTTTCCTTCCCACTGAATATGGAACAATATGACATGCCTCACAAAGCAACTGAAGGTGTGCCATCAACAGATGCTCATGCTCAGGTAGTGTGCAATGGCTTCACCACAGAGTATGATAAAAGTACTAGGGAGTAGCATGCTTGTGGATGTTAGCACCATGTCTCTCACTTGTTGTCAAAAATAGGCACATAATGGGCATAAATCAGCAGATATGTAGAAAGAGTCAAGGCACAGGCAGGTGCACCCACTGCCATGGAAGAGATAATTAGAACACTGTGTGATATGAGAGATGAAATAAGTGACAACTTCCAATGCCATTTTTCAAGCCATTGCCATGTTTACTCTGTCTCTTTTGTGCAACAGGGCCCCCACCATACACATGATAATCACTCTTCTGGGTCCTCTGTGAGACCGCCTCTTAGGGCAGTTGCCTTGAAGTCAGATTCTGCCAGTTGCTCTATTCTATGTAATGGTGTTAAGCCTGGTATTTCACACTGGGGCCAACCTCACGATTGTATCCTCATTTGCAGGTGTATGCAGTGCACATCTCACTGGTTATAGACATGCAGGATCACCTCATTTTTGCTAGTATGAGTTGTTGGCAATGTCATTCCAGAATGAGGAGTCTTCACCCTCCCCCCACCAAGGTCTATTCAGTCTGTGCCCTTCCGCTAGAGGGCTAGTGCTATTCCTCCTACGCCGACTCTGTGTCCCCATGCAAAAACCTGTGGAAGTGCCCACAACATTTGTCAGACTGCTTCATGAATTACCACCCCCTCCTTACACAGAATACCAAGCTCCCACTATTCATGCAGACTTTTTAACATACCAACACTTCCACATCCTTGATCTTTCCTCACTTTCACATATGTAGCTGTTGCTGATTCCTTGTCACTTTGCCCTACCATATCTGCCCAAATGATGACACCTGTGCCAGCCCAAAACTCTGAGGTATTTGGATTTGTTTATATCTGATGCGCAGCATGGCCAGTTGTGTCCATTTTTCACTTTGTTGTATTTGATCCAGCCATTAGTTGTGCACCAGATGTGACCTGTTCCAAATCATACAATGTATTGCACCCACCTCTGCCTTTATGCCTTGCATGGGCTTACACTGCAGGCTGTTTCTCCAACAACCTCTCACCTGATAACTTCTCCACTGCAGACTTCAGTCTGCCTGGTCATCCAACGGTAATGCTCTGCTTAACTTCTCTGCATAACATCAGCAGCCTTGCACAGACAGCAAATATCTTTTCTTGGATCTCTGAAGTATACTATAGCACACCACTGGAGGAATCTAGGTAGCAAAAATGGAAATTCAGCAGCCAAGCATGTGCTCAGAAATGTGGAATGTCTATGGCAGTTTGGAATTTATGATGTCTATGCCAGTCTATGTGAGTTTCATATCAGTGACATGGAGCTGTGGCACCAATTCAAATCCAGCATAACTGCTATGTTGGCTTGTGGAAATAATCCAGCATAAATCGATAGTATTGGTCCCATGTGTCAGATGAGGGAATCATGGGAACTGTTTGGGTGGTATACAGACACATTATAAATAATAACGTATGCACTGCACTGCATGCCATCTGGCAGTTGACAGAGTCAAAATCCTTCTGGTTGGGAGCCAAGGAGTCACTGATGTCATTGTGAGTTTTGTCAAGGGCCTCCAGGAACTCAAGAAAATTATAAATGTCATAAAATGTGCATGTAGTTGTGTATTTCTTTTCTGTGGTCTGTGGAAACCTTATATGCTCCTCTGCATGCTGCACCATGAAATGAAGGAGTCCATGTAGCTTGTGTGAGGCAGCTCTCTGTGACACACCTACTCTGTCTATTGATGGCCACTGAAATGTCTCTACATCATGTATTGTTACTGCTATACGTATTGCCCATAAGGATTAGTAGTCCCTGAGTACCACTAAATTCCTTATAGGGCATAAAAAGTTTACAAGCTACCAATAGGGTGTCTCTGTCCACATAATAGCATTCAACAATGTTCCTGTCATGGAGGTAGTTAGTTAAGGACAGCTGCTTCTAGCTGCAGTGGTAGGAGAAGGTTCATAGACTCGTACTAAGCTAACTGCCCTTTTGGGCCATTTGAAGCCTAGCTAGTTACCCCATGTGAGAATCAAACCCTGCACCTTGTGTCTTTAAGGTAAACACCTTAACCATTATGTCATCCTCTCACCCTTAGTCATACACTGTCGCCACTACTGTCCACAAAAATGGGCTCCTAACATATGCTTATTAGCTAAAGCACGTTACACATAGATTCTTAGCATCTTAGATGACATCTCTGTCTCTCTCTCTCTCTATTTATCTCTCTCTCTGTTCACAAGGAAATAGTGTACAGACTTGCTGTCCATTGTATCTTCTCAAACAACATTTATATAATTCTGAATTGTGCTGCCATGTTATTTACCCTCACTAGAATTCACCACTGCTGCCATTTGCATAATGTTTATTTCCATGTAATTATGTTGTCATTTGCATATGATACTGACCACTCTATTCCCTTGTGCCTCTAAATCTGTTCAACCCTGAGTAAGTCTGCTCACTGTGCAATTCTGCTTAGCACAATTCACAAGTTGATTCTGTATCTCAGCCTTGGTATTACCTGGGCTAAAGCTGCAGAACCCATTGGGGAAAAGTTAAGAAAAGCACACTTCCTAAATAATCTGAATTATTAATTACAATTAGTTGATCAGAAGTGCAGAAAACTGTTTTCTGCACTTCTAATTAAAACAATATTCACTGCATATCTGTTTAAACCATGCAACTACTTTTTAGGCATAATGAATTGAATCCTTACCTCTGTTCTGATCTTGGTAGCTCTTGAGTTGCCCGCCTCTACTATAAATTTGATATTGGACACTCCTCCCAGTCCCATTGCATTAGCTCATTCTACTGAGCACAGTGTGATCAGTTGTGAAGGCCCACCCCTTTAGCTTGTTAACCTTGAATTATCTTTGTCTCCTCACTTTCTTCTTAAAAAAAAATAAAAACTTGTGCTTAGGTATTCAACTGCATTTAGTTTGCTGCATTTGATACTGCTTGTGGGTAGCCTGATTAAATTGATGACAGTATTCTACTGAATTTCTGCTTTGTTTGAGCTGTTTTGCAGTTGTGATTGTGAGCTAATTTATCACACTTGCACTGTTTTAAAGCAATTTACTGATTAACTGCATTTCATTACTGTGTACCTGTATTCACCATGCTATTTATTGCAATCCATTACTGTTTAACTGCATTTTACTGCATTTCATTACTGTTTTACTGTATTTTTTTCATAGTGTGAGTTCTGTTTTTGTCTCCAAGTGGTTAATCTGTATATTTTTAGTTTTCCTGCATTCTTACCCTTAAATTAAGTAGCATAGTCTGGATACAAGGTCTGCTGCATCCAGAACTGTTTGTTTTTGCCTTCTGTGTTTCTGGCAGCCATCTTGCGTTTGCTTTCTGTGTTTCTGGCAGCCATCTTGTGTTGTTATAAGCCTATCTCTTCTGCTAATGAGAGCAGCATGGCTGCCTGGACCTTGTCTTGCACAGGCTGGTAAAAAAGCAGGGACTAGCAGGATTGGCTAGATTTCTGTGTTACTAGAACCTCCTATTTTTTGTGGTATTTAAACCTAGCGTTTCAGCTGTTTTTTGCTTCACCCACCTCATCTGCACTGTTTTTAACCCATTGCTAGGTATTCTAGCTACAAATTTTCCTTATTAGCACTTGTGTGATCACCTAGTTGTACTCCTCTTAGATCATCCACCCTTTACCCCCTTATCTCTCTCTGGCTTCTCTCACTCAGATTCTGACAAATATGGATGGAAAATTTCTTACGGTTTCTCCTGACAGTTTGGTTGATATGAGCATCCTGATATAGTGTAGCAACTGCCTTATTTACATGGACAACCCTCTACTACTACCACCTAGGAGCACAATTTGTGAGAGATGCAATTACATTATGAACATGGAGTCTATGATCTCCCCCTTACAAGGCAATATATCTGGCATTGAGAAGATTGTCAACACAAACACCACACCTTAAACACCACCCACACCTACACAATACACACCCAGAGATGCGGAGGCCCTCAACAAAAACATACCAAAACAGAGACCTCCGAGGCAAAAACACATGTGAACTCCACTGCCCACTACATCACACACCACACATAGGCCACAACCCTGTGTCTCACAGCCACTAAGGCCTAAACATAAGCCCAACATATTAGTCATAGCAGACTCCATTGTGAGACACACAGATGTGCCCCTCACCAGGCTGGATAAGGAGAAAGTCACAATTAGTTGTTTGTCAGGTGTCAGAATCCACCATATCACCCATGCAATCAAGTCTTTCAACAACAGGTACTATTATGACTCTGTCATAGTCCATGTTGGTGGGATTGACTTGAAATGTACCTCCCTAGACTATATGAAGAGAGACATGTCTGAGCTCAATGAATATGTGTCCCAGGCAGGTATGTTCCTAGCCTTAAGCAGCATTTTACCATCACCCAGAATGATGCCTCAATGCAAACAGAAAATGTTCAGTGGACATTGTTTATCTCGCAGTATGTGATTCTTGTACCAGTTTTTATGTTGGCAAGACCATCAGGTCATTAAGTAGAAGGATGTATAAACATATGATGGCAGTGAGAAACAAAGACAGGAATAATGCAATGGCACAAAATGTTTTATTATGTAACAATTTTAAGAAATTTACATTCTTTGTTTTAGACAAAGTAGTTTGTGGTCCTTTGGTGGGTAATTTTAAAGCCTTATTAGAATGTAGGGAAACTAAATGGCAGATATCTTTAAGAGCAGACTACCCTCCAGGGCTAAATGAAACTACTAACAAAGTGTTTTCTTCAGTTACAAAGGCTTTGATGTAGTGAGTCAAGCTGCTCACAAAATGGGCTTTATTTGATGAAACACTGTGTAGTAGTTTGTTACTGTTGACTATTATATATATATATATATATATATATATATATATATATATATATATATATATATATATATTCATGTTTTTATAAATATGCAATGTTAAAAAATTTTGTAGTGTATTTTTAAATTTTCATGACATCACAGTGGCTATTTAAATAATTTATTTGAAGCATTTTGTCAGTGGATGATTTTTTTGCACATAACAAGTATTTAAAGGATGGTTTCAAGTTTTTGTATTTATTCTGATGAGGTTTGTGGTGTTTTATTAAACGAACGAAAGCTAAGTTTTGTGGTCCGGTTCCTTCTTGGTCTTTGGTTTGCTGCTTTGTCATTTTTACTTTGTTCTTTGGAGTTGTTTAGCAGTTTTTAGTTCTTCTGTTTTTCATTTATGTTTTATTATTCAGCAATGTATTCTCTGGTCATATTACTACCTGTCTATTAATATTATGTTTTACTGTATCTGTTTAAAAAAAAAAAAAAAAAGATTCAACCTTTTACCCTGATCATGGGCAACTTTAATTATCCAACCATAGATTGGAAGAACTACTCGTGCAAAAACACAAATGCCCAGAGATTCCTTCATTTTGTCAATGCAAATGCCTTGAAACATATGGTCAACACCTCCATGAGAGGTGATAATATTTGGACTTGGTATTAACCAGCATCAGTAACCACAACATCATCCCTACATTGCCATCCTCCCTGGTATGATCCAACCACAAAATGATCACTTTTGTAGTCACCATATTTTCTGACCCCCATAGCTAGGGTCAAACAAAAAAACTTCATCAAAGCTGATTACAACCTCCTGAGAGAAGGTATAAACAGCTTCATGGCCCTCTTCCACCCCATATAAACTGGCACATATGTCCAAACCTACAGCAGAGTACTATGCAAGCATTTATATAGTTGCATGGAATCAGGAATATCAGACAGGACAAAAGCATTCCCCTCAAGGAAGATTAAACCTGTCTGGTGGACATCTTCAATAAATAAACTCTATAATAAAAGGAAAAAATTGCTGTCCAGGACCAAGAAGTAGCAGGTGCCTAACTAGAAGCAATCTATCCTTAGCCTGAACAAGCAAATAAGAGCACTAGTGAAATCCTCCAAAGCAAACTTTGAGTCCAAACTGGCTACATCTACTAAGGACAATCAAAAGGTCTTCTTCACTTATGTCTGCAATTCTAAAGGAAGCACTCAGATCTGCTGAGAACTGGTGTCGAAGACACCAGACACAAATGCCATAGATATAGCCAACCTGCTGGCAGACAGGTTCAGAGAAAACTTCACCCTTCTGCCCCCCATTAGTAAATCAGGACATCCTCAGCACCTGCCCCCTCCCCCTATCTCTAGGGAGCAAGTCATCACTCCCTCTTGAAGGCACAAAATACAACCTCCATGGGACCCGATATCCCAGGCTGCATCCTACATGAACTCAGGCAGGAACTTGCTGCACTATTAGGCACCCTATTCAACCAAAGCCTGAGTACCAGCTTCATCCAAGATGAGTGGAGGATAGCCACTGTCATCCCTGTGCACAAATGTGGAGTGTCCACCAATCCAGGAAATTATAGCCCCATCAGCCTACCTAGCCTGATCTGCAAGGCCATGGAACAGATTATCATGAACCTCATTAACAAAGACATTGGCAACCTCCAAACACTTGATCCCACACAGTTTGGTTTTGTTAAGGGGAGGTCCTGTCTGTTAAATTTGGTTGACTTCTGTAAGACAGTCACTAAAGCCATGGATGAGGGGAAGACGGTGAACACCACCTACCTTGACCTGGCCAAAACCTTTAATACTATTCCCCAGTCAGGTATAATAGATAAACTCTCTCAACTAGGCATCAATCCATATGTTACTAGATGGGTAGCAAACTGGGTCACTGATAGAATCTAACTAGTCAAAATAGGGGAAGCCACCTCAAGCAGTAGACCTGTAATGAGCGGTGTATCCCAAGGATCGGTCTTGAGGCCTCTGTTGTTTAGGATATACTTTTCTGAGGTGCAGACCAAAATCAGTGGGCTATGGCTGACCAAGTTTGCAGATGATTGCAAGTTGGGTGCTGTCATCAATTCCCTTAGTGATATAGGCATCCTCCAAAATGGTCTCACCCAAACAAATGACTGGTGCCAGAAACATGGCCTCAAACTGAATGCCAAAAAATGCATCACCATCCCCTTTGGAGAGAGTGACATCCCCATCCCTACAAATTATCACATTAATAACAAGTCCTAAGCACACATTCAGTCGTGAGGGACATAGGCACCCAGGTTGATAGCAAACTGACTTTTGACCACTTATTGCTTCCATTGTATGGAAAGCTTTCTACATGGCCCACCTCATTAGTAAGTGTATCTCATCCAGGGACAAGGAGGTCATAGCATCCCTGCATTCTTCCCTTATAAGTCCCATTATTAAGCATAATGCCTCTTTTGGCATGTACCTCACAAAGCACATGCAGCAGCTGGAGAGACGACAGAGGCTCCTCACCAGGAGAATACAGAGCTTCAAACATCTACCCTTCACAGATAGGCTAAAAGCTTTGTCCCTCTACTCAGTCTCATACAGACTACTCAGAGGTGACCTCTGTCTGGCATATAAAACAATCATAGCCCCCGCCTTGATGGGACTGCTGCATATCTGCAAATCTAGCTCTACTCGGGTAAGCCACACGCACGACTCAACCTGGTCTGTGACATCAATAGGACTTGTTGGTGGGACAGGTTTGTCTGCCAGAGACTCCCCCTTCTGTAGAATAGACTCCCTGTCCATGTCAAGCAGAATACTTCATTAATCTTTTTTAAGCGCAACTGGGATAACTGGCTGGGGAACAGAAAATACTCCCTGGGATCCCACCTGTGTCCCTGCTGGACAGGGGCATTGGGTGCTGATTTGGCAGAACATGTGCTAAATTCTTGGTTAGGCTTGTAAGGTATTCAGGACCAATAGCCTAGTACCTTGCTATGATCCTATGAATGGTCATACTCCTCATCTCTGTGAACCTGCTATTCCAATCATATGTATTTATTTAATCAGCCCTGTCCCACTAGCTCGATTTTTGTGGGTTTTCTTCTTTGGAGACTTTTCTTCATCTTGTTCACTTCACCTACATTCATAGAAAGCATTTGCTTCATTATAATTTTATTAATTTTTCATAAAACCAGCTGATAGTTCATAAAATATTCTCTTAAAATCCAGTTATATTTATACAGAATTGTTATTTTAGTTTAAGAGTCAGGATGTACAGAAGGAAAGTGACAGTTCTGTTTGCACCTGTAAGTTAGACTTTTGAAAAAATTGATAACAAGACCAATACTCATTTTCAATGCTGCAGCATGAATTAGGAAAATGAGGTACCTATTTCAAGTGTCCTCTTGTTAAGAAAATTAAAAAAAAAAATCATTGTTAAATAGCTATCATTAAGTAATCATAATTGTAATTGCTAGACAGTTTGTAAAGTGTGGGCCAATTAGATGTGTTAAAAAATAAGACCAATAACAGTTTACAATCTGTTTATTAAGTGTCTACAGTTATGATCACTGAATGATAGCTTATAATCTGCCAAACTGCTACACTGTCATTAAAGGTCAGCGGGGGAGGGGTGCAAAATAGGTATGCTGCGCAGAGTGAAAGATTGTCTCGCTACAGTTCTGCTCAATCTGAGTTCAGTGTTATAACTGATGTGGCGAAGTGGCTATGAATTTTATTGCTTCTATTTACAAACCTTCAAAGAAATTAAGTTTATAGAAAAAAAAAGATTCAGTGTCAATATATTTAATTATAAATCTATCTGAAAATAAATAGAATGCCCACAGGAGTACAGTATTTAAAGATGCTGGAATTTGACACTAGTAGAAAATAGATATTAAAACACTGGCTAGAAATAAACTCGAAATGTAGTTTTTGATTGAATGAAACTTTTAATGACACATGCTATAAGTGATGTGTGACTAGTATACAGAGACATTAGAAGTTTCGATAACCGCTGTTTTGTCACTGATTTAATTTTCTTCACTGAAAGCAATGCTGGTTTCTAACTATAAGTGAGGTTATAAGGTTTGCTGCATTAACCCACTGGGCCCACTGAAATTAATTATTATTACTATTTCTTTATTAGAGAGAAATTTTCAGTAACTGCAATGCTACTCTTTTCACATACAAAACTTCTTTTCATCATGCCAGAAATGTCAATTCCCTTTCTACGATTGGGAATACTGAATGTTAATTACAAAGCTTTGATAACTACATGATACTCTTCTTTCTCTTTTATCTTTCTTTCTTTCGTTTTCTTTCTTTCTTTCTTTCTTTCTTTCTTTCTTTCTTTCTTTCTTTCTTTCTTTCTTTCTTTCTCCTTTTTCATACAAAACTATGCTTTAGTCCTCCTATACATAACATCAAGAAGACCCTTATGTTCCCTCCATACGCCTGGGGAGAATAACATTACTTAACACAATCCAACCAGCTTTTCTTCCTTATGGTAAACATTTCATTAACTGTAAGGTGCTCTTTCTGGTGCAAAACTGTACTGTGCCCCATGAAGGTCAATACTCTGTCTCTAATCAATGATAGTGGGAAAACCTGACAATATTCAGTTTTCTTTTTTTTTATCCTATATTGAATGTTTCTGTAGCTGCAAGCACCCAGGTATGACTGAAAAATATGCATTCCATGATAGACAGAATGTCCCTGCTGCAGGTTTATAGGTCATAGTAGAATGTTGATCACAGTGGCATAGTGGAGGTGGGGCAAAGGGGGGCAGTGGTACCAGGTGCAGGGTGTTAAGGGGTATGATCAGCAGACGTTGATCTGGCAGTAGTACAGTACTGGCACCTAGAAATTAATGTCAGCACTGCATATGTGGTCAGGACTGAAATGCTCAAGTGCTTCACGTCTGGTTATCTTGATGTAGCAAGCAACTTGTTACATCTGTTGTTTTGGTTATCAACTCCTCCACATAAAGGTACACAGGACATCAAAAAAACTAGCTACTGTTCTGGTTGATTAGCTCCATCATCTGTACCTAGTTTCAAAATCCCATTTCTTCAGTATGCTACAACATGAAAGAAATAATTACTACATAATTTTGTTCACTTTCATTGAGGGTTTGTGGTGTGACACTGGGATTTACAGATTCCCATCCAGTCATCAAGGTTGCACTTCAAAAAGGTCAGGAAGCTACTTTGCATTGCATCTAAGGGAATTCTATTCCATAAAATAGGGATTCTTTGAGGGTGATGTCTGTTTCACCAACAGGCCCTTTTTATTCTGCAGAAGATGATTACTGCCCTTAAGTGGGTGGTGCTGTTTATTTTGAAGATGTGTAGGTCCTATAGGATTGGATCCTTTGACTCTTTGTGGGGAAAAGAGAGCTCCACCCTCAAGAAATGATAGGAAAAAGAGAAAAGAGAATGTGCTTTAAGGCAGTCTGAGTAGCAAAGGAAGAAATACCCTTGACTTTTTTAGTGAGAAAATGCTATGATCTTTCGAGTTGTGTTGAATGTTTATGGAAATAGGTACTGAAAATCGTACTGTGTTCTATTCTGGGTCTGATGAGGGAATAGTTGGGAGGGCTGATAACTTCCCATTGACCTGGAAGGCATACCTGATAATCATACTGACTAGAAAAAAAAAATTCCTAATGTCAGCAAATACATGGTGGTTAAAAGATAGTAATTGCCAGTGAAAGTGTCCAGATCCTCAATAACTGTATCAGTTTTCAAAGGGTTGTAAACTATTTGGTAGGTGCATGGGCATCCATGTTTATCATAGAAGTTATTTCTTGTCATTTAATTTAAAGCCATGGCCAGGCACCACTTGTTTGTACATGCTTGGGCCCTTCAGTAGAGTCAGCTGGAGAGTTTATTGCATCTCCGAGTCTGAGTTATCTCCAGACTTGGTCAGCCACAGCACCTAGATGTCAGACTTGATGTTAGAGAAGTAAATACTGATATGTGGCCATAGGACTAATCTCTGAGGGGACATGACAATGAATGACCTTAAGGGATATGAGTAATAATGATCCTTTTCAATGACAGCATGCCACCTATGCAACTAGTTTTACATACATACATACAAACATAAAGATATTTTAAGGATGGGCATTAATTCCAGGCCATCCTGCCAATATACCAAAACACTTGTTCCCATAATAAGTGTCCAGTCTTTTCTTAAAAATATCTAAACTAGTGCTTGCTTTATTATAATTTGGTAGTCTGTTCTACGTATTAGCTGCTCTCTCAGAGAACCAATTAGTACACTTCTTATTCCTATAGAATCTTCTACATAGGTTGTCTGACAATTGCCTACTACTTTTTGAAAACCCTAAACATTCCCAGAGGTAGTTGTCTCTAAATGCCCTATATACCTGAAAAAATGTTCTTTTAGATATCTATAAGAGATGTCCTTGGTATACTTTTCCTGTACTCTTTCCAGTTTACTCAGGATTGTTTTCTTATAAGGTTTCCATATTGTTATTCCATAATCGTGTTTAGGTTTAATGTAGCTAACAAGCAATGACTTCATCATTTCTGATTTCCTAGACTTTATAAATCTTTTTATACAGCCTGTAGGTCTATATCTATCATTAACCAATTGGTTGGTGCAATTGGAAGAAATCAAAGATGGATCTACCCATATACTGTGCTCCTAAATCAATCTACAGTTTCAATCACTATGTGCTCTATTAAATATTTACCTTTCAATTTATGTTTCCCAAATCTCCTATGCTTAGGTTTCAATGTATTTATCAGAATATTATTCCCCTGTACCCAAATGATCAATTTAGTTAAGTTCTTTTGCAGACATGCCTTATTTGTAAAACATGTAATCAGTATAGCCAATTTCAGGTCATCTGAATATAGGCTGTAAAACACCTCAAAGTTATGTTCGAAAGATACAGTCTGTACAAGTAATGACCTAGGACAGAGCCCTGTGGGACACCTTGACTGTAATGAAACATTTTACCTGTCCAATTTCTGTATGATACTTGCCATGTCCTATTTGTAATCCAAGCAGCTATCCATCTTATCAAGAGTATATTGATACCTAGTTGCTATAATTTACTGATCAGTGTTTTGTGTATGTCCCTGTCAAATGCTGAAGTTAAATCAATATAAATTACATCACAGCGCACTTATTCATTCATAGCTGTTATATCGTTATAGAACATCATGTTACTGGTAGTAATAGATCTGTTTTCAACATATGCATGCTGATATAAGGTTTCAAGTCCCAACCTATCCAGTTCTGACAATAACTTATCCAATATTACTTTTACATTATTTTTCAACAACATGAAAGTAGACTTAAGGGTCTATATGACTCTGAGCTTGTTCTACTCCTCTTTGCCTTAAATACAGGTTTAATAAGTGCATGTCTCCAATCTTGAGGAATCACCCCATATTTATATAACCTAATAAATAATAGATATAATGGTACTGTAAGTTCTTGATGAAGTGTTCTCAGGTCATTATTACAAATTCTGTCTCCTCGCTGCACTTTGTTTGGATCCAGTTAGTACAGTTCAATATAATCTAGTTTGATTCCAGTATCTAAGGTCACCTAGATTTCACTCGGATGACTTAGCATCTGCTTTGTGGAGCCAAACTGTTTTGCATAAGATGTTGCAAATATATTCATAATTGGTTAAATCTACACACATTTTTTTTCAATTTGTGTGTCTTTACTCCTTCCACATCTTATGTACCTATAAAAAATGTTTCCTCTCATGCACAATATCTTAAATGTTCTATAAAATTTTCTTGATCTTGTCTCACACTATGCCTAATTTATTTGTCCAGTTTGTTTATTTCAGTTTTAAAGTTTTAGTTCGACCGCTCTTCCATTTCTTAATTTTTTTGTCTTTCACCTGAATCAGGTATCTTGTTGTTATGGAAATATGTTCC
The DNA here is from genome assembly GCF_019279795.1 of Protopterus annectens. Classification (NCBI taxonomy): domain Eukaryota; kingdom Metazoa; phylum Chordata; order Ceratodontiformes; family Protopteridae; genus Protopterus; species Protopterus annectens. The sequence continues at coordinate 1,658,478,054 of NC_056737.1, read as the reverse complement.
CCTGACATTGTATGTCTAGATCTTGATGTTAAACATTTTTGATTTTTTGCACTCAAACAATTTCTCTTTCAAAACTTTTCACATTCCATTTGCAATTTTTCCACTGAACGCATCACTCTAGTTAGTTTTACATAGTGACTGTTTTGCTTCCATATCATCTGTAATCAATCTTTTGTACATTTATTTAGATTTCAGTTTGTTAGAATTATCTAGTAATAAACTAACCATTATAACCCCATGATTACTGCACATCAACAGTAGTAGAATTTGACTTGAAGTAACAGTAATTTCTTAAGGAACACAAACAAGTATTTTCTGTTCCTTGGCAGATTTTTTTTTAAAATCTGAAGCAATTGTTGTTGCTGCACATATGTTGTGAATAATTTTCTTACTAGTGTTGTTGAATCAATATTATTCCAGGCTGTTTCTGGTAAATTTAAGTCTGCAGCTAATATTATTCTTCCCTTCTATGTTTCATGCAAGAAACGTATGAATTTCTGTAGGTCATCAGCACTTGACTTTGGTGGTCTAGTCACTCCAGCAATTGTTACATGTTGCAGGGTTGTCTTTATTGTCATAGTTACACAGTCTATAGTATTGGTCTCATCATTTAACATGTAATAATCACAGGTCTCATAACTATATTTTATCCCTATCTTAACACCTCCCCTGATTTTTTTTAGAATATATGTTATAGTAAAACATTTATATCTCACAGATCTGGTTTTCCAGTCACTGTTCTTTAACCATGTTTCATAAACAATAATATCAAAAATCATTCCCACTTTCAGTAATATCGAAATCCTATTAGCATCACTATTTTTCAACAACCATAAACAAGTATATATTGCCACCATCTATATTCCTCCAGGTTACAATATTCCAACACTGGAAGACTTTCTGTTATGGTATAACCACTATATCTCAAATGAAACCATCATCCTTGGTGACATTAATATAAATTGGCTTAAACTAAGACAAAGCAACTCCACAAACTCCATCAGTCTGCTCAAATTAACACACATTATACAAACCCCAACACACACAACAAGCAATCACCCTGAATCCACCCTAGACTGGATATTAGTATCCGACCCATAGTACTACTCCATTCCCATCACCCTTCCCAACACCCTAAGTGACCACTTACCAGCCCTGATACACCGACTATCAACCTCCACTCCAAGCATTCATTCATACAAATATACCAGAAATCTAGCCAATTTTAGCCAGTCTCACTTTTACAACCTATTACAAACACTAAACTTGAACCCATTGAAATATCTTCCCTTAGATGAAGCAGTACATTATTTCAATACTGTCTTCCTAGATACCCTTAACTCCATAGCCCCCATAAGAAAAAAGTTAAAAAAGAGTTAAACATAACCATGCTCCTTGGCTATCAAAATCAACCAAACAACTACTGATTAATAGAGACTGAGCATGGCACAAATGGAGAAAAGATAAGACCCCACCCAACAAAACCGCCTTCAAAATGCTTAGAAACAAAGCAAAACAGGCCATTAATCAGGACAAAAAGACTTACTTCTCCCAACAAATAAACACCCACAGTAATAATCCCAGACTTTTCTGGAAATATGTCAAATCATTACTAAATCCTGGCAGCACCCAAAACCCATCTCCATTTCCAGACAAAAGCCCAGCTGAAATCAGTGAAATATTTAATAAAAACTTTATTGATATCATCCTTACATTAGTAAATGCAGGCACTACCCCATCCCCCATTAACCCATCCAACATACCTCAAATCAATATCAGCTCAATACCATCCTTTAACTTCCAACCTGTAGCAACCTCTCAAATGAAAACATTACTTGGCAAATTGTAACCAGGCTCCTTATCTGCTGATAATCTCCCCCCAGCATACCTCAAAATTAGTGCTAAGGCAATATATTTCCCAGTAAGACTCCTTATAAACTGATCACTTTCAGAACACATGGTCTCCCAGCTCTGGAAAAAATCACTAATCACCCCACTTCATAAAGGTGGAAACCCTCATGACCTATCTAATTTTATACCAATTTCCATACTGTCCCCTCTATCTAAAATAATGGAAAAATGCATCCACAAACAACTGGTTGAATATCTAACCAGCAACAACCTACTATCCCCTTCACAACATGGTTTTTAACCATCCCATAGTATCATTACTGCCCTAGTCTTCTTTGCAAGTTACTAAATGCCCTGGATAGTAACCTACTTACATCAGTCCTGTTATTGGATCTCTCAAAAGCATTCGACACAGTCTTCCACATCAAACTTATCCAACAACGCCACTCAATAGGATGCTCTGATGTCACCCTAACCTGGTTCACTAGTTTCTTGGTAAACCGACAGCAATCCATAAAATGGCTGAATAACCTCTCTAGGTTTCTCTCAAATAACATAGGAGTGCCCCAGGGGTCAGTCTTGGGACCCCTACTATTCAACATTTTTATAAATGACCCAAATAAAGTTCCCACTGACTGTACTAACATACAATTTGCATACGATTCAACCATAATCTGTACCTCCAATAACTTCTCGGACCTCCAAAAGTTAACACAAAAGGCCTTTACATCCATAGAACTCTGGCTAAACCAATCACAGCTATTACTTAACCCTAATAAATCTAAACTACTCATCTTTGCATCTAAACCTGTTCACACAGACTTTACTATATTCTCCATAAACAATACCTCAATAGTTAGTAAATCAGGCCACACTGCTAGGAATTACTATTGACAGCAGATTTAGCTTTGACTTGCATATTAATAACGCAATAAAAAAGACTCACTTCAAATTAGGCAAACTTTACAGAAACAAACAATACTTAGACAAATCCATTCGAATAAAACTTTCAAAAACTCTTCTCCTTCCAACTTTACTGTATGGGTCTCCTGTCTTCACCAATCTCCACAACTCATTGCAATGCAAACTACAGTCCTGTTATCATATGACTGCAAAATTTGCATAAGCCCAACCAAATTGCACCTACCATTGCCAGGCCACTAAAGAACTAAACTGACTAGAATTTGGACATTACCTACATTCCACACAACTTACCTTTGCCCATAAACTCGTTTATAAATCTGAGTGTTGCCCTTCCTTGAAAAATATAATTGAACCTTACATCCCATCCAAAACTCTATGCTCTAACAACAAACACCTACTTAAAGAATCAGAAAGTATCAAAACCTAGTAAAAGAGCAGGTAGCTATCTCTATTCCCATTCCATAACTAAGCTGTAGAATGCCCTCCTCAGTTATAGAATTAGACAGCATAATCTCCTTTAAAAGAAAACTAAAACAACTTCTCACTGATAACCCCAGCTGCACATGCAACACATACCCACAGCCTCCTTAATCTAGTAAAACTGTTTCACATAGCAAATATAACTGTGTATATGTCACACTGTTTACCATATGAGTTATCCCTAATCATTAGTATCTAGTCTACTCATCTATACAACTATCTTAACACATTTTTTCTTCTCTGTCACTTTCTACTCTTAATACTACCATTAAATATATGCCACCTATAATCTACCTATTCCCACTACCTAGCTATAAGATTCTAACTATATCGGTCTTACCTTTAAGTTTAACTCTCTACTTCTATCTTTCCCTTTTCCTACTCACACCCCCCAAAAATAAATATTTCTAACTGTATAATTTTCCTATATGCTAATGTTCCATTGTTACTGTATTGTGCCTTTTACAACATATTTGCTGTTTAGATAGTTTTCTGTATTATTTCACTTGCTTTATAATTATAATTTTGTTTCCTTACAAATTCATGTATTGATTTTCATGTAACTTGTAGCTTTTCTCCCCGGGCCTCCACTGAAAATGGGTCTCAAGCCCAGTGGACTTTCCCGGTCAACAAATGTCAATAAATAAATAGCAATAATCAGTGTTGTGGAACCCTAGGAAATTTTCCAAAAAAAAAAAAAATACTTATTAATGCTCCCAGCATTAACAACCATCAGAGACACATCAGATGTTGCTGTCTGTGAACTGTTAGATTTTTGACCTGGCAAAAATCCTGCTAGTGTTTGTCAAATATTGCAAAATATCTGCCACAAACTTTTTCTTCCCTGAGCATGACAAATCCACACCATCCTGTCTGAAAACATGTACCCAAACTAGCCTTGAATGTTCTACACATTTCTATTTTTTTTTTAAATGGGACATTTTTTCCATGTAGCTATTTACCTAAAACATCTTTTCATTCACAGTGACCTGGCTATCCTTTCTATGTATGACTTATGAAAAATACTTCATATCAACAATACAAGCTATGCTATCTAAGAGGGCTGTAAGTTCCCTGCTAGCAGTCATAGAATCCTTGTGGATGACATTATTTGTACTGACATGAATAAAAACAGTACTTCCTTACATTAAGGCATTCCAAGGCATGGCTCACATCTTCAATTTTTGCTCCTGGCAAACATAACACTATTTGATGCTCAACTAACTTATCTGCAAATGTAATAATTGGATCTCCATTTAAAAGAATATATTTTCTGACCAGATCTGAAGAATCTTTTACTTCTAATACAGTATCTGTTCTATCAGTCATTACAAAGGAATGATCTTCCTCATCATTAGTTTTTTTTAATCCCACTGTTTTCATTGTGTTTTGTACATCCATAGTTTGAGTCATGAAGTCAACATCTGTTTTTGTCTTCTTTGTTCTTACAGCAATGTTCCTCAATCCTTCCACATTCAGTTTTGATTTATTCCTTTTTAACTGTCCCGTTCTTCTTTTTTCTACCTTCTCTTTAGGAAAAAAAAGATGCCTTTTTCCACAGGCTTTCTGATAGAAAATTTTATCATTGCCTGCAATCTATGCATTACATAACAAAGCAGTATCCTTTTTAGTACATATTACTTTACAATTTATCAGTTTATTTTTCTTCCTTGATATTTGTTCTGAACTTTTGTGTTTCCTTTTAAACAGTCTGAATCCTCAGACTGCTGAATACTTGCATCCAGAATTCCAAAATTGTCAGGGGCATCATCTTGTTTCATAGGGGTTGAATGATCTTTATGGACAATAGACACATCATTTGCTAAATGTGTTCCATTTGCTCTTTGCCTAACATTATTTATCTCAACAGTCCAATCACTAATATATGTAACAACAATTCATAGGTGTGTACTAGGCCAATGTCCCTGGAGCCTTTGCAAACCTAGTCCATAGGATTACCCTGGCATCATGCCACCCAACTTTAGTTTCCAGTACCTCTGTCAAGTAGAGCCACTGGAGTGAATTCCCCGGGGTGAATTTTCTATTTCCCATCCACTCATCAAGATTTCTCTTGAAGAGGGCCAGTGAGGTGCTCTGTTTGACATGTATGGGAAGTCTATTCCATAGCACGGGCAGTCTTTGGGTTATAAACCTGTCGCTCCAGCATGTTCTGTTGATTATGGTAATGAATTTGAGGACTCTGGACCATGTGGTGTGGAGGGATTGGGATTACTTTAGATATAGCATTTCTAACATAGCTGGGTCAGACATGGCTTTGTAAGTCAAGCAGAGATTGCCTGTAAGTAGGCGATATGAGACAGAGAATAGTTGGAGTTTTTTGAGTCTGTCCATATAGGACAAGCGTTTAAGGCCTAGGATCCTCTTTGTGAGGTACTTTTGCGGCCTCTCCAGTTGTTGCAAATTTCTAGTGAGGTACATGCCAAATGGGGCATTGTACTTGATGATTGGCCTAATGAGGGAAGAGTAGAGGGAGACAATCACCTCTTTCTTCCTCAATGCAAAACCCTTAGTAATGACATGTGCCACATAGAAAGACTTTCTGACCACAGTGGCAGTGTGGTGGTCAAAAAAGAGGTTGCTGTCAACCTGTGTTCCCAGATCTCTTATAATGCTTTCTGTGTTCAGTGGACTACCATCGATGTGGTAGTTCATGGCAGCTGGTTTTTTTCCTAAAGGGGATGACGACACATTTTTTGGCATTGAGCTTAAGGCCATGGTTCTGACACCAGTTATTGGTCTCAGTGAGGCATTTCTGTAGGATGTCAACATCACTTGGGGAGTTAATAATGGCTCCCAACTTGCAATCATCTGTGAAATTTTTCAGCCAGAGTCCCTTTGTGTTAGCCTGGACTTCTGAGAAGTAGATACCAAACAGGAGAGGACCCAGGACTGATCCCTGTGAGACTCCACTCATGAATGGTCAGCAATCTGACATGGAATCAGCTACTTTCACATTGTTAGTTCTATCTGTTAGCTACTTTGCAGCCCGCCTAGTGATATAGGGGTTGATGGCTAGCTTAGTGAATTTTTCTATGATTCCTGAGTGGGGAATGGTATCAAAGGCCTTGGCCAGATCAAGGTAGGCTGTATGAACCACCTTGCCTTCATCCACAGCTCTTGTGACTGACTCAAAGAAGTCAACCAAGTTTAGCAGGCATGATCTACCCTTCACCAAACCAAACTGTGTGGGATCCAGAGTTTGGAGATTCCCTATATCCTTGTTTATTAGGTCCATGATGATGCATTCCATAGCTTTGCATATCAGACTTGTCAGGCTAATGGGGTGATAGTTCCCAGGGTCTGTAGTTGATTCTCCTTTGTGGAGAGGGTTGACTATAGCAGTGCACCATTTGTTAGGGACAAAGCCTGAGGTGAGGCTGTGATTGAACAGGGCACACAGGTGAGGTGCCAGTTCACTATATAGTTCATGCAGAACATGGCCAGGGATATTGTCAGGTCCCATAGAAGCTGTATTCCTGGCCTTGGACAGTGCTGTTTTAGTCTGTGCAGCAGTAATACTGGGTGCCTCGTAATCTACTGGTATTGTGATTGGTCCTTTGGGGGGGTAAAGTTGGCACTGAATCTGTTGGCCAGTATATTGGCAATATCTGTTGGCTTGGTTTACGAGTACTATTGTGCAGTAGTTCAGTGCAAATCTGGATATTGCTGTGGAGGTTCTTTACATAACTATAGAAGGCCTTGTGGTTGTCTTCACAGTCTGTTGCAATTCTGTTTTCATAGATAGCTTTAGAGGATTTAATGAGGGATCTCAACTTTTTGTTGAGGCTGATAAGGGTGTTTTTCCAGTCTTGGGACTTCACCTTATTCTGCATCAGTTTTCTCCTTCTGTTGTAGAGTTTGGTTATGGCAGGAGACTACCAGATTGGCTTCATTTTTTGGAGGAGAGCATTTTGGTTCTATTGGGTATGGCAAGATCCATGCATTTGTGTACGTGTTCATACAGTGCAGTGGTGTATGATTCGGCAGTCATGCAACTATTCTCCATTTGCATGGGTGTCATGAAGTTAGCCACCTCTGTTCTTAGGAGCCTAAAGTTAGCTTTGGAGAAGTTTTTCATGGTTGTTAAGTTTGCGGGGTGGGGGACGGGATGTGGATTTCCAAGGTGATTAGTTTGTGGCTGGATCTAACCATGGAGGAGTTGACTATTGGTGTAGAGAAATGGTTGCCCATGTTAGTAATGACCAGGTTAAGGATGTTGCTACCTCAAGTGGGGGTAAGAACGAGCTGGTCCAGGGCATTGGAATTAATGAATTCCAGAAAATGTTGGAGCAAGTGTATTGATACATGAGTAGTTTTCCCAGTTAATGGAGGGGTAGTTGAAGTCACCCAGTATGAGAGGGTTAGGTTGGACCCTAATATTCTCCAGGGTGCTTAGGAATGTGGAGTGAGTGTCTTGGGACATGGTTCGGGACCTATAACAGGCTACGACCTGAATCGCTATCTTACCCAGTATTAGCTGCACCTGAAGTATCTCTGATGTGCTATGTTGGGCTACCAATCTGGAGGTGTGTACATCCTTTATGAATATGGAAACACCATCGTTTTTGAGCTTCGGTTCAAGTTCTGGGGCTGAAAGGTGTGGAATGAGTTATAGCCTGGTAGTGCAGAGGTGCTTTCTGCTGCTTTGAATCAAGTCTCTGTTACAGCACAAATGTCAATGTTCTCCATTTTAAGGAATGCTTTGAGTGAGTGCATTTTGAGATTTAGACTTCTAGTGTTGAGCAGCATGACCCTCAGATTGCATTTGTTTGTGGCTGTTACGGTGGTAATTTGGTCTCTTGAATACCACCTAAAAAGGCTCTCTAGGGGTGGGAAAAGCCTTGGCCAGTATCCAGAAGCCAAGGGGTGACAGATGCAGGCCATCTCTGGCAAAGCATCGAGGTCTGTCAATCATGTCATCCCAGGCAGACAGATACTGGATCCCCTTAGAATGACACCAGAAACTTAACCAATTGTTGAAATCAATAATTTTCTACTTGTACTGTGCTATCATTCTGGGTGATAGTAGGATGCTGCTCAAGGCTAGGGTTGTACCCACCTGGGCTACATAATCCAAGAGCTCCTACATGTCTCTTTTCACGTAGTCCAGGGAGATATGTCTCAGGTCATTCACACCCACATGTACAATGACAGAGTCATATTTGTACCTGTTGTTGAGGAACCTGAGTGCATGCATTATGTAGTGGATCCTGGCACCTGACAGGCAGATGACTGTTACTTTTTCCTTATTCAACTTAGTGAGTGGGACATCAGTGTGCCTCACTATCGAGTTACCTATGATTAATGTACTGGGCATGCTGTTTTGTCTTAGGGGCTTTGGCTGAGTGACACACTGTTTAGGAGAGTTATGTGTCTCATGATTAGTGTTGTGTTGTGGTGGTCAAGTGCATTTCTTCCTTGGAGGTCTCTGCTGTTTGGGTAGATTTTTATTGAGAGCCTCCATGAAGGTGAGTGTGTGGTTTGTGTTTTTATGTGAAGGTAGTGCTGGTGTGTGTTCTGGATGGCTATGTGTTCAAAGTGGTGTGGTGCAAGTGTTGACCTTCTCTTCTTGACTAGCTATTCCGGTCTTGGATGGAGAGTGCATGGCTTACAATTTGGATATATAAGTGCATCTCTCGCAGGTCTTAGTGTTGGGAGGTAAGAAGAGATGGTTGTCGGTGTACATGAGGCAGTTGCTGCATTGCCTCAGGATGCCCAAGTTCACCAGGTTAATAGGAGAAAGCACAGGAAACTGACCTTTAGACATGCTTGGAGGAGTGGGCATTAATAATAAGTACTGGAGCTGTTTCCCTTGTAGAAAGTTTAGTGCTGGTAGCACTTTTGTGTGCTACAATGATTGCTATAAGAAGTCTGGTTTGGTAAAGTGCAAGACTAATAAGCTAGTAAAAGTGCAAGAGAGGAGAGAACTAGCAGATCTAAGTGAAAAAAATGAAGAACAGACTTTGGCACCTCTCAGAAGTTTACAAACAGATATGAATAGAGCAAATCTGTATCCAGACTGGACTAGTTACAGGAAAGGCGGGAAACAAGAGCAACATGGGATTTTTAACCAGAAAGTTGAAAGAGATGGTAAAACTGCCCAAACAGCCAATGAACTACAAATTCTGGGCCAGAAACCACTCCTGTTGTGGTAGATAGGCTACCTAGTGTTTACCACTCCCACTGATAAGCTAAAAGGCTTCCCTCCAACACAGAAAGTCTTGGGGGGGGGGGCCTCAGAAGCTTACATATAGTCCTGGATACAGAAAATCTGTATCTGGACTAGACTAGTTACAAGAAAGGCAGGAAACAAGCAGAACATGGGCTTTTAGACCAGTAAGTTGAAGGAGATGGAAAAAACTGCCCAAATGGCCAATAAACTCCAAGCCATGCCAATTGCACAGTGCAATCATCATCAGTAAGTCTAGATTTACTTCTAATAATGGTAAGCAAATCATCCAACTTTTGACATGAAGAACATAGATCACCAGTGTTATCAGGTGTTACCTTTAAATATGTATAACAACTGTTACACTGTACAAGATATTTGTGCTTTAGCAAATCATTAATGGCATTCTTATTTAAGGAATCCATATTCACCTTCAATCAAATGAAACATGATAAAAGAAAAGAATAATAAAATTTGTAACCACCAAATTCAAAGAGAACTTAAATCAACTTCTGTGAGAAAAATCACACAAGCAATATATAACTATACACTAAAGTAAGTACAGTAAAGTTTTCGTTTTGACCAAACAAGTTCTGAAATTAAGACAAAAGCTGTAATTCCTTTACTCATTATTGTTTGCAGTTGCACTTTTTTTAACAGTAAAGATCAATAAATCACAAACTAAGTTAGGATTGTTTAGATAAGCTCTGGATTGTCATCTCTGCAGGCTGTGTGACATTATAGTTGACTAGGCCCCATTGGGATGGCTACAGCTTACCTGTCTAAAACCTGTCTCTTCATAACAACCAACAGTGAAAATTAAAGGTAAAACAGCAAAACATAAATCAAAGTAAATATTCCTGTCTACAAGCTATCGCTTCCTTCCTGCAGTGAAAAACAGTGGTAAAAAATTAAAATATAAAAATGCAAATAAAACTTATCTTACCAACTCCACAGTAAATCATAAACCAAGATAAGATTGTTTACTTTTGGCTCTGTCAGTAAACTATTTTGCAATCCAACCAGTAACATAGGAGTTTACAATGCATATGATTTTCTTGTTGATAATGCCAGACTGTGGGGTGATGTCAAAAGTCTTCATCAAAGTGGGCAGATTGTGTATTAATTTATATGCATCCAGTGGACCAGTTAGTTGTTCAAAGAAGTACACTAAATTTAAAAAACATGATCTATCTTGAATGAGCCCAAACTGATTTGGGTCAAGGGACTGCAGACTGCTGATGTCATTGTTATAAAGTTCCATAATGATGCACTATGCTGACTTACAAATAAGGCTGGCTAGTCTTATAGGTCTGTAGTTTCCTGGACAGTGGTGTGTCCTCTCTTGTGGTGTGGAATACTGCAGCAGTTCTCGATACTTGGAACCACATAGATAGTGTTATTGCTTTTAGAGAGAGCCCTCACAACTTGCTCTGGTGTGATCTGAGGAAGGAGTGGGCATACACATATGTGGCAAAATTTAGGGGAAATAGGACCATAAAATGTATCTGCTAATTTCTTGGCTGTGTTTTCTTTGGATGAGAATGCATTATTAGTTATGTGTTTAGTTTTTATTTATTTACTTATTTATCTATTGACCTTTGATTACTGGGAAAGTCCAACTGGGTAGAAGGCCATTTCCAGTGGAGGCCCAGGGAGAAAAGCTTCAAATTATTACAAAACATTTTAAGAACAATAATTTTATATTCTTCAAAAATAAAACAAAAACAACTGCAGTTTAAATAATTATAACACATTAGACATAATATAAAAACATTGGTGAAGAATCGATACAAGTTATATGACAATCATTTAATATTTAGAGAAATCTTAGACAGTTTGTAGAGAAATTAAAGGTAAATTAGTCTAATACAAACAGGAACTACAATATAAAGTGAGGGAAAAACAGGCTCATGGTATATTGAAGTCAGTGAAGAGAATTTGGTAGAAGTAAGGAAGTAAGTGAAGAAGGGAGAGTAAGGAGGTATAAGGAATAAAAAGGTACTTGTTCATATTTAGGGATATAGTTTATCCTGGTTTGGGCAAGAACAGAGTCAGATTTTAGCTATGAAGTTTTTCAGAGTGGTTTTGAAAGATGGAAGGAAGGGTATCGACCTGATCAATACAGATAAGGAGTTTGAGGCCATTGTAACAAATACAGACAATGCTCAGCACATTTGATAGGTTTGTAGACAGACAGGAGTTTTTGGTCACTGGATCACAATGACTGACTAATAACATAGGTGTGTAGAATGTTTTTTATTACTGGACAGGTAGATGGATACTGAAAAATTTTACAAGTGTTAAGAAGCTGTGTTTATGTTAGTTGATTAGCAGTTCTAACTAATTTAGTCTTTTTAGTTCTGAAAGTGGTATTTGCTGCAAATTTAGCAACTTTGTTATAGCATTGCTCAAGTTTTAATTTTTGTGAAGCCTAGAGGTTAGTGAGGATGGCAATGCCATAAAGAAGTGTATAAGTAGTGGCAAGTATAGCTTTAGTTGGGTTGGTAAGAAAGACTTTTGCTCTGTAAAGCATCCCTAGTTTTTGGTGAGTTTTTCTTATGCAATTTTGTATATGCAGAATTTCGTTTTTCATGAGAGAGGAATTTGGGGGAAAAAAGTAGTAGTTTGTTCTTTTTTTGGTTAAGCGGGAGTTGTGAATTACGAAACTATGTTTCATTGGCTGTTAAAGCTTCCTGAGTAATTTTCTGAAGGTGCATCATGAGTGGAATCATCTGTGTATTATAGTAGGGTGGCCTGTTGTGTGGATGTATAGAGGGTGTTGGAGAAAATGTTAAAGAGGAGAAGGCCAAGGACAGAGTTTTCTGGTATACCGGTGGTGACTGGGAGGTAAAGAGTGAGCATAGAGTGCCATTTTACTGACTGATGCCTATTGGACAGGTAGCTCTTGAACCAAGGAAGGGTGGACTGAGAGAGACCTAGTGAGGACATTTGAAGTAGAAGTTTGTGACAAACTGTGTCAACGGCTTTAGTCTAGAAATAAGGAAGACACTATTTTTGCATTATCTCTAGCCTTATTGGCAGTGTCTATATAGATTAGAAGGGCAGTGCTGGTAATAAGAGAAGGAAGGAAGGAGAGGAGAGGAGTTCTTCCTGTAGGAGATATCCAAGTATTTTGCCGAGGTGAGATAAAATTGCTATAGGCCTTAAGTAATTAATGTCTACTAAAGTTCCTCCTTTGTGAAGAAACTAAAACAATGAATACAAAGGTCATAAAAAAAAAAAACAATCAGTAAAAACCAAAAGAAAAATCTAGCAAGGCTATACTTTTCACTGTGTGACATAAAGGACAGTAATACATATTTGTTTATAATTTGTTTATTTTGAGGAAAGCAATAAGAAGGTCTGCTAAACTTAATTTTGATATTGGTTTGTTGTAAGGGGAAATGTGGTAGGTATTACAGCAAAACCACCTTTCTTCTTTATACAGTCATTACAAATAATATTTTAGGCAGGAGGTATATATTTGCAGTTGTTTATGCTGGGTTTAAGCTAAGTTTCAGTTACAGCGAGAACATCAGGCTTATGGTAGGTAATCCAGGCATGTAGTTCAGCAATTTTATTTCTTAAGTTTCTAATATTTGTTGTAGTAAAAATTAGATCACCAGGGTTGGGGATTGGCTGTTGTCGGGTTAAAGAAGTATGTGTGGGAGAGAATTATCTTTGTACTAGCTCATTGCATTGATAGATATTGCTTGTAATATGTCTGATATAGGTGAAAAAGGCCCTGTGGTAGCCCTCTTGCAAGGGTAGCCATTTTTCAATTCATAATTGTCTTTGAATGATTTCATGTTGCTTCTAGATTTTCATATTTTTTAGTTCCTTTCTAAAGGATGAGTATGCTCTTAGAGACTATGCATGTCTTTCCACTTAAGACTATAGTTTATTTGTACTAGGTTTCCACCATACAGGTTAATTCCTGAACTTAACTCTGCATTTGTATCTGATGAGAGCCAATGACTCAACACATTGAATGTAGGAGTGTGTGAAATTGGATAATCAAGGAAAGGGAGTGCTTAAATTTCATTAGGTTATGCCCTTTAGAATTGTAGCAATATGGCTATTTATATTTTTGAGCATCGGGAAGGCCTCTATGGACTGAAACCTTTTAATAAGGCTTCTAGCATAGACCAGTGCTACCTTTATATAGTATTGATTTTGTTTTGATACTGATTTTGCCTAAAAAGGGCACTGTCTTGGAGGAAAATGTTTCTGACAATATGCAAAAGCTATAAGAAGAGAGGTGCAGGCCATCCCTAGTATAGCAGGTAGGGGCATCAATCATCTCATTCCAGGCTGTTATTTATTGTACCCTCATAGAATGACAACAACAACTAAGCCAATAGACAAAATCAAATATTTTTTGTTCGCATTGTGATATCATTCTTGGTGAAGATAGCATGCTGGTTAAGACTAGTTTCAAACCAATCTCAGATGTATATTTTCAGAGCTCCACTATGTCTATGTTTATATGATCCAATATAGAGTATGTCAAGTAATTAACTCCTATGTCCACAATGAACAAGTCATATGACTACTTTGGGTAAAGTGACTTGAGGGCTCCAGGGACACTGCAAATCCTAGCACCTAAACTGCAGCTGACAGCCATCTTCTCCTTACTTAGCCTGGTGAGTAGCACATCTGTATATCTCAGTATGGAGTCACCTAATGACTAAAATGTTACCAGATGTAGTTATGTGAACCTGCTGCTTTAAAGGTGTTAGACTGATAGCTGCAAACCCACTTTTGCACATCCTGTGTTATGTCTAAGGATTTTTGCTTTTAAGTGTGACACTGGGTTTCTTGTATACACAACTCAAATCTCTAAGGCCTTTGAGGTTTGTGCAGGAATTTATTATGTATCTCAGCATAATGTGGCTTATTTGCTAATACAGACAAGGTGGGCATGGTTGTATGAGATGGGTGTCAATACTAATACTATGATGGGTGCTGCCAATAAATTTAGATGAGAGACTCATCTCCAAGTTTAGTAAATGCTTGCAACAGTCACACACAGATTTATCTAGTGGGCAGAGCAAATATCTATCAGTAAGCATGAGGACGCTGTTGCATTGCTTTAGGCTGCTTTGATCTCTTAAGCTGGCTATTGATAATATGAGAAACTGTGATCTCATGGTTCTTAGGGTCTGGTGTGTAAGGAATACACTAATGTGTTTATTGCAGGGAAGAGGGTATATTAACTATAAGGGGAGATAAGGTTTGCTAGTGAAATAAGACAATACAGTAAAGAAAAAAGTGAAAAAGTGAGGTAGGGATAGAATTGAAACAGGATAGCATGGTTTAGCTTCATAGGTCCAACTTAATTAACAGAAGTAATGAATTACAGTTGTAGTCTGGCTCTATTTTTACAATTTAAAGTCTGGCTCAGCATATATGAAGTGACTTGATGGTAGATGATTTTTTTCTAAATTCATTCATAAGCATGGCAGGATTGAGATTGGTCTAAAGTCTTTACCAAAGGAGGTGTCGCATGATTTAATTATGGGCCTAAGCTTAGCCTAAGCTTAGCATGTTTGCATATTTGTGTCATAGTGCCTTTATAAGAAAGGAGTTGTAGATGTTTTTAAGTATTGTCAAAATGTACATTTTGTAGAGGTGACTTCACTATGGATTTAGATCATCAAATCCTTGGGGACATCTGGGTGGCTAATGTTAAGAACTTTATTGTTTCTTGTTTGATACCAGGTTAATGAACTAAATAAAAATAAATAAATAAATACATACATAAAATAAAGATATAGCAGCAGCACTTGATGGATGAGTTATAATGAATGCTTATTTTGACCTTGACAATGTATTCAGCAGTAGATAAGAGAATAACTGACAAATTAAAATCCAGTAAATAGCAATCAATTTGAATGTAAAACACAGTGACTGAGTAGTCCAAAGAACAAACAAACACGGACTAAGTAGATAACACCAAACCATGTCACTATCTTTTATTGAATTAACATAATTCATAAATCTCTCTTTTAATTTATTTCTATTCCCTTCATAAAATATACTGTGTGCATTGCAGTAAGCCACATAAGTATTATTTTCAATATAACAATTAAAATGGCTATTACTGCCATTGTCATAAAGCACCCCAGCAACAGGGTACAATAAATATGGATAGTTGCTAATATATCTGTAACCTGGCCACATGCCATCTTGTGTTTGCTTTCTGTGTTTCTGGCAGCCATCTTGTGTTGTTATAAGCCTATCTCTTCTGCTAATGAGAGCAGCATGGCTGCCTGGACCTTGTCTTGCACAGGCTGGTAAAAAGGCAGGGACTAGCAGGATTAGCTAGATTTCTGTGTTACTAGAACCTCCTATTTTTTGTGGCATTTAAACCTAGCGTTTCAGCTGTTTTTTGTTTCACCCACCTCATCTGCACTGTTTTTAACCCATTGCTAGGTATTCTAGCTACAAATTTTCCTTATTAGCACTTGTGTGATCACCTAGTTGTACTCCTCTTAGATCATCCACCCTTTACCCCCTTATCTCTCTCTGGCTTCTCTCACTCAGATTCTGACAAATATGGATGGAAAATTTTTTACGGTTTCTCCTGACAGTTTGGTTGATATGAGCATCCTGATATAGTGTAGCAACTGCCTTATTTACATGGACAACTCTCTACTACTACCACCTAGGAGCACAATTTGTGAGAGATGCAATTACATTATGAACATGGAGTCTATGATCTCCCCCTTACAAGGCAATATATCTGGCATTGAGAAGATTGTCAACACAAACACCACACCTTAAACACCACCCACACCTACACAATACACACCCAGAGATGTGGAAGCCCTCAACAAAAACATACCAAAACAGAGACCTCTGAGGCAAAAACACATGTGAACTCCACTGCCCACCACATCACACACCACACATAGGCCACACCCCTGTGTCTCACAGCCACTAAGGCCTAAACATAAACCCAACATATTAGTCATAGCAGACTCCATTGTGAGACACACAGATGTGCCCCTCACCAGGCTGGATAAGGAGAAAGTCACAATTAGTTGTTTGCCAGGTGTCAGAATCCACCATATCACCCATGCAATCAAGTCTTTCAACAACAGGTACTATTATGACTCTGTCATAGTCCATGTTGGTGGGATTGACTTGAAATGTACCTCCCTAGACTATATGAAGAGAGACATGTCTGAGCTCAATGAATATGTGTCCCAGGCAGGTATGTTCCTAGCCTTAAGCAGCATTTTACCATCACCCAGAATGATGCCTCAATGCAAACAGAAAATGTTCAGTGGACATTGTTTATCTCGCAGTATGTGATTCTTGTACCAGTTTTTATGTTGGCAAGACCATCATGTTTGCATATACTAAGTAGAAGGATGTATAAACATATGATGGCAGTGAGAAACAAAGACAGGAATAATGCAATGGCACGAAATGTTTTATTATGTAACAATTTTAAGAAATTTACATTCTTTGTTTTAGACAAAGTAGTTTGTGGTCCTTTGGTGGGTAATTTTAAAGTCTTATTATAATGTAGGGAAACTAAATGGCAGATATCTTTAAGAGCAGACTACCCTCCAGGGCTAAATGAAACTACTAACAAAGTGTTTTCTTCAGTTACAAAGGCTTTGATGTAGTGAGTCAAGCTGCTCACAAAATGGGCTTTATTTGATGAAACACTGTGTAGTAGTTTGTTACTGTTGACTATTTTATATATATATATATATATATATATATATATATATATATATATATATATATATATATATATATATATTCATGTTTTTATAAATATGCAATGTTAAAAAATTTTGTAGTGTATTTTTAAATTTTCATGACATCACAGTGGCTATTTAAATAATTTATTTGAAGCATTTTGTCAGTGGATGATTTTTTTGCACATAACAAGTATTTAAAGGATGGTTTCAAGTTTTTGTATTTATTCTGATGAGGTTTGTGGTGTTTTATTAAACGAACGAAAGCTAAGTTTTGTGGTCCGGTTCCTTCTTGGTCTTTGGTTTGCTGCTTTGTCATTTTTACTTTGTTCTTTGGAGTTGTTTAGCAGTTTTAAGTTCTTTTGTTTTTCATTTATGTTTTATTATTCAGCAATGTATTCTCTGGTCATATTGCTACCTGTCTATTAATATTATGTTTTACTGTATCTGTTTTAAAAAAAAAAAGATTCAACCTTTTACCCTGATCATGGGCAACTTTAATTATCCAACCATAGATTGGAAGAACTGCTCGTGCAAAAACACAAATGCCCAGAGATTCCTTGATTTTGTCAATGCAAATGCCTTGAAACATATGGTCAACACCTCCATGAGAGGTGATAATATTTGGACTTGGTATTAACCAGCATCAGTAACCACGGCATCATCCCTACATTGCCATCCTCCCTGGTATGATCCAACCACAAAATGGTCACTTTTGTAGTCACCATATTTCCTGACCCCCATAGCTAGGGTCAAACAAAAAAACTTCATCAAAGCTGATTACAACCTCCTGAGAGAAGGTATAAACAGCTTCACGGCCCTCTTCCACCCCATATAAACTGGCACATATGTCCAAACCTACAGCAGAGTACTATGCAAGCATTTATATAGTTGCATGGAATCAGGAATACCAGACAGGACAAAAGCATTCCCCTCAAGGAAGATTAAACCTGTCTGGTGGACATCTTCAATAAATAAACTCTATAATAAAAGGAAAAAAATGCTGTCCAGGACCAAGAAGTAGCAGGTGCTTAACTAGAAGCAATCTATCCTTAGCCTGAACAAGCAAATAAGAGCACTAGTGAAATCCTCCAAAGCAAACTTTGAGTCCAAACTGGCTACATCTACTAAAGACAATCAAAAGGTCTTCTTCACTTATGTCTGCAATTTTAAAGGAAGCACTCAGATCTGCTGAGAACTGGTGTCGAAGACACCAGACACAAATGCCATAGATATAGCCAACCTGCTGGCAGACAGGTTCAGAGAAAACTTCACCCTTCTGTCCCCCCATTGGTAAATCAGGACATCCTCAGCACCTGCCCCCTCCCCCTATCTCTAGGGAGCAAGTCATCACTCCCTCTTGAAGGCAAAAAATACAACCTCCATGGGACCCGATATCCCAGGCTGCATCCTACATGAACTCAGACAGGAACTTGCTGCACTATTAGGCACCCTATTCAACCAAAGCCTGAGTACCAGCTTCATCCAAGATGAGTGGAGGATAGCCACTGTCATCCCTGTGCACAAATGTGGAGTGTCCACCAATCCAGGAAATTATAGCCCCATCAGCCTACCTAGCCTGATCTGCAAGGCCATGGAACAGATTATCATGTACCTCATTAACAAGGACATTGGCAACCTCCAAACACTTGATCCCACACAGTTTGGTTTTGTTAAGGGGAGGTCCTGTCTGTTAAATTTGGTTGACTTCTTTAAGACAGTCACTAAAGCCATGGATGAGGGGAAGACGGTGAACACCACCTACCTTGACCTGGCCAAAACCTTTAATACTATTCCCCAGTTAGGTATAATAGATAAACTCTCTCAATTAGGCATCAATCCATATGTTACTAGATGGGTAGCAAACTGGGTCACTGATAGAATCTAACTAATCAAAATAGGGGGAGCCACCCCAAGCAGTAGACCCGTAATGAGCGGTGTATCCCAAGGATCGGTCTTGAGGCCTCTGTTGTTTGGGATATACTTTTCTGAGGTGCAGACCAAAATCAGTGGGCTATGGCTGACCAAGTTTGCAGATGATTGCAAGCTGGGTGCTGTCATCAATTCCCTTAGTGATGTAGGCATCCTCCAAAATGGTCTCACCCAAGCAAATGACTGGTGCCAGAAACGTGGCCTCAAACTGAATGCCAAAAAATGCATCACCATCCCCTTTGGAGAGAGTGACATCCCCATCCCTACAAATTATCACATTAATAACAAGTCCTAAGCACACATTCAGTCGTGTGGGACATAGGCACCCAGGTTGATAGCAAACTGACTTTTGACCACTTATTGCTTCCATTGTATGGAAAGCTTTCTACATGGCCCACCTCATTAGTAAGTGTATCTCATCCAGGGACAAGGAGGTCATAGCATCCCTGCATTCTTCCCTTATAAGTCCCATTATTAAGCATAATGCCTCTTTTGGCATGTACCTCACAAAGCACATGCAGCAGCTGGAGAGACGACAGAGGCTCCTCACCAGGAGAATACAGAGCTTCAAACATCTACCCTTCACAGATAGGCTAAAAGCTTTGTCCCTCTACTCAGTCTCATACAGACTACTCAGAGGTGTCCTCTGTCTGGCATATAAAACAATTTTAGACCCCGCCTTGATGGGACTGCTGCATATCTGCAAATCTAGCTCTACTCGGGTAAGCCACACGCACGACTCAACCTGGTCTGTGACATCAATAGGACTTGTTGGTGGGACAGGTTTGTCTGCCAGAGACTCCCCCTTCTGTAGAATAGACTCCCTGTCCATGTCAAGCAGAATACTTCATTAATCTTTTTTAAGCGCAACTGGGATAACTGGCTGGGGAACAGAAAATACTCCCTGGGATCCCACCTGTGTCCCTGCTGGACAGGGGCATTGGGTGCTGATTTGCCAGAACATGTGCTAAATTCTTGGTTAGGCTTGTAAGGGCTTCAGGGCCAATAGCCTAGTAACTTGCTATGATCCTATGAATGGTCATACTCCTCATCTCTGTGAACCTGCTATTCCAATCATATGTATTTATTTAATCAGCCCTGTCACACTAGCTCGATTTTTGTGGGTTTTCTTCTTTGGAGACTTTTCTTCATCTTGTTCACTTCACCTACATTCATAGAAAGCATTTGCTTCATTATAATTTTATTAATTTTTCATAAAACCAGCTGATAGCTCATAAAATATTCTCTTAAAATCCAGTTATATTTATACAGAATTGTTATTTTAGTTTAAGAGTCAGGATGTACAGAAGGAAAGTGACAGTTCTGTTTGCACCTGTAAGTCAGACTTTTGAAAAAATTGATAACAAGACCAATACTCATTTTCAATGCTGCAGCATGAATTAGGAAAATGAGGTACCTATTTCAAGTCTCCTCTTGTTAAGAAAATTAAAAAAAAAAATCATTGTTAAATAGCTATCATTAAGTAATCATAATTGTAATTGCTAGACAGTTTGTAAAGTGTGGGCCAATTAGATGTGTTAAAAAATAAGACCAATAACAGTTTACAATCTGTTTATTAAGTGTCTACAGTTATGATCACTGAATGATAGCTTATAATCTGCCAAACTGCTACACTGTCATTAAAGGTCAGCGGGGGAGGGGTGCAAAATAGGTATGCTGCGCAGAGTGAAAGATTGTCTCGCTACAGTTCTGCTCAATCTGAGTTCAGTGTTATAACTGATGTGGCGAAGTGGCTATGAATTTTATTGCTTCTATTTACAAACCTTCAAAGAAATTAAGTTTATAAAAAAAAAAAAGATTCAGTGTCAATATATTTAATTATAAATCTATCTGAAAATAAATAGAATGCCCACAGGAGTACAGTATTTAAAGATGCTGGAATTTGACACTAGTAGAAAATAGATATTAAAACACTGGCTAGAAATAAACTCGAAATGTAGTTTTTGATTGAATGAAACTTTTAATGACACATGCTATAAGTGATGTGTGACTAGTATACAGAGACATTAGAAGTTTCGATAACCGCTGTTTTGTCACTGATTTAATTTTCTTCACTGAAAGCAATGCTGGTTTCTAACAATAAGTGAGGTTATAAGGTTTGCTGCATTAACCCACTGGGCCCACTGAAATTAATTATTATTACTATTTTTTTATTAGAGAGAAATTTTCAGTAACTGCAATGCTACTCTTTTCACATACAAAACTTCTTTTCATCATGCCAGAAATGTCAATTCCCTTTCTACGATTGGGAATACTGAATGTTAATTACAAAGCTTTGATAACTACATGATACTCTTCTTTCTCTTCTATCTTTCTTTCTTTCTTTTTCTTTCTTTCTTTCTTTCTTTCTTTCTTTCTTTCTTTCTTTCTTTCTTTCTTTCTTTCTTTCTTTCTCCTTTTTCATACAAAACTATGCTTTAGTCCTCCTATACATAACATCAAGAAGACCCTTATGTTCCCTCCATACGCCTGGGGAGAATAACATTACTTAACACAATCCAACCAGCTTTTCTTCCTTATGGTAAACATTTCATTAACTGTAAGGTGCTCTTTCTGGTGCAAAACTGTACTGTGCCCCATGAAGGTCAATACTCTGTCTCTAATCAATGATAGTGGGAAAACCTGACAATATTCAGTTTTCTTTTTTTTATCCTATATTGAATGTTTCTGTAGCTGCAAGCACCCAGGTATGACTGAAAAATATGCATTCCATGATAGACAGAAGGTCCCTGCTGCAGGTTTATAGGTCATAGTAGAATGTTGATCACAGTGGCATAGTGGAGGTGGGGCAAAGGGGGGCAGTGGTACCAGGTGCAGGGTGTTAAGGGGTATGATCAGCAGATGCTGATCTGGCAGTAGTACAGTACTGGCACCTAGAAATTAATGTCAGCACTGCATATGTGGTCAGGACTGAAATGCTCAAGTGCTTCACGTCTGGTTATCTTGATGTAGCAAGCAACTTGTTACATCTGTTGTTTTGGTTATCAACTCCTCCACATAAAGGTACACAGGACATCAAAAAAACTAGCTACTGTTCTGGTTGATTAGCTCCATCATCTGTACCTTGTTTCAAAATCCCATTTCTTCAGTATGCTACAACATGAAAGAAATAATTACTACATAATTTTGTTCACTTTCATTGAGGGTTTGTGGTGCGACACTGGGATTTACAGATTCCCATCCAGTCATCAAGGTTGCACTTCAAAAAGGTCAGGAAGCTACTTTACATTGCATCTAAGGGAATTCTATTCCATAAAAGAGGGATTCTTTGAGGGTGATGTCTGTTTCACCAACAGGCCCTTTTTATTCTGCAGAAGATGATTACTGCCCTTAAGTGGGTGGTGCTGTTTATTTTGAAGATGTGTAGGTCCTATAGGATTGGATCCTTTGACTCTTTGTGGGGAAAAGAGAGCTCCACCCTCAAGAAATGATAGGAAAAAGAGAAAAGAGAATGTGCTTTAAGGCAGTCTGAGTAGCAAAGGAAGAAATACCCTTGACTTTTTTAGTGAGGAAATGCTATGATCTTTCGAGTTGTGTTGAATGTTTATGGAAATAGGTACTGAAAATCGTACTGTGTTCTATTCTGGGTCTGATGAGGGAATAGTTGGGAGGGCTGATAACTTCCCATTGACCTGGAAGGCATACCTGATAATCATACTGACTAAAAAAAAAAAATTTCCTAATGTCAGCAAATACATGGTGGTTAAAAGATAGTAATTGCCAGTGAAAGTGTCCAGATCCTCAATAACTGTATCAGTTTTCAAAAGGGTTGTAAACTATTTGGTAGGTGCATGGGCATCCATGTTTATCATAGAAGTTATTTCTTGTCATTTAATTTAAAGCCATGGCCAGGCACCACTTGTTTGTACATGCTTGGGCCCTTCAGTAGAGTCAGCTGGAGAGTTTATTGCATCTCCGAGTCTGAGATATCTCCAGACTTGGTCAGCCACAGCACCTAGATGTCAGACTTGATGTTAGAGAAGTAAATACTGATATGTGGCCATAGGACTAATCTCTGAGGGGACATGACAATGAATGACCTTAAGGGATATGAGTAATAATGATGCTTTTCAATGACAGCATGCCACCTATGCAACTAGTTTTACATACATACATACAAACATAAAGATATTTTAAGGATGGGCATTAATTCCAGGCCATCCTGCCAATATACCAAAACACTTGTTCCCATAATAAGTGTCCAGTCTTTTCTTAAAAATATCTAAACTAGTGCTTGCTTTATTATAATTTGGTAGTCTGTTCTACGTATCAGCTGCTCTCTCAGAGAACCAATTAGTACACTTCTCATTCCTATAGAATCTTCTACATAGGTTGTCTGACGATTGCCTACTACTTTTTGAAAACCCTAAACATTCCCAGAGGTAGTTGTCTCTAAATGCCCTATATACCTGAAAAAATGTTCTCTTAGATATCTATAAGAGATGTCCTTGGTATACTTCTCCTGTACTCTTTCCAGTTTACTCAGGATTGTTTTCTTATAAGGTTTCCATATTGTTATTCCATAATCGTGTTTAGGTCTAATGTAGCTAACAAGCAATGACTTCATCATTTCTGATTTCCTAGACTTTATAACTCTTTTTATACAGCCTGTAGGTCTATATCTATCATTAACCAATTGGTTGGTGTAATTGGAAAAAATCAAAGATGGATCTACCCATATACTGTGCTCCTTAAATCAATCTACAGTTTCAATCACTATGTGCTCTATTAAATATTTACCTTTCAATTTATGTTTCCCAAATCTCCTATGCTTAGGTTTCAATGTATTTATCAGAATATTATTCCCCTGTACCCAAATGATCAATTTAGTTAAGTTCTTTTGCAGACATGCCTTATTTGTAAAACATGTAATCAGTATAGCCAATTTCAGGTCATCTGAATATAGGCTGTAAAACACCTCAAAGTTATGTTCGAAAGATACAGTTTGTACAAGTAATGACCTAGGACAGAGCCCTGTGGGACACCTTGACTGTAATGAAACATTTTACCTGTCCAATTTCTGTATGATACTTGCCATGTCCTATTTGTAATCCAAGCAGCTATCCATCTTATCAAGAGTATATTGATACCTAGTTGCTATAATTTACTGATCAGTGTTTTGTGTATGTCCCTGTCAAATGCTGAAGTTAAATCAATATAAATTACATCACAGCACACTTATTCATTCATAGCTGTTATATTGTTATAGAACATCATGTTACTGGTAGTAATAGATCTGTTTTCAACATATGCATGCTGATATAAGGTTTCAAGTCCCAACCTATCCAGTTCTGACAATAACTTATCCAATATTACTTTTACATTATTTTTCAACAACATGAAAGTAGACTTAAGGGTCTATATGACTCTGAGCTTGTTCTACTCCTCTTTGCCTTAAATACAGGTTTAATAAGTGCATGTCTCCAATCTTGAGGAATCACCCCATATTTATATAACCTAATAAATAATAGATATAATGGTACTGTAAGTTCTTGATGAAGTGTTCTCAGATCATTATTACAAATTCTGTCTCCTCGCTGCACTTTGTTTGGATCCAGTTTGTACAGTTCAATATAATCTAGTTTGATTCCATTATCTAAGGTCACCTAGATTTCACTCGGATGACTTAGCATCTGCTTTTTGGAGCCAAACTGTTTTGCATAAGATGTTGCAAATATATTCATAATTGGTTAAATCTACACACATTTTTTTCAATTTGTGTGTCTTTACTCCTTCCACATCTTATGTACCTATAAAAAATGTTTCCTCTTATGCACAATATCTTAAATGTTCTATAAAATTTTCTTGATCTTGTCTCACACTATGCCTAATTTATTTGTCCAGTTTGTTTATTTCAGTTTTAAAGTTTTAGTTCGACTGCTCTTCCATTTCTTAATTTTTTTGCCTTTCACCTGAATCAGGTATCTTGTTGTTATGGAAATATATTCCCCTGACATTGTATGTCTAGATCTTGATGTTAAACATTTTTGATTTTTTGCACTCAAACAATTTCTCTTTCAAAACTTTTCACATTCCATTTGCAATTTTTCCACTGAACGCATCACTCTAGTTAGTTTTACATAGTGACTGTTTTGCTTCCATATCATCTGTAATCAATCTTTTGTGCATTTATTTAGATTTCAGTTTGTTAGAATTATCTAGTAATAAACTAACCATTATAACCCCATGATTACTGCACATCAACAGTAGTAGAATTTGACTTGAAGTAACAGTAATTTCTTAAGGAACACAAACAAGTATTTTCTGTTCCTTGACAGTTTTTTTTTTACAATCTGAAGCAATTGTTGTTGCTGCACATATGTTGTGAATAATTTTCTTACTAGTGTTGTTGAATCAATATTATTCCAGGCTGTTTCTGGTAAATTTAAGTCTGCAGCTAATATTATTCTTCCCTTCTATGTTTCATGCAAGAAACGTATGAATTTCTGTAGGTCATCAACACTTGACTTTGGTGGTCTAGTCACTCCAGCAATTGTTACATGTTGCAGGGTTGTCTTTGTTGTCATAGTTACACAGTCTATAGTATTGGTCTCATCATTTAACATGTAATAATCACAGGTCTCATAACTATATTTTATCCCTATCTTAACACCTCCCCTGATTTTTTTAGAATATATGTTATAGTAAAACATTTATATCTCACAGATCTGGTTTTCCAGTCACTGTTCTTTAACCATGTTTCATAAACAATAATATCAAAAATCATTCCCACTTTCAGTAATATTGAAATCCTATTAGCATCACTATTTTTCAACAACCATAAACAAGTATATATTGCCACCATCTATATTCCTCCAGGTTACAATATCCCAACACTGGAAGACTTTCTGTTATGGTATAACCACTATATCTCAAATGAAACCATCATCCTTGGTGACATTAATATAAATTGGCTTAAACTAAGACAAAGCAACTCCACAAACTCCATCAGTCTGCTCAAATTAACACACATTATACAAACCCCAACACACACAACAAGCAATCACCCTGAATCCACCCTAGACTGGATATTAGTATCTGACCCATAGTACTACTCCATTCCCATCACCCTTCCCAACACCCTAAGTGACCACTTACCAGCCCTGATACACCGACTATCAACCTCCACTCCAAGCATTCATTCATACAAATATACCAGAAATCTAGCCAATTTTAGCCAGTCTCACTTTTACAACCTATTACAAACACTAAACTTGAACCCATTGAAATATCTTCCCTTAGATGAAGCAGTACATTATTTCAATACTGTCTTCCTAGATACCCTTAACTCCATAGCCCCCATAAGAAAAAAGTTAAAAAAGAGTTAAACATAACCATGCTCCTTGGCTATCAAAATCAACCAAACAACTACTGATTAATAGTGACCGAGCATGGCACAAATGGAGAAAAGATAAGACCCCACCCAACAAAACCGCCTTCAAAATGCTTAGAAACAAAGCAAAACAGGCCATTAATCAGGACAAAAAGACTTACTTCTCCCAACAAATAAACACCCACAGTAATAATCCCAGATGTCAAATCATTACTAAATCCTGGCAGCACCCAAAACCCATCTCCATTTCCAGACAAAAGCCCAGCTGAAATCAGTGAAATATTTAATAAAAACTTTATTGATATTATCCTTACATTAGTAAATGCAGGCACTACCCCATCCTTTCTATGTATGATTTATGAAAAATACTTCATATCAACAATACAAGCTATGCTATCTAAGAGGGCTGTAAGTTCCCTGCTAGCAGTCATAGAATCCTTGTGGATGACATTATTTGTACTGACATGAATAAAAACAGTACTTCCTTACATTAAGGCATTCCAAGGCATGGCTCACATCTTCAATTTTTGCTCCTGGCAAACATAACACTATTTGATGCTCAACTAACTTATCTGCAAATGTAATAATTGGATCTCCATTTAAAAGAATATATTTTCTGACCAGATCTGAAGAATCTTTAACTTCTAATACAGTATCTGTTCTATCAATCATTACAAAGGAATGATCTTCATCATCATTAGTTTTTTTTAATCCCACTGTTTTCATTGTGTTTTGTACATCCATAGTTTGAGTCATGTAGTCAACATCTGTTTTTGTCTTCTTCGTTCTTACAGCAATGTTCCTCAATCCTTCCACATTCAGTTTTGATTTATTCCTTTTTACCTGTCCCGTTCTTCTTTTTTCTACCTTCTCTTTAGGAAAAAAAGATGCCTTTTTCCACAGGCTTTCTGATAGAAAATTTTATCATTGCCTGCAATCTATGCATTACATAACAAAGCAGTATCCTTTTTAGTACATATTACTTTACAATTTATCAGTTTATTTTTCTTCCTTGATATTTGTTCTGAACTTTTGTGTTTCCTTTTAAACAGTCTGAATCCTCAGACTGCTGAATACTTGCATCCAGAATTCCAAAATTGTCAGGGGCATCATCTTGTTTCATAGGGGTTGAATGATCTTTATGGACAATAGACACATCATTTGCTAAATGTGTTCCATTTGCTCTTTGCCTAACATTATTTATCTCACCAGTCCAATCAATAATATATGTAACAACAATTCATAGGTGTGTACTAGGCCAATGTCCCTGGAGCCTTTGCAAACCTAGTCCATAGGATTACCCTGGCATCATGCCACCCAACTTTAGTTTCCAGTACCTCTGTCAAGTAGAGCCACTGGAGTGAATTCCCCGGGGTGAATTTTCTATTTCCCATCCACTCATCAAGATTTCTCTTGAAGAGGGCCAGTGAGGTGCTCTGTTTGACATGTATGGGAAGTCTATTCCATAGCATGGGCAGTCTTTGGGTTATAAACCTGTCGCTCCAGCATGTTCTGTTGATTATGGTAATGAATTTGAGGACTCTGGACCATGTGGTGTGGAGGGATTGGGATTTCTTTAGATATAGCATTTCTAACATAGCTGGGTCAGACATGGCTTTGTAAGTCAAGCAGAGATTGCCTCTAAGTAGGCGATATGAGACAGAGAATAGTTGGAGTTTTTTGAGTCTGTCCATATAGGACAAGTGTTTAAGGCCTAGGATCCTCTTTGTGAGGTACTTTTGTGGCCTCTCCAGTTGTTGCAAATTTCTAGTGAGGTACATGCCAAATGGGGCATTGTACTTGATGATTGGCCTAATGAGGGAAGAGTAGAGGGAGACAATCACCTCTTTCTTCCTCGATGCAAAACCCTTAGTAATGACATGTGCCACATAGAAGGACTTTCTGACCACAGTGGCAGTGTGGTGGTCAAAAAAGAGGTTGTTGTCAACCTGTGTTCCCAGATCTCTTATAATGCTTTCTGTGTTCAGTGGACTACCATCGATGTGGTAGTTCATGGAAGCTGGGTCTTTTCCTAAAGGGGATGACGACACATTTTTTGGCATTGAGCTTAAGGCCATGGTTCTGACACCAGTTATTGGTCTCAGTGAGGCATTTCTGTAGGATGTCAACATCACTTGGGGAGTTAATAATGGCTCCCAACCTGCAATCATCTGCGAAATTTTTCAGCCAGAGTCCATTTGTGTTAGCCTGGACTTCTGAGAAGTAGATACCAAACAGGAGAGGACCCAGGACTGATCCCTGTGGGACTCCACTCATGAATGGTCAGCAATCTGACATGGAATCAGCTACTTTCACATTGTTAGTTCTATCTGATAGCTACTTTGCAGCCCACCTAGTGATATAGGGGTTGATGGCTAGCTTAGTGAATTTTTCTATGATTCCTGAGTGGGGAATGGTATCAAAGGCCTTGGCCAGATCAAGGTAGGCTGTATGAACTACCTTGCCTTCATCCACAGCTCTTGTGACTGACTCAAAGAAGTCAACCAAGTTTAGCAGGCATGATCTACCCTTCACCAAACCAAACTGTGTGGGATCCAGAGTTTGGAGATTCCCTATATCCTTGTTTATTAGGTCCATGATGATGCATTCCATAGCTTTGCATATCAGACTTGTCAGGCTAATGGGGTGATAGTTCCCAGGGTCTGTAGTTGATTCTCCTTTGTGGAGAGGGGTGACTATAGCAGTGCACCATTTGTTATGGACAAAGCCTGAGGTGAGGCTGTGATTGAACAGGGCACACAGGTGAGGTGCCAGTTCACTATATAGTTCATGCAGAACATGGCCAGGGATATTGTCAGGTCCCATAGAAGCTGTATTCCTGGCCTTGGACAGTGCTGTTTTAGTCTGTGCAGCAGTAATACTGGGTGCCTCGTAATCTACTGGTATTGTGATTGGTCCTTTGGGGGGTTAAAGTTGGCACTGAATCTGTTGGCCAGTATATTGGCAATATCTGTTGGCTTGGTTTACGAGTACTATTGTGCAGTAGTTCAGTGCAAATCTGGATATTGCTGTGGAGGTTGTCTTCACAGTCTGTTGCAATTCTGTTTTCATAGACAGCTTTAGAGGATTTAATGAGGGATCTCAACTTTTTGTTGAGGCTGATAAGGGTGTTTTTCCAGTCTTGGGACTTCACCTTATTCTGCATCAGTTTTCTCCTTCTGTTGTAGAGTTTGGTTATGGCAGGAGACTACCAGATTGGCTTCATTTTTTTGGAGGAGAGCATTTTGGTTCTATTGGGTATGGCAAGATCCATGCATTTGTGTACGTGTTCGTACAGTGCAGTGGTGTATGATTCGGCAGTCATGCAACTATTCTCCATTTGCATGGGTGTCATGAAGTTAGCCACCTCTGTTCTTAGGAGCCTAAAGTTAGCTTTGGAGAAGTTTTTCATGGTTGTTAAGTTTGCGGGGTGGGGGGGGTGGGATGTGGATTTCCAAGGTGATTAGTTTGTGGCTGGATCTAACCATGGAGGAGTTGACTATTGGTGTAGAGCAATGGTTGCCCATGTTAGTAATGACCAGGTTAAGGATGTTGCTACCTCAAGTGGGGGTAAGAACGAGCTGGTCCAGGGCATTGGAATTAATGAATTCCAGAAAATGTTGGAGCAAGTGTATTGATACATGAGTAGTTTTCCCAGTTAATGGAGGGGTAGTTGAAGTCACCCAGTATGAGAGGGTTAGGTTGGACCCTAATATTCTCCAGGGTGCTTAGGAATGTGGAGTGAGTGTCTTGGGAAATGGTTCGGGACCTATAACAGGCTACGACCTGAATCGCTATCTTACCCAGTATTAGCTGCACCTGAAGTATCTCTGATGTGCTATGTTGGGCTACCAATCTGGAGGTGTGTACATCCTTTATGAATATGGAAACACCATCGTTTTTGGAGCTTCGGTTCAAGTTCTGGGGTTGAAAGGTGTGGAATGAGTTATAGCCTGGTAGTGCAGAGGTGCTTTCTGCTGCTTTGAATCAAGTCTCTGTTACAGCACAAATGTCAATGTTCTCCATTTTAAGGAATGCTTTGAGTGAGTACATTTTGACATTTAGACTTCTAGTGTTGAGCAGCATGACCCTCAGATTGCATTTGTTTGTGGCTGTTACGGTGGTAATTTGGTCTCTTGAATACCGCCTAAAAAAGGCTCTCTAGGGGTGGGAAAAGCCTTGGCCAGTATCCAGAAGCCCAGGGGTGACAGATGCAGGCCATCTCTGGCAAAGCATCGAGGTCTGTCAATCATGTCATCCCAGGCAGACAGATACTGGATCCCCTTAGAATGACACCAGAAACTTAACCAATTGTTGAAATCAATCATTTTCTACTTGTACTGTGCTATCATTCTGGGTGACAGTAGGATGCTGCTCAAGGCTAGGGTTGTACCCACCTGGGCTACATAATCCAAGAGCTCCTCCATGTCTCTTTTCACGTAGTCCAGGGAGATATGTCTCAGGTCATTCACACCCACATGTACAATGACAGAGTCATATTTGTACCTGTTGTTGAGGAACCTGAGTGCATGCATTATGTAGTGGATCCTGGCACCTGACAGGCAGATGATTGTTACTTTTTCCTTATTCAACTTAGTGAGTGGGACATCAGTGTGCCTCACTATCGAGTTACCTATGATTAATGTACTGGGCATGCTGTTTTGTCTTAGGGGCTTTGGCTGAGTGACACACTGTTTAGGAGAGTTATGTGTCTCATGATTAGTGTTGTGTTGTGGTGGTCAAGTGCCTTTCTTCCTTGGAGGTCTCCGCTGTTTGGGTAGATTTTTATTGAGAGCCTCCATGAAGGTGAGTGTGTGGTTTGTGTTTTTATGTGAAGGTAGTGCTGGTGTGTGTTCTGGATGGCTATGTGTTCCATGTGGTGTGGTGCAAGTGTTGACCTTCTCCTCTTGACTAGCTATTCCGGTCTTGGATGGAGAGTGCATGGCTTACAATTTGGATATATAAGTGCATCTCTCGCAGGTCTTAGTGTTGGGAGGTAAGAAGAGATGGTTGTCGGTGTACATGAGGCAGTTGCTGCATTGCCTCAGGATGCCCAAGTTCACCAGGTTAATAGGAGAAAGCACAGGAAACTGACCTTTAGACATGCTTGGAGGAGTGGGCATTAATAATAAGTACTGGAGCTGTTTCCCTTGTAGAAAGTTTAGTGCTGGTAGCACTTTTGTGTGCTACAATGATTGCTATAAGAAGTCTGGTTTGGTAAAGTGCAAGACTAATAAGCTAGTAAAAGTGCAAGAGAGGAGAGAACTAGCAGATCTAAGTGAAAAAATTGAAGAGCAGACTTTGGCACCTCTCAGAAGTTTACAAACAGATATGAATACAGCGAATCTGTATCCAGACTGGACTAGTTACAGGAAAGGCGGGAAACAAGAGCAACATGGGATTTTTAACCAGAAAGTTGAAAGAGATGGTAAAACCGCCCAAACAGCCAATGAACTACAAATTCTGGGCCAGAAACCACTCCTGTTGTGGTAGATAGGCTACCTAGTGCTTACCACTCCCACTGATAAGCTAAAAGGCTTCCCTCCAACACAGAAAGGCTTGGGGGGGGGGGGCTCAGAAGCTTACATATAGTCCTGGATACAGAAAATCTGTATCTGGACTAGACTAGTTACAAGAAAGGCTGGAAACAAGCAGAACGTGGGCTTTTAGACCAGAAAGTTGAAGGAGATGGAAAAAACTGCCCAAATGGCCAATAAACTCCAAGCCATGCCAATTGCACAGTGCAATCATCATCAGTAAGTCTAGATTTACTTCTAATAAAACTTAGCTTTACCAGAAAGGCTCATCCAGACACTGCTACACTTTGCTGTGAAGGAAAGGTTAGTTTGCTGTTATTTTTTGTATTTCTGTATTGCCTTTCTATATTTTGAATACTGTAGTTTGTTTTCTTTACCTTGTGTTTTGCTTGCATTCTGTTTTAACAGCATATTAAAACTTCAAAAGAGACCACAGCTCTCTCTGTTCTGAGTCAGGCAGAATTTTTCCCTCCCTCCCACCCATTTAAGTTGTCTTGTTAAATACCATTGTCTTTCTAGTTGCCCGCCTCTTATGTTAATCTGACCATATATCTCATTTCTCTCTACTTTCACTGGCTTATGTGAGTAATCACAAAACCGTCACTTTTGAAATCCCACCCCTTCAATTATTTAAATTTATTGGCCATCCTACAGTATTTCATAGTACCAAAATACAAAAGTAACCACCCCTTTCAGTCCATCTTGCTGTTTTAAAAATAGTAACTCTCCACTAAACCTTAACTTTTTAAACAGGTAAAACTCAAGTTACCTACTTTCATATCTAACTTCTCTAGTGCACACTGCAGAGTGCATTCTTTTCAATCTTACCTTTAAGCATCCCTGTTACTAGCACTTTCTCTAATACCTAAAAAGATCATCTCTACTTGACTCCAAGTAGACTTTTCTATATCTGTTAAACCTAGCACTTGCTCCTACAGTACTTATTACCTTGATACGGCACTCTTATAGATAGCACCCAAAAAGGCAAACCCCCATTTCTCGGTCACCCACGTCCCCCGGAATCTCTTTTAAAGTTTTTTTGTCTAGTCCTTCTAGCATGTCGAGGGATCAGTTGCTAGTGTCCTCTCCTGCTCAGCTGGTGAACCTGGGAATATTGAGGCAATGTTACAATTTCCTCATGTACACAGACAACCCTCTCCTCCTCCCACAAAACACAAATACATGCAAGAGATGCAACTATACGGCCAAACTGGAGGCTGAGCTCTCTCAACATAGGACTGGCAAGACCAGTCAGGAGGAGAAGGTTACCACACACACTATAGACCCAGTCTCACATAGTACCATCACAACCTCAAATCATACACATAAACACACAAAGACATACTCGGCTCTGATCAAAAATCTACCAAAACAGCAGAGGCCACCAAAGCAGACACCCAAACAACCACCACCTCAGAACACAACACCTGCAACACATAGACCTCACAGTCAGAGTGTCAAACAGTCACAGCCCTTAAGGCCAAACACAATGCCAGACACACTAGTCATTGGTGACTCCATAGTCAGACACACTGACGTCCCGCTCACCAGACTGAGTAAGGAGAAGGTCACAGTAAGCTGCCTGTCGGGCGCTAGAATCCGCCACATAACGCAAGCACTCAGGTCTCTCAACAGCAGGTACAAATATGACTCAGTCATTGTCCACGCTGGTGTAAACGACCTGAGACGTACCTCCTTGGACTACATGAAAAGAGACATTGAGGAGCTCTCTGATTATGTAGCCCAGGCAGGTATGACCCTGACCTTGAGCAGTATCCTACCTTCACCAAGAATGATGCCACAATACAGAGATAAGATGATCAGCTTTAACAATTGGCTTAAACTCTGGTGTCATTCAAAGGGGATCCAATGTCTGTCTGCCTGGGATGACATGCTGGACAAGCCACGCTGCTTCGCAAGGGACGGCTTGCACCTGTCACCCTGGGATTCCGGATATTGGCAAAGGCTCTTGCCACCCCATAGTGCCTTTTTAGGCAAGGCTCAAATTCTAAACCTACCACCCTAGAACACAAAAAGAAAAAAACTAAGGGTAATGCTGCTCAATGCCAGAAGTCTAAATCTCAAAATGCACGCACTCGAGGCCCTTCTCAGTATGGAGAACATCGATGTCTGTGCAGTGACAGAAACCTGGTTCAAGGCTCCTGAGAGCACCCCAGCACTATCAGGTTTTACCTCTTATCATGCGTTCAGGCCCCAAAATCCGGACAATACCAAGAAAGGAGGGGGGGTATCCATATTCATCAAGGACACCCACACCTCAAGACTGGTGGCAACGCACGATGCATTGGAGACCATCCAGGTGCAATTAACCATAGGCAAGACTGCTCTGCAAATTGTAGCATGTTACAGGCCACCCTCACAAACACAGGAACCTCACATGGCCTTCCTGAAAACACTAGAGGGGATAAATGTATCACCAAACACCATCATACTAGGTGACTTCAATTACCCTAATATAGACTGGGAACACTACTCAAGCCCAAACACCCTAGCCCAAAAGTTCCTGGAATTCATAAACTCAAATGCCATGGAACAACTAGTCACCATCCCCACAAGAGGAGAAAACATACTTGATCTCATCATCACGAACATGGGAGCACAATGTTCAACACCGGAAGTATACCCCTCACTGGTGAGATCAGATCACAAACTAATCTCGCTGGAGGTCCTCATCCCACCCCCACCTGAAATAAAAAAGACCACAGTAAAGAACTTCTCGAAAGCCG
Organism: Protopterus annectens; assembly: GCF_019279795.1. Classification (NCBI taxonomy): domain Eukaryota; kingdom Metazoa; phylum Chordata; order Ceratodontiformes; family Protopteridae; genus Protopterus; species Protopterus annectens. The sequence continues at coordinate 1,658,443,315 of NC_056737.1, read as the reverse complement.
ACTTCACACTTCTAAAGACTAGTGTGGTCTCCTTTAAGGCCCCCGAGCTGGCAGAAAACAGTACACAAGCTGCTGAATCACTTACAAATGCCTTCTACCAGCACCTGCAGGACTGCATGGATAAGGCAATCCCAAGCAAAACAAAGACTCTTTGTACCAAAGGCAAGCGTCCAGTCTGGTGGACCCCAGCCATAAACAAACTCTACAACAAAAGGAGGAAGCTACTACAAGATAGAGCAAAATCCTTAAAAGGTAAGACACCCTTGATCACTATAAGTAAAAAACTAAGAGCTCTCATAAAATCATCCAAAGCAAATTTTGATAGAAAAATAGCTAAAGACTCAAAAGACAATCATAAGGCCTTCTTTAGCTATGTTAGAAACCTGGGAGGAAACTCCCAGATATGCTCAGAACTAGTTCAAAATGATGTGAAGGTTACTGATCCTACAGACATTGCCAACATACTGGCTGACAGGTTCAGTGCAAACTTCTCACCCCCCTCCTCCCCAAAAGGAGAGATATCTATACCAAGCGATTGCAGCCCCCCAAACATCTCCAACGCCCAAGTGAGAACTGCTCTCTCCAAAGCAAAAAACACAGCATCCATGGGACCTGATGGTGTCCCCGGCTGTGTGCTCCACGAACTCAACGAGGAATTAAACCCACAGCTAGGACAGCTGTTTAATCATAGTCTTACCTCTGGATACGTACCCAGGGAGTGGCGCACTGCAACTGTGGTCCCACTTCACAAAGGCGGTGCCTCCACCGACCCTGGAAATTACTGGCCCATTAGCTTGACAAGCCTTATCTGCAAAGCCATGGAGAGGATCATAATGGACCTCATAAATAAAGACATAGGGAATTTGCAGACTTTGGATCCATCCCAGTTTGGCTTTGTCAAAGGCAGATCATGCCTTCTAAACTTGGTTGACTTTTTCAAACAGTCACCAAAGCCATTGATGAGGAAAGGCAGTCCATACAGCCTACCTCGATCTGGCGATGGCCTTCGATACAATACCCCACTCGGGTATCATTGAAAAACTCATCAGCTTAAATGTTAACCCATACATCACAAGATGGGTTGCAAACTGGCTGAGTGACAGAACCCACAGGGTCAGAGTTGCTGGCGCCATGTCAGACTCAAAGCCTGTCACAAGTGGTGTACCACAGGGCTCAGTCCTGGGCCCACTCTTGTTTGGCATCTACTTTTCCCAAGTACAAGCAAACACAGGAGGGTTATGGCTGACAAAGTTTGCAGATGACTGCAAACTGGGCCATAGTAGAAAACACATCTGACACAGATATCCTTCAGAAGGGTCTCACAGAAACGGATAACTGGTGCCAGAGCCATGGCCTAAAGTTAAATGCCAAAAATGCATAGTCATACCCTTCGGGAAAAACAAGGTTACCCCTAGCTACCAAATAGGTGGCAATCCACTGAGCACAGAAGAAGTTATCAGGGACCTGGGGACCCAGGTTGATAGTAGTCTGTCATTCGACACCCATGTAGCTAAAGTAGTTAGGAAGACCTTCTACATTGCCCACCTTATCATGAAGGGATTCTCATCTAGATCAAGGGAGGTCATAGTCTCCCTATACTCATCACTCATCAGACCAATGATTGAGTACAATGCCCCATTCGGAATGTATCTGACCCGACACTTGCAGCAGCTGGAGAGGCCACAAAAGTTCCTCACCAAAAGGATAAAGGGTCTCAAACATCTGTCCTATGCTGCCCGTCTGAAAGAACTCCAGCTCTATTCAGTCGCCTCCGGGTTCGTCAGACGGGACCTTTGCCTAACATACAAGGCGATGTCAAACCCAGATTTGATGAATCTGCTTGAGCTCAAAAATCTAGATCCGTCAGAGCCACAAGGGCGGGAGACTTAAACCTCGACACGGCTATTAATAGGACGTGCTGGAGGGATAGATTCATCACCTAAAGACTCCCTATGCTGTGGAATAAAATCCCGGTATATGTGAGGCAGAGCACCTCGCTGGCCTTGTTCAAGAGAAATCTTGACCAATGGATGGGAGATCGCAGATATACCCCAGGGATTACCTCAGTGTCACTGCTCGACAGAGGCACAGCAAAATAATGGGTATAGTTCCCCATACTAAAGGGGTGGCGTAAGCCACAAAACTATGGGCTAGGCTTGTAAATGCCCTCGGGCAGATAGCCTAGTATGAACCTATGAACCTATGAACCTAATAATGGTAAGCAAATCATCCAACTTTTGACATGAAGAACATAGATCACCAGTGTTATCAGGTGTTACCTTTAAATATGTATAATAACTGTTACACTGTACAATATATTTGTGCTTTAGCAAATCATTAATGGCATTCTTATTTAAGGAATCCATATTCACCTTCAATCAAATGAAACATGATAAAAGAAAAGAATAATAAAATCTGTAACCACCAAATTCAAAGAGAACTTAAATCAACTTCTATGAGAAAAATCACACAAGCAATATATAACTATACACTAAAGTAAGTACAGTAAAGTTTTCGTTTTGACCAAACAAGTTCTGAAATTAAGACAAAAGCTGTAATTCCTTTACTCATTATTGTTTGCAGTTGCACTTTATTTAACAGTAAAGATAAATAAATCACAAACTAAGTTAGGATTGTTTAGATAAGCTCTGGATTGTCATCTCTGCAGGCTGTGTGACATTATAGTTGACTAGGCCCCATTGGGATGGCTACAGCTTACCTGTCTAAAACCTGTCTCTTTATAACAACAAACAGTGAAAATTAAAGGTAAAACAGCAAAACATAAATCAAAGTAAATCTTCCTGTCTACAAGCTATCTCTTCCTTCCTGCAGTGAAAAACAGTGGTAAAAAAATAAAATATAAAAATGCAAATAAAACTTATCTTACCAACTCCACAGTAAATCATAAACCAAGATAAGATTGTTTACTTTTGGCTCTGTCAGTAAACTATTTTGCAATCCAACCAGTAACATAGGAGTTTACAATACATATGATTTTCTTGTTGATAATGCCAGACTGTGGGGTGATGTCAAAAGTCTTCATCAAAGTGGGCAGATTGTGTATTAATTTATATGCATCCAGTGGACCAGTTAGTTGTTCAAAGAAGTACACTAAATTTAAAAACATGATCTATCTTGAATGAGCCCAAACTGATTTGGGTCAAGGGACTGCAGACTGCTGATGTCATTGTTATAAAGTTCCATAATGATGCACTATGCTGACTTACAAATAAGGCTGGCTAGTCTTATAGGTCTGTAGTTTCCTGGACAGTGGTGTGTCCTCTCTTGTGGTGTGGAATACTGCAGCAGTTCTCGATACTTGGAACCACATAGATAGTGTTATTGCTTTTAGAGAGAGCCCTCACAACTTGCTCTGGTGTGATCTGAGGGAGGAGTGGGCATACACATATGTGGCAAAATTTAGGGGAAATAGGACCATAAAATGTATCTGCTAATTTCTTGGCTGTGTTTTCTTTGGATGAGAATGCATTATTAGTTATGTGTTTAGTTTTTATTTATTTACTTATTTATCTATTGACCTTTGATTACTGGGAAAGTCCAACTGGGTAGAAGGCCATTTCCAGTGCAGGCCCAGGGAGAAAAGCTTCAAATTATTACAAAACATTTTAAGAACAATAATTTTATATTCTTCAAAAATAAAACAAAAACAACTGCAGTTTAAATAATTATAACACATTAGACATAATATAAAAACATTGGTGAAGAATCGATACAAGTTATATGACAATCATTTAATATTTAGAGAAATCTTAGACATTTTGTAGAGAAATTAAAGGTAAATTAGTCTAATACAAACAGGAACTACAATATAAAGTGAGGGAAAAACAGGCTCATGGTATATTGAAGTCAGTGAAGAGAATTTGGTAGAAGTAAGGAAGTAAGTGAAGAAGGGAGAGTAAGGAGGTATAAGGAATAAAAAGGTACTTGTTCATATTTAGGGATATAGTTTATCCTGGTTTGGGCAAGAACAGAGTCAGATTTTAGCTATGAAGTTTTTCAGAGTGGTTTTGAAAGATGGAAGGAAGGGTATCGACCTGATCAGTACAGATAAGGAGTTTGAGGCCATTGTAACAAATACAGACAATGCTCAGCACATTTGATAGGTTTGTAGACAGACAGGAGTTTTTGGTCACTGGATCACAATGACTGACTAATAACATAGGTGTGTAGAATGTTTTTTATTACTGGACAGGTAGATGGATACTGAAAAAATTTACAAGTGTTAAGAAGCTGTGTTTATGTAAGTTGATTAGCAGTTCTAACTAATTTAGTCTTTTTAGTTCTGAAAGTGGTATTTGCTGCAAATTTAGCAATTTTGTTATAGCATTGCTCAAGTTTTAATTTTTGTGAAGCCTAGAGGTTAGTGAGGATGGCAATGCCATAAAGAAGTGTATAAGTAGTGGCAAGTGTAGCTTTAGTTGGGTTGGTAAGAAAGACTTTTGCTCTGTAAAGCATCCCTAGTTTTTGGTGAGTTTTTCTTATGCAATTTTGTATATGCAGGATTTCGTTTTTCATGAGAGAGGAATTTGGGGGAAAAAAGTAGTAGTTTGTTCTTTTTTTGGTTAAGCGGGAGTTGTGAATTACGAAACTATGTTTCATTGGCTGTTAAAGCTTCCTGAGTAATTTTCTGAAGGTGTATCATGAGTGGAATCATCTGTGTATTATAGTAGGGTGGCCTGTTGTGTGGATGTATAGAGGGTGTTGGAGAAAATGTTAAAGAGGAGAAGGCCAAGGACAGAGTTTTCTGGTATACCGGTGGTGACTGGGAGGTAAAGAGTGAGCATAGAGTGCCATTTTACTGACTGATGCCTATTGGACAGGTAGCTCTTGAACCAAGGAAGGGTGGACTGAGAGAGACCTAGTGAGGACATTTGAAGTAGAAGTTTGTGACAAACTGTGTCAACGGCTTTAGTCTAGAAATAAGGAAGACACTATTTTTGCATTATCTCTAACCTTATTGGCAGTGTCTATATAGATTAGAAGGGCAGTGCTGGTAATAAGAGAAGGAAGGAAGGAGAGGAGAGGAGTTCTTCCTGTAGGAGATATCCAAGTATTTTGCCGAGGTGAGATAAAATTGCTATAGGCCTTAAGTAATTAATGTCTACTAAAGTTCCTCCTTTGTGAAGAAACTAAAACAATGAATACAAAGGTCATAAAAAAAAACAATCAGTAAAAACCAAAAGAAAAATCTAGCAAGGCTATACTTTTCACTGTGTGACATAAAGGACAGTAATACATATTTGTTTATAATTGTTTATTTTGAGGAAAGCAATAAGAAGGTCTGCGAAACTTAATTTTGATATTGGTTTGTTGTAAGGGGAAATGCGGTAGGTATTACAGCAAAACCACCTTTCTTCTTTATACAGTCATTACAAATAATATTTTAGGCAGGAGGTATATCTTTGCAGTTGTTTATGCTGGGTTTAAGCTAAGTTTCAGTTACAGCGAGAACATCAGGCTTATGGTAGGTAATCCAGGCATGTAGTTCAGCAATTTTATTTCTTAAGTTTCTAATATTTGTTGTAGTAAAAATTAGATCACCAGGGTTGGGGATTGGCTGTTGTTGGGTTAAAGAAGTATGTGTGGGAGAGAATTATCTTTGTACTAGCTCATTGCATTGATAGATATTGCTTGTAATATGTCTGATATAGGTGAAAAAGGCCCTGTGGTAGCCCTCTTGCAAGGGTAGCCATTTTTCAATTCATAATTGTCTTTGAATGATTTCATGTTGCTTCTAGATTTTCATATTTTTTAGTTCTTTTCTAAAGGATGAGTATGTTCTTAGAGACTATGCATGTCTTTCCACTTAAGACTATAGTTTATTTGTACTAGGTTTCCACCATACAGGTTAATTCCTGAACTTAACTCTGCATTTGTATCTGATGAGAGCCAATGACTCAACACATTGAATGTAGGAGTGTGTGAAATTGGATAATCAAGGAAAGGGAGTGCTTAAATTTCATTAGGTTATGCCCTTTAGAATTGTAGCAATATGGCTATTTATATTTTTGAGCATCGGGAAGGCCTCTATGGACTGAAACCTTTTAATAAGGCTTCTAGCATAGACCAGTGCTACCTTTATATAGTATTGATTTTGTTTTGATACTGATTTTGCCTAAAAAGGGCACTGTCTTGGTGGAAAATGTTTCTGACAATATGCAAAAGCTATAAGAAGAGAGGTGCAGGCCATCCCTAGTATAGCAGGTAGGGGCATCAATCATCTCATTCCAGGCTGTTATTTATTGTACCCTCATAGAATGACAACAACAACTAAGCCAATAGACAAAAATCAAATATTTTTTGTTCGCATTGTGATATCATTCTTGGTGAAGATAGCATGCTGGTTAAGACTAGTTTCAAACCAATCTCAGATGTATATTTTCAGAGCTCCACTATGTCTATGTTTATATGATCCAATATAGAGTATGTCAAGTAATTGACTCCTATGTCCACAATGAACAAGTCATATGACTACCTTGGGTAAAGTGACTTGAGGGCTCCAGGGACACTGCAAATCCTAGCACCTAAACTGCAGCTGACAGCCATCTTCTCCTTACTTAGCCTGGTGAGTAGCACATCTGTATATCTCAGTATGGAGTCACCTAATGACTAAAATGTTACCAGATGTAGTTATGTGAACCTGCTGCTTTAAAGGTGTTAGACTGATAGCTGCAAACCCACTTTTGCACATCCTGTGTTATGTCTAAGGATTTTTGCTTTTAAGTGTGACACTGGGTTTCTTGTATACACAACTCAAATCTCTAAGGCCTTTGAGGTTTGTGCAGGAATTTATTATGTATCTCAGCATAATGTGGCTTATTTGCTAATACAGACAAGGTGGGCATGGTTGTATGAGATGGGTGTCAATACTAATACTATGATGGGTGCTGCCAATAAATTTAGATGAGAGACTCATCTCCAAGTTTAGTAAATGCTTGCAACAGTCACACACAGATTTATCTAGTGGACAGAGCAAATATCTATCAGTAAGCATGAGGACGCTGTTGCATTGCTTTAGGCTGCTTTGATCTCTTAAGCTGGCTATTGATAATATGAGAAACTGTGATCTCATGGTTCTTAGGGTCTGGTGTGTAAGGAATACACTAATGTGTTTATTGCAGGGAAGAGGGTATATTAACTATAAGGGGAGATAAGGTTTGCTAGTGAAATAAGACAATACAGTAAAGAAAAAAGTGAAAAAGTGAGGTAGGGATAGAATTGAAACAGGATAGCATGGTTTAGCTTCATAGGTCCAACTTAATTAACAGAAGTAATGAATTACAGTTGTAGTCTGGCTCTATTTTTACAATTTAAAGTCTGGCTCATCATATATGAAGTGACTTGATGGTAGATGATTTTTTTCTAAATTCATTCATAAGCATGGCAGGATTGAGATTGGTCTAAAGTCTTTACCAAAGGAGGTTTCGCATGATTTAATTATGGGCCTAAGCTTAGCATGTTTGCATATTTGTGTCATAGTACCTTTATAAGAAAGGAGTTGTAGATGTTTTTAAGTATTGTCAGAATGTACATTTTGCAGAGGTGACTTCACTATGGATTTAGATCATCAAATCCTTGGGGACATCAGGGTGGCTAATGTTAAGAACTTTATTGTTTCTTGTTTGATACCAGGTTAATGAACTAAATAAAAATAAATAAATAAATACATACATAAAATAAAGATATAGCAGCAGCACTTGATGGATGAGTTATAATGAATGCTTATTTTGACCTTGACAATGTATTCAGCAGTAGATAAGAGAATAACTGACAAATTAAAATCCAGTAAATAGCAATCAATTTATATGTAAAACACAGTGACTGAGTAGATAACACCAAACCATGTCACTTTCTTTTATTGAATTAACATAATTCATAAATCTCTCTTTTAATTTATTTCTATTCCCTTCATAAAATATACTGTGTGCATTGCAGTAAGCCATATAAGTATTATTTTCAATATAACAATTAAAATGGCTATTACTGCCATTGTCATAAAGCACCCCAGCAACAGGGTACAATAAATATGGGTAGTTGCTAATATATCTGTAGCCTGGCCACATGCCACAAATAAAAAAGCAGAGGAAAAAATATATCTGTAGGTTGGCCATATGCCACCCCTCTCCGACCAAAAAAAAAAAAACACCTTTTTTTATGGTAATCATCTTAACTGATAAATTGTTTATACCGTCATTCAACATGGATTTTAAATTCTTCCCTTTTTATAAGAAAACACAAGTCTTTCCCTGGTACTTTACTGATCTAGGCATTAATCCAATTGTTATTTATTATTTATTTCACTACTTTAATAATTGCATTAATCTCAAAGCACATCCTTACTTCTGCAAAATTAGATGGCCTTAACAGTTACTTCTTCTGAAGGATGACCTCATAAAATAACTAGTTTATAATTAGAATCTCTTCCATGTCTAATTTGACCGTAAGGATTAAAGACCAAAGTATCACTAAATTCCCCATGCAAAAATTCCTCAATAAAAGATCCACTTGACTGAACAAAAACAGAGCCTTCTCGGAATAATTGAGAACTCCAGTGCCAACTGATTTAAAACAATACTCTTCTTCATGAATGGTGGATGGCTATTACTAAAAGGAACATATATGTTTTCTTGATTATTTTAGCACATGCCTAATACTACATATAAAACTACATCCAGAAATACTATCTCATTGCAAGCTGTACTGGCTGCAAATGTCAATAAAAAAATAAAAAAGGTTAAATAATTAATATAACTTAAAATTCATCATATTCTATCTTGTCTGCTTTCCAATTTAAAACACATTGTCAAGAAAATGTGAATGAAGATAAAAAAGGTAAAAAAATAAATAAAAATAACCACATGCTGAGTGGGGTAGTGACAAGTACCATATTTTACCGACCTAAGTACTTATGACATCAGCAGAGTCTGATCACTGTATCTGTACTATAATGCAAATATCATAACAAAAATACCCTACTGTAGCAATGGCATGACAATATACAACCCTCAGATGACTTGAACCCTCAACCATCTCCACTTATACCGGAAAAAGCCCTTCATTTATAAGGTGAGCTATACAATAATTCATAGTCAAGCTATCTATCAAGCAAATGACAGGAGACTGTTACACACTAGCAGAATGAAAGACATAAAATACATTCAATCCCATGGGGACTTAAACCTTCAGTCTACTCCACTTACATTATACAAAGCACTTCAATTACAAGCTGAGCTATAGAAACGGTCACATTAAAGGCATCAGCTTTACATGAGGTTGTATGTGCACGCTGCCACACAAAGATAGTGTGCACACTGCCATGCAATGACAGCTCATTTGTGGACTGGATAGCAGCTGAAGTTAATGAGCTTAATACATGATAGTAGTTGCACTTAATCACTGCTATACAATAACCATTGCCAGTATTTGCTGGCTGTACATGGGCATAGATGAGCAATTACAAATGATTAGTGATTTGGAAGCTGTACATGACATGTGTAAGGTGTGTTTATTTTTAACCAGACTAAAGCTTGGAAAATGTAGTAGCAAGAAATGGGCAAGATAGAGGTGGGGATGGTGGTATAAATTTATGTTTTGTGGGATAGGTCTCCATTCTAAATCCATATAGACAAGAAAGGTCGGGCAAATATGGGAGTTAAGTGGAAGGGAAGGGAGTTAGATTAGGTAGATGGGGAAGGCAGACACAACTGATAATATGTGCAGTAGCAAGATAACAGAGAGGGACTACAATGGTGAAGGAAATATCAGACAAGCAGAGGGAAAAGAATATTGAACAACCAGCATGGGCATGAACATAAAAGGGTGGGAACACGAGCTTTGGGGATAGGATGGAGTGCTTCCAGCTGCAAGGGGAGATTACTCATCATCCCTAATTCTTTCACCAGGGGGCCTAGTCTCATATGGTGGAGACAGAACTGAACAGGGATGCGACTCAACCAGTAGATGAAGCAGGTTCTCCATGTGGCTGATTAGGTCATCCAACCTCCTGCTGATAATCTCCCCTCAGTGTTTTCCAGCTGCCAGTGGGTAACAAAGGTGTCACCTCCTCTTGCACTATTACTGCCGGGTACATTTACTCCAGCATCAGGTGCAGGGCAATCTGAATTATGTGTAGTATTTATTTATTTATTTAACATTTGTTAACTGGGAAACTCTGACTTGGAACAAAGCCAATTTTCACCGGAGGCCTGGGGAGAAATGCTCCAGATGCATGTCTTTGTAATGTGGGAGGAAACTGGAGCACCCGGAGGAAACCCACACAAATGCAGGGAGATGCAGACTCCACACAGAAGGGACCCAGCCAAGAATTGAACTGGAGAACCTCTTGCTGTGAGGTGACAACTCTACCGCTGCACCACTGCACCATCCAGTAGTTGGTAAAGCAGAGGGTGTGGAAGTGACTGGGGCAGGCTGGGACCCGGATTTGTAGGATACTTCTGGTGGTGGTGCTGCTGCTGCCACGTGTAGGGAACCTACAGACTTTACCAGTGGGATGGGTGTGTTGCTGCATATAATAGTAAAAGATATGGTGTAAAACAAAATGATGAACTATACTCATGTAATAGGAAGGCTAGTGACAAAGATGGTGGGGGAAGAAAAGTACAATTTTATCACAAAACTGAAGCTGATATACTGTATATTTGTAGTATGATTCACTTAAACAGAATATACTAAAAGGATCTAAAAACATTTTTCTACTTTAACAAGGTTGTTCGCATACACAGCTGAAAGGGGGACCTCAACCAACAGCCATCAGTATCTGCATTCTGTCATATAGAGGACTGGTGCAATTAGCTACTAAAGAAAAAAAAACAGGTATCTCTAATAGGAAATGCAGTAATGATGTCAGAGGCAAAAATATAGGCAAAAGAAACACTGAGAAAGATATCCATCAAAACTGTTGATCATACATATTTCCCTGTCTAATAATGTACTTATTATAAGGAGACAAAAACATAAATCTTATATTTCATTATAAAACAACTTCAGGGAAATGAAACCTACAGACATCCTAACAGTAATCACAAAAATAATAATATTCATTTGTTAACCAGGTAGGCTCACAGGGCACACAGTCCCCACACAGTCCCTTTCCCGTGTTAATCTGAGATCATACCTCTCAACCTCTCAGTGCAAGAATTCTGGACAAAGGCAAAAAATCAGGGTCATATTTTAAATATTACTCTTATAAACTTAAAAAGGTGCTAGAATAAGATGTTTTGTATTGGAGTACATTTTCTGAATGATATGAAATCTGAAGTTCAAATCTCTGTTATTATTTACTGAATTCAGTTTTAAATGATTTGCCAGAGAACTGCAGATTTTATTTAACCATCTAACCAACATTATGAGGCAAAGATCTGGGCATTTGAGAGATATGCCTGAGAGCAGTGTCTGGTTAAGTGACTGCCTAAAGATTACATAGTAGGCAAATGAGGGAATCAAACCCTCTAACCCAGAGATTAACCAGCTTGCAGAGTACAGCCGTTGAGTCCTGACCAGCTTATTCCTGTATATGACTGGATGCATGCACAAACACAAAATTGACATTAAACAGTCATATTGCTACCTTTGAGCTGTGGCTGTTACGACTGCAGTGGCACTGATATATGAGAGGTACACATTTTGGAATCTATTGTTACTACTATTCACATTAAATGCAATACTGCCTGGAGCAAGTATACTTACCCTGGTTCTCCAGTATTCTCCTATGCATCTGCCTATGCTTTTTGCTTTGTTCAGGGGCTATAGACATGAGAACAGCACTATGTAATGTAACAGCACTATGTAACATTTGTGTCTGGCATGAAGTACCAATTTAAATATGTAGCTGAAATAAGGTATACTTACTGTGCATAGGTGGTGCCTGCTGATTTACTTCAGCCTCCCATTGGCCAAGGACACAAGGATTGTGTTGCCTTATGTCACTCTAATGGTAATGCTGCTATTCCCCCATGTGTGAGATGCCAGTTACATGGGTGACAGCCTGGACTAAACTGTTCTAGGCTTCATTATTATACCGAGGCTACTGTTAGCTCTTCTGCAGGAGCTTCTGGCTGTAATTCTAATGGAGGAGGAAAATAAATATTTTAACTCCTCTTTGTGCCACCGAGTGCTCTAAATAGACCGTTACCTTTTCTGTCTCTATCCATGATGTCTCACCTTCACATCATGGATAGAGACAGAAAAGGTAACGGTCTATTTAGAGCATTCTGGTGGCACAAGGAGGAGTTAAAATATTTCTTTTCCTCCTCCATTAGAATTACAGCCAGAAGCTCCTGAAGAAGAGCTAACAGTAGCCTCAGTATAATATTCTCAGTGAAAAAGGGCAAAGGATTGACACCAAATCATGTCTCACATGTCCCATCTACTGTACTACAGTGGGCATTCATTGGCATCTTGTTTGGGTGAAGCAAGATAAACTCAAAAGATATATGTACTGTATTATTACGGTTCAGAATGCCACATAAAGATGTGAAACATGTCAGTTCTTAATTCCAGTGAAATCTGACACTACAGTGACTCCATGTACAGATAGCTAAATATGGATGTACAATTCCGCCTGAAAGCATGCCTTGGACTGTGCTTGAGCGGAGCTGTCAGGAAGGACCAAGGCAAGTGCATAGCATGAAAAACAAATTAAGCAGTTCAGGAATAATAATGACATGATCGATACTTAGCATGCACGTCACTCCCAGTCAGATGAATCAGTATGATATAAGCACAATGAGATGCAATGAGCCTAATTGTAGTACAAAATAAAATTCTAGCACTCATAGCTCAATATCTGAAAAAGATGAACTTCAACAGAAAACAATTACCTCAGCTAAATATCTCTACTTATATAACATAAATTCTACTTTTTACACATCCATTCATTTGTGATAGTTTTGTGCAGAACATGATCTTAGTAAACCTAGGGGACATTACTTGAGTGTGGATACAGATATAACATTTTTACTAAAAAAAAAAATGTAACATTCTATATGGCCATGAAGGATACTGGCTGTGTTAGCATTTGTAAGGGACATGCAGAAACAAGGCTGTTCATTCTGCTGTTTTCCATAAAAACAGAGTAATTTCTAAATAAACAAGCCATCCAGAGACAAAGTTATATATCTGCAGGGACATCATCATTATATAAGGCCAAATTCTCAAATGTGGCAAATGTGGTCTTTAACTAGGCTCTCCATCTCCAGTGCTGATGGTCTTTTGGCCTGAATGAAGTGACCCAAAAGTACTCGAACTACGTCTGGGTGGACAGTGTAATTAAATGTTAATGCAGTCAGTGGGCAGGACTGAGGTTATGAAATGATACGCTGAAGGTCCACAGATATGATACATGGTGACAACAAAGACCACAGCACATGGCACAGGAACACAAGACAATGAGTGGCAAGCCACTGAATGTACATCCCTCAAAGAGCCAGAGGAGTTTCTGGCTTTCTGACCTCTTTCATAGGGAATGGCACCTCTAAAGAGTAATATAGTGTGATGCTGGATATTGGGGCAGAGCTAGACAGGTCCCAAAGACACTCCACGACAAATACCCCAGATATGTAAGCCTATAACTGTGTAGCAATCCAATTAACTCCTTTCTATCTCTTAGCAACTTTAACACTTACTAAAGCTGTCTGATGTATGGTATAAAGGCATGTCAAGGGTACAGCATCCACAACCATCTGCAGTAGGTATGCATATAAAGTATTACTTTTTTATCTTTCTTATATTTCTAAGACCTTTCAATTACATGTATACTTCTGGTGGTGGGCCATACTTACACTGGATGTTTTGTGCTTTGGTGCATTCGCAGATGATTCTTTATCTAGCACCACCACAGTGAAACTGCCACCAACTAATGTAGGATAATCTGCATCTCTGATAATGATAGTGGGGATAAGCTGATATAGTCATATAGAACATGGAGTGTGTTGGAATAGGGGATGTGACCACTGCATCCCCAGTATAGAACATGGGAACAGCCTCAATGCAGCAGATACCAAAGCTACCCCTACCTCATATAGAGTGAAGGATAATGGGGTCAGCATTGATCAGGTAAATGTGCTGGGACCCAGTAGATAGATTTTAAAACCTGCCTCAGCAGTTGTGAGCAGAGAGGTTCACTCAGGAGGATGAGAAATAATACTTGCTGGAGATATGTTTACTGCCATTATCTTGAGGTTGGTGTGTCAATCACTGCAACCCAGTACATATACTGCACCTCTATGGAGACCCACGCTAGTACCACCAAAGCCATGGCAACAATGGTAAGTTTGATGCAAGGTATGAATGATGACTTACAACAATCCATGTCCCTTATATGTGATTTATTGGGCAGACTCAGTCACACAATGGAATGTTGAATGTCTTCTATGGCACACCTGCCAGGAATGAGATGCCATCTATGCAGGTGATGATTTGCTTGTTCCACAACTGTTAGCTAATGTGGCCATGTATGAACAAGATCTTGCTCCTGCAGTAAAAACACTTCCACAGGAACATCTGTAGTGGAGGTGTCAACTCTGAGGAGAGGCTTTCCGCATCATTGTGGCTATAAGCACAATGGCACAACTCATTGCAGACATTACTTGTGGTCACAAAGCACATGAACATCTAGCCATGATATTTCCACATTAAAATCAACTCCTTTATGAGCCAACTTTCATAGGCAAGGGCATGCACTGGATGGTAAACCCTTTGCCACGAATGTACTGCACTTGTTCAGCAGACTAAGCCATATTACTGCAATTACTGCTGAAGCTGTATCCATGCAGATTCACACTCATACCAATTATACTGACATTGAACCTTCTGGTTAAATGTTACATTAAATGCCCCCTACCTCCCCAATAATAACATTTTGCAGAATGAACATTTACTTTCATTCTCCTCAGCACTCACATTTCTACACTTCTCTGTGGAAGAAATGCTCTTCTCTGCTCTTTTTTCCACCTCTGCAAATAATGATGTCTATATTCTACCCTTAGTACATTGTTACTCGGGTTTCCTATGTCTAATGTCCAGCATGGTCAGCTTATGAATGGTTAAGCACAGATTGGTGCTGGTTTTGCATGACATCATTTTTATCATGGTATATGTCTGTTACACTTGTGTACTGTGTTCTGAAGATCTGTGCAAGCAGCTTCATCTTTGCTAGTACCATGCCATACTGTGCCTGGCTCTGTTTGGCATGATCATCCCCTGTTGATGGCAACTCTGCTGACTCCTTATCAGACTCTCTGCCTGTTAATGCTGGGAACTGCTGGCTGTGCTAGAGGCCACAGTGCTGTACCTTCTTCCTAAGTATAATATTGTCTAATACTGTGCACACAGGTATTAGTTCTGTACATGTAGCAGAGTCATACTATAGAGCATCACAAGCTGAATCCAGACAATGAAAAGGTGCTTTCAGCAATCAAAACATATGCTCAATAATGTTTATTGTTTTTGATTTGTTAGGTTTGTGGTACTGTCTGTTTGAGTTTGTGGATGTCTTATGGAGCCATGTGCCAGGTATCCGGGGCATATCAAGTATCACCAATGAGATGTCCCTGTGAGAAGTCAACCCTTATAAGCCATTGGCACAGGTCACAGATGTGCTTTGTGTGGGAGACATGATAACTGCCTGGATAGCCTGCACACACATTGTAGATAACATGTGCATTACAAACCACCTGACATTTGATGAAGTGATACCATTTTGCAGGTCATGTGCCTCCTTCTTAATTCATCACATTAGTCTTTATTTCAATGTGGGTTTAATTAGTCCTGCAGGAAAAAAGTCAGCTAAAACATATTAAAAATGACATATCAACTTCTTTATGAAAATTTAAATCACATAACATGTAATAAATCTGTATAATATAACTATTAGTGTCCATTACTATCATAGTTGTTCCCTTCTTCACGTTGAGTTTCTCTGTAACCCAGTCCAAGAGTAATTTGGTCAACTGGACAGGAACAGAAAATTCATCCCTAGTTTGGCACCTATGTCTCTAATGGACACAGGCATCCTGTAAATGGTTTATCTCGCAGGCCCCTGCTTGTAACTGCTTTATCTCCCAAGCCTCTGCTTACACTTATTAAGGGTATCCAAACTTGTCTGAAATTTGAGATGCATGGCTAGGCTTAAAAAAGGGTGTAGATGTTGTTAGCCTAGTATGCACCTATAAACCTATGAACCAATGAAATATGTACCTATCTCCTTAGACATTGTATTTAAAATAGACTGTCCTTTATCAGACAAATTGTAAAATTTTCTACTCACTTGGTACTACTTCAGTAAAGTTATATTTCATGCTTACCAAAAGTCTTCTTCAGTACTTATTGGAATTTCATTAATACATTTCCAATCTGTTTTTGTTTGGCACAGAGATATAAATACCCTTAAAGACTTCATAACTCATCAAAATGATTCTCCTAACTAGGTAAGGTGTTCAGGGCAAAGAGTTGAATGAAAGTATCATCTTCCTGGACATAACAGTTTCATTCAATAGGGAGTTTGGCATCCAGAATTTATATAAAACCAATTTTTCTAATACCTGTTTACATATAAAGGGTTACCACACTACATGCTTAATTTATACAGTATAAAAGCCAAGTAATCCCTCTTGAAAGACTCCTTTCTAGCAATGAATTATTTTATTTAGAGCTGGTAATATTAAAACCAATGTTTTAGATAGAAAATATGAAGAAAAGTTGATCCACCATGGAAGTCAAAGATAGTAGATTGAATATATGTGAATTCATTTTATGTAAGCCCACTATACATTTCAAACTAAATGTTGACTGCATTAGCTTTATGAACAGCTTTGCATGGACTTTTCCAGTAATAACTTCATTATCAAAAAAAAACTAAGTAGAAATAGGAAGCATTTTCTGGTCAACACTGAATTTCTTAAAATGTATGGTATGGTTCAAAGTGTACCTTTAATAAAAACAGTGGTATTAAATTGTTAATCACAGAAGAACTTAGGGATGTGGCACAGAATATTAAATGACCAGGAACATTTTCCTATAGGTTTACTAGGATGTACAGTTTCATGAAGAACAGTTGTTATGAGACTATAAAAGGCTAGGACAGATTACCCATAACAACTAGACAGCACTTTAACTGTAACAGTACAGGGATTGTACACATTGCAACTATGAGAGTTCCTAATCATTCTACATGTGGAAAATAAAAAAGAAACTCTCAAAGTGGGTGAACAAACACATACGGACTACCAAAAAAGAAAGATAAGAAGAGTGTTTTGTACAAACTATACAAGTTGTATGAATATTAAAAAGCTTCAGTTTATTTATTTTTCTGGCTTGAGTGTATACAAATTAGTTATTTTACAGGAAATCGGCAATGGCTTACTTGAAATAAAGGAACTGTGTTGGCAGCCCAGGCTAAGGGCAAATATAAGTTCAGTGTTAAATGACAGTTTGATATTAAGTGTATTTTAGAGAACAGAGCTGCTAAATTATAAACGCCACTGACTAATTTTACATGTAATCATATGGCAGAGAACAAAGCTATAAAGAGATCTGTTTCCCAATAGGTGCTTATTCTGAAGAAGTTTTGACAACAGAAGACAAAAGGAGTAAATAAGTTACTGCTCTAGTGGTTCCTCGAAGGTGTGATTGGTTGCCACTTTTGATTTGCTTTTACAGTCACATCACGAGACTCATGCCTTTTGGTTTGGTTTGTATTATAAAATAAAGTGGTTAACAAATGTAGTTTTTTTATGTGAATGGTTAGAAAATATCTATGTTAGCAATGAAGGTACAAGCTATGGTAGTCATAGTTAAAATAAATTTTGCTAATGTCTTGTTTTTGATGTCTCACCATTTGAAAATCTTCTCACCAATGTTTACTTATGTTTTATACATTTTATGTGGTATAAGGAAAGTAGTCAAAGAAAGGTCACTGAGAGAAGCTTGCTATTTTAATACAGGCATTCAAACCAAGGTAGCCAACTGAAGATCAGAATCAGCAGAGTCTTTGTCAGTTCTAAAAGTCGGTTTACATACATGCACTGAAGAGGTGAATAAGATTATTGCTAAAGTCATTCCTGAGCCTCTGAAGTCGATATTCAGCTTTTACACTTACACTAAAATATGACATTACTATGAGTTTCTGCTTACAGTGAATTCCATGGGTAATCTTCAACATTTACTGGCTAGGTTCATAGGTTCATAGGTAGGTACTGGGCTATCTGCCCAAAGGCATATATTAGCCAAGCCACATTGTGCGGTATTCACCACCCCTTTGGTTAGTTCCCTAGGCCCTTGATCTAGCAGCTGGTACACTTGGCCCCTATCTACTAGAGCTGTTGGTATGATCCTTGGTGTGAACTTTCTGTTACCCATCCACTCGTCAAGGTTCCTCTTGAAGAGTGATAGTGAGGGGCTCTGTCTTATGTAGATCGGGACCTTGTTCCATAGCAAGGGAAGTCTTTGTGAAGGGAATCTATCCCTCCAGCATGTTCTATTCATTGTTGTGCTGAGGTTTATATCCCTAGAGTGTGTACCTCGAGTAGATTTGGTTTTGCTAAGATGGAGCATGTTCAACAGTTCTGGGTTGGACATGGCTCTGGATGTTAGACAGAGATCGCCTCTGAGAAGGTGGTATGCAACAGAGAAAAGCCTTAGTTTTTTCAATCGTGCTGTATAGGGCAACTGTTTGAGGCCAGTAATCCTCTTATTGAGGTACCTCTGTGGTTTCTCCAGCTGCTGGATATGCCTAGCCAGGTACATTCCAATTGGTGCATTGTATTCAATAATGGGTCTGATGAGGGAAGAGTAGAGGGCCACCACTACATCCTTAGATCTTGATTCGAACCCTTTCATGATCAGATGGGTCACATAGAAGGATTTTCTAACCACCTTGGCAACATGGTTATCAAAGGAAAGTTGACTATCTACTTGGGTCCCTAGATCCCTTATTACTTCTTCAGATTTCAGGGGGTTACCTCCTATGTGGTAGTTTGTGAGTACTCTGTTTTTTCCAAAGGGGATTACTACACATTTTTTAGCATTTAGCTTGAGACCATGGCTAAATTTAGTGGTCAGACTACTCAAAACATAGTCTGTAAGGCCCATCAACAGCTGTATTTGTATTCATCCTTGAAATACCCTTTAGTCAGCAGTGGATTGCCTCTAATGTTCAGTGTTTACTAAGACGTTGGTGGAGACACTTCAGTAATCACCAAATACAGAGTGCATCTCTTGGGACAGCTAGTTTATAGCAAGTCTAAAATGTATGCTTGTGCTCCTTAAGCCAGCTTAGGCTGGCTCTTGTGGGTACAGATAACACTGGGAAGAATGAACAGTAAATAAGAAAGTCAATGTACAATGCTAAATGAATTCCCTGTAGGAATCCGAATATCCCTTTTGGAACAGAGTATAACACTCTGTCAGTCCACACAACATACACTGGGAATAGACAAAATCCTAACTTTTGGACTCAGACAATTTTAAAACTGTGCAGTATGGCATGTTACAGTATGCCAAAGTCCAATTGGCATCTGGCCCTGCATGCTCTTAACATGCTTGATTACTTCTCTTGATTTCTCCTGCCATGTCAGACTAAGAGGGTTGTATGCTAACGTACGTGTGTATGTGTGTGTGTGTGTGTGTGTGTGTCTGTATCTGGTGTGGCTGTGTGTGTCTGCATATGTCTATGTGTATGCATGTGTGTGTGTGTGTGTGTGTGTGTGTGTGTGTGTGTGTGTGTGTGTGTGTGTGTGTGTGTGTGTGTGTCTGTGTCTGTGTATATGTGCATGCATGTGTGTGTGTGTCTGTGTGTCCATACAAGCACAGTCTATGTTTCTTTTATTTGTTATATTAAGGTTATAACACTGATACAGCATTATACTTTCAAGTAATACATGTAACTAATACAAAATGTCATCCTTTTCTTCCATCTGCTTAAGCTTGCATTATTCACGAAGTCAGTAGGTCTTTAATTTGGGACTTCTAGGTGCACACAGTTACTAGCTGTGAAATAGGTGTGATTGTTTGAAAATGATAGCTAAGTATAATCTACAAATTATAAAAACTGAAAAAGAAAGAACATGTCAGTTTATTATTTCCAGTATCAATGCAAAATATTACATTATCTTATTGCTCAACTCATGTTATATGAAATTAATTTTCTAGTATCTGCTGTTTTTAAGTAGGATATTGAAGCAATGTAACTGAATTTATTTGTTTATGCTTAGCTGTTAAGTTTAAGAATGCTTGCTTGCTGGTCTTATACTAGGCATTGACAATATTTCAGTAGTAATATATCAAACCTGGATAAATACATTTTCTTGAATGCCTAAAGTCCAAGTAAGATAATCAGAAATGAAGGAAAACCATTTTGTGCAAGTCCATATTGTGATTCTGCTAGTGATGAGCTATTTGTTTTCTCAGGTCCACTGAATAAATGTATGGCCATTGATTTTTAGAAGTAAAATACCACTGGGCAAGACCTGTATTATCAGTATTCTATCATAATAGTAATTCCTAAGTTTACAGCAAAATCAAGGATAATGATGCCTTTTGTCATCCTACCATATCATTCAAACATCAATAATATTTATAACAGGAAAACATATAATAGCAAAAATTGAAAGCTCTGTAAACATAATCAGTTTATTGAACTTGTTTTTGTTGCCTTCCTGTTCTACCATAGCAGGTAGAGCTTCCAAAGTAATTGTCAAGGTATACGCTATGTTCCTGCAGGTAGAATCCAGTGTTTGTGATACTTTAGCTGGTACTTCAGTACACCATGCATGACAGGGCCATTTAGCTAAAATTAGAGCTTTTCTTCTTTCAAGACTGCAATGACTTGAACCCTTACTTTGAGGTTACAGTTAAGAATTGGCCAGCAATTTCTTTTACAGTCTAAGTTATTGTTCCTTAAGGTCAGGCGAGCTTTCAAAAGCACATTGAGATCTTTTCAGACATAATGAACTATAATAATGTTTTCTTAATCTTGAGCAATTACTTTATTCAGTTCTGATTAATGAAAAATATATCCACTGTATGTATATATACTGTATATATATATATATATATATATATATATATATATATATATATATATATATACATACCTATATACAGATATAGATATACACATATGTATCTTTATATATGTATGTGTATCTATATATCTGTATCTAAATCATCTATATCATCTATACCTATATGTGTGTGTTTGTGTGTGTGTGTGTGTGTGTGTGTGTGTGTGTGTGTGTATCTATGTATGTAAACACACACACACACACACACACAGATTCCCTGCTACTACAGCTCTCTGTTGCTTGTGATGATATAATGATGTGATGTGGTGTGGTGGTGAGGGTGAGCACAGATAAAGAGCTGAACACTGTGACTTGTTTCTTGGCACCTTCCTACCTGCTGTTTTTGACAGCTCTAGCTCTTGTGCAGAAGAAAATAAACCTACTTTTCTCTAGCTTTTAAAATGATTTCATCTCTGTGTGATTTGAGCTGTTTACCAGTCACAGATAGTTCAGCTGTGGCTTCCCCATTTCCTTAGGTACAATGACATAGTGCTTATCTCTTCTTTCAGGCTTACTTTTCATTGAGTTGAAGCATATCAACCTATTTGACAGAGGCAAAGTTCTTACATACTAATCCCTCCAAATAAATGCAATCAAGCTTTTCTACATTCATTGAAAAATATAGAAGAAGAAATATTAGAAATGCTTTTTTTATATATCAGGATTTTTTGTAGATTCATTTTATCTTTGCATATACAGAAAATGTTCATTTCAGATTTTTCCTTCTCTTGGAATGGACAGTATTTTGTATCGGCCCATCCCTAACCAATATTTTAGCCTTTGCTCAAGCCTTATATGTTTTTTTTTATCTTTTCTGACATTTAATACATCATTCCTTCACGTTATCTTAACATGTTGCAAATATGAAAACCACGAAGTAGGATTAATCAGCTTTTGTAAAACCACTGTTTAATTCTAACACTATACATTAACGTTTATCTGTGTAGTTTAATATGCCAAATAATGCAAAGTGCAACAGGGCTATATTTTAAATAAAGAAAGGTATAGTTCAAATCAGACAAATGGCACACTGCAATAATTGCAGAATACATTAACAGTAATGTGGTGCATTGTATTATGCCATATGTTGTACATGAAAATGCAATAATAGCCTTAAGGACTTCCTTACCTGAAAACAAAAAAAGAGAAGAATGGACAGGTGAATTACTGTGACTGAATAAGCGGCTAAGACAGATGGAGAAATAGAGTGGGAGAAGGTGAGTTATTAAAATATGCACTTTGGAATCCTAGCATTTACACGTCTTTGCACAAACAACACAGAATAGCACACAATTATTCAATTGAAAGTCATGGATAATCATTTACATGAGCAAAGTTTGATTATGCTCCCACACATGATTATTGTAAATAAGCATGGCCTATGAGAACAAATCTTGTTCTTCGTTCTAAGAAAAGAAAAATAAATCATTGCAACTGTGCCTGCCTTTTTGGCCATGCTGCTAACTGGAAAAAAATGTACTGCACAAACATCATTCCGCACCTAAGCCTGTATATTTTGCATCTTAGCAACAACACAAAGAACAGGGGTGATGTCATGTAATACAAAGTCATTATTTAAAAATGTAAGTAACTCCTTTTTTGAACTAATATCATTGTATAACAGCAAAATATCCTTTAGTGAAAATCTGAAAGCAAAAATCAGAGCAGGAACCATTAATGAAGAAAAACTTTATTCATAACAATTGCTTTCACATATAAAATACATTCAAAAGTTAATAATAAACAGCAGCAACTAACATACCTAAATACCATATTATAGACAATTATTCAAACAATTGAAAGGCAACCAGTCAATGTCTTAACTTTCTCCTAATTAAAATAGGTTTAGTACTCAAGTCTTATTTAATCCAGACTCATTAATGACATTAAGCCTTTTCATTCACTTATATTTAATGTCTCCATGACCACATATATTTGCATATACTAACTGCAAAACCATAAAATTAAAATTAATTTAATACTTTTCTAGATGACATATTTTGCTAAACATTGGTTTCATTAGATATTATAATATCATAAATATCATTATAAATTCTATCTTTCAAATGTCTATTGGTTTTACCAAGATCAAAATTAGTGCATTCAGTGCATATCAGTAAATATACCGTAATCTGTATATTATAGTCTGCATTAGAACATACACAATATACAGATGTAGTCATTAAATGATCAAATTCATTTTGCTGTGCAATATATTTACAATAGCTATAGTTCTGAGAATGAAAAGTAGCCATCTTTGTTGACTTTCCTATGGATTTAAAATGCCTGTAGCACTGTTGTTTCTTAAGAGAAAATTAATTTTTAAATGAAAAAGGTAGATATGCACCGATAACTTTTCTTAAATCTGGATCGTCAGCCATATTATGCCATTGTTGCTTGATTATATCACATATAAGGCTGTTGTGAGTATGTGAGAAGTAGTCTGAATTTATCACATAGCATGTCATTTATATCAATATGTGCTTCAAAACATAAACTAAAGAATACTTTAGTCTTTAATTTTATTAAAAATATGACAAAAAATATGTGCATGAGTGAATTACAAGCCTTAATGCCATTAATGAGCCTAGTTTAAGTGGTAATTATAGTATTAACTCATTCAAGCCAAATAGTACCTTTTTGTATACTTTCAGTTCACGCCTATAGCTCATTATGGCATCTGAAAATTTTTGGGGGTATGGCTTCATTTACTAACCGACTTATCAAGAAATAAGAGGTAATATTAGAAAGTGCAAGGAAATGTTAACAAATGACACCAATCCTGATGAACTAGGATGGCAGTAGAACAATGAGTTACTGTTTATCACTTATTATTCATAATTTCATATTTATGTCCATAGTTTCTTAATGAACCCTCCTATGTGGTATTAACGTGTATATGTTGAAAAACCATGGTAGGAGACATGAATATTCATTATCAACGTCCATTTATATCAAACTATATCTGATATATTGATATATAGTTGTTTGTTAGTAATTAAGAAAATAAACAATATTTCCATATATAATTAATACCTCAATGACAGACAAACTAATGCATGACATGGCTGAAACCTTGTATATTGCTGAATAAAACATTCTTTTAAATTTGCACTGTAATTTGCAAATGTTGGGAAATATTAAATATCATTCATACTGCTAATTATACAACTAAACATATCTTTTCATATTTCTCTAAATATCTCAATAAATATGGACTGAAAAAAAAATATTGATGTCAGGTGAAAATGTAATGTTCTAACAATATATGTCTAGGTTATACAGTTTCCAAAATATAACAAATTGTTTGGGGAAGTTTAGCAAAAAATATAATTTTGGGTTTGTGTAAATTATAATATAGCAGTTTTGAAAAGACTATGAATGCACTTACTGTTATCACCACAAAGAATGCTGCTTGCTGATAACATTGTAATTTGTACAGTTTTAATAGCTTTTATTGTTCACAAAATATGTACTTTTGTTTATCTTATCCTTTTTAAGTTTATTTTTCAGTAAATGCTGTGGAATACAAGGCATGCATGAAGGCTGCTAGAGTTGTGACATTCCATACCACTTAGATGTAAATGAGTTAAACCTATTTTTTAAAAATATAAAGTTTAGATATTGATTGATATTTTTATGTGTTTGAATAATTAATTGTCTATAAGATGACATTTAAGTATGTCAGCTGCTGTTTGCTATAATCTTAAGAAAGTGTTTTAGATGTGAAAGTATTTGTCTATCTATCTAGTTATCTTTCTGTACACACTGCATTTACTGCCTTTTACTCATTACCAGTGATGACATGACTACTAACACTTTAATAGACTCATAGAGTCATACTCAGCTGTTGATCATGTGATCATTTGTAGCCTAGCCTATATCCCAGCTTTTTCAGTACCCTATGGCATGAATAACTAGTACCTACCAGATACAGGTTGAATTTACCTTTTCCTATTCATTCATCCAGCTTGTACGTAAAGATAGTCAGGGAGCTACTTTGGTTTCCATCCAAGAAAAAGTCTATTCCATATAAGAATGATTCTTTGATAGAGATATCTCTTTTGCCAAAAGGCTCATATGTTTAATCAACCAATTAAAAACTAGCCAGTCAATGTCTTAACTTTCCATTAATTAAAATAGGTTTAATGTTTGAATTGTCATTTAAACAAGGCTCATTAATGGCTTTGAGCTTATCCTATATCAGTATAAGTTTATACTCTTTGAGAAGGTGTTAAAAGTGTTGTTTATTTTGCAGGGAACAGGATATTCCATATGACTGGATCCTTCAAGGCTTTTTTATATTACTAAGTATAAAATATTGTTCTCTGTAAAATATGTATATATTCATATGGTATTCTTATATTGTGAAATTTAATTTCTTTTTTTGCTGTTACTCTTAACTTTCTACACAACAAACTGGCTAGCATTGAAACTTTAAAAGGTCCTAACTTCTGTGCACTCATGGAATAAAAAATATAATAAATAAAATAAAATAAAACTAATATGATTCAGTCATTACTACTGACCCAGTCATATAAGTTCATTTTATAATACAAGTCTGATGCTGTCCATAAATAAGACAAAAGACTGAAATTAACTGTGCTCCGTGGTTAACAGCAGACATAAGAGCATTGATGAGAAATAGACATTTTGCCTAAAAAAATGGAAAATAATACACAAAATCCTGAAAAACTTGCAAAGCTATCAGTAGATAAAACATCTGATTAGTGAGAAGACAAATATAACTGAAACATATTATTTTACAATTATACAAACCAATTCATAAGTTCATAATTTGTTGTTACAGCATTTAGGTCCAGAGGCCATCCAACAATCCTGTTTCAGTAAACTGTGGATCATGCACTTGTGAACCAAACCAAACTATTCATCTAACTTATTTTTGAAAATTAGAAGATATTCAGATTTTATTATGTCCCGGCAGAGCTTATTCCACAGTCATGTAAGAATTTGTATAATATACTTGGTTGTCAATGAAGAGTTTTATTATTTTTAATACAATTGCTATGTTTACAATATTTGATGGTATCATTAATATTCAGAGCAAACATTGCCTGTAACATTTCATCTATAAATATCTTATAGACAGATATGAGCTTCCCTCTTAAATATCCTTGTGATGTATAGTAAATAATTTTAATTGTACAGATCTGTCTTCATAAGTGTGAGCTTTCAAAGATGTAATCCTTTATATGCATTTTCTCTGCATACTCAAGTTTTGTAAGGCATCTATAATTGAAAATAAATAAATGCATTGCTATATTCTAAAGTGGTCTTATGAATTATTTATGTAACTCCACCATATATATTTTCTCTGTTAAACAAATAGTTTTCATTAACAAACTAAGATGCCTCATAGCCTTCAGTACAGTTACCTGAACATGCTTGGTCAGCATTAAATCTGATGAAATCAGTATTCCCAGATCTTTGAAATGTGCTGCTTCATTTAAGACCTTATTATGTAGTCATTATTTCAGGTAAGAACAAACCTTAGCTTACAGTCATCTGCATATTATTTCATCCAGTTATAACTTTTGACTGGAAATAAATGAAAAAAAAACAGTTTTAAATAACAAAGGACCAAAGACTGAGCACTGAGGGAGAGCCACTGAAACATAATAAGGATTTGAACTTAGCCCAGAGACTGTTACAACTTCTTTTCCATTAAAGGAACCATTCCATAGTCAATTTGATTAGATATTAATTTATTTATTTTATTTTACATTTGTTGACCGGGATAGTCTGACTGGATATATGTCCATTTTCAGTGGAGACCCGGGGAGAAAAGCTCCACATACCAAAAAAGAGGCAGTACATACATCACTGAGTGATAAACTCAGGCAGACATGTTTAGAAAAATATAGATGAAGAATACAGGAAGATATCAATATACACAATGTGCAGACTTACATCTGATTGGCAGAGACGTATCAGAAAATGTGAACATAGAATGCAGTCAGATTTCATAATTCACAATGCTTAGACATTCAAATGCTATGAGGCATAGATACTTGGCTAAACAGCAGGTTGGGTAGCAAGACATGTATTAGTGAAGTTATTAGTCAGGTTTAGAACAAGAGCAAAGCCAATGAGATGTGAGGTATTTTTGATTTCTCTTTTTAATAAGGCTAGTGAGGTTTCCTTGGTAATGGTAGTAGGGAATAAATTCCAGATTTTACTGGTTGAGTTGGCAAATGTAGCATCGCCTGCAGAGTTGTTGGATTTTTGGGTCAGTATCAATAGTTTATCAGATGAGCATAATGGCCTGGAGGCACTATGAGGGGTGAGAATATTTTTGAGGGTGGGGTGTTATCAGGTTGATGGAGTATTTTATGTGCTACTATAAGCTGGTTGAACTGTAGAAGGGTAGGATACTCTAGCCATCCCAGTGCTTTGAGGTTCTGGCAAGGGTGGGTCCTAAAAGCCATGCCAGTAGTGAATCTGGCTATATGATTGTAACATCTTGATAATTTCTTGAGATCGGTTTTGGATAGGTTGGTGAGTACAGGGGAGGCATACATAAGGGTAGAGATGAGGTGTGATCTTACAATAGCTACCCTAGCTAGGGGAGGTGAGGAAAGGTTTGGCTCTGTACAGAAAGCCAAGTTTTTTTGTTTACAGACTTAATATTGCGATTTACATGTTTATCAAATTTAAGGTTGTTATCTATTATTATGCCTAGAAGCTTTGTATGGTCATCAGGGGAGATAATGGTTTCATTGCTAGATTTGACGTTGAAGGAAGGAGGAGAAATTCCATGGTTAGGGGAGAAAAGTAGTAGCTTGTTTTTTGTTAGGATTTAGAAGCAGGTGGCGATTAGCTATCCATGTTTCTACCATGCTGAAAGTGGTCTGGTTGAGGGTTAGTAGGTGAGGAGGCGGAGCATATTAGCATTGAGTCATCTGCATATTGGATGCAGGTGGCTCCTGGGATGATGATGTGCAGATCACTGATAAAGACAGAGAAAAGAAGGGGACCTAGTATGGACCCTTGTGGGACACGTAGGGTTGGAGGAAGTTGGGATGAGAGCTTGCTTTGCTATAAGACAGCCTGCTGTCTACTGTTTAGGTAGGAGTGAAACCATTGTATTGAGTATTGGTCAAAACTGATGGTTTGTAGGGTATTGAGCAGTTGCTGATGGTTGACCATATTGAAAGCTTTTGAGAGATTTAGGAAGAGTGCTGAAGATAGTTTGTTGTTGTTACGATAAAGACTGATGACATTAGAGAAATATAGAAGAGCCATTGTGGTACTGTGGAAGGGCCTAAAACCATGCTGAGAGGCGGCGAGCTTTCGAATAAGAAAGTGCATGATTTGTTTGTATATGCATCTTTTCATGATTTTAGCTAGTGGTGAAATAATGGCTATAGTCTAAAGTTAGATAATTCTGTGGAATTTCATCCTCTATGGAGAGGTATAACATGGGTTATTTTCCACATTACTGGGATGGATCCTTCTGAGATGAATCTGTTGATCAGAATAGAAATGAGAAGTGCTATGGCATCAGCTGCTTTTTGAAGATATTCAGCTAGGAAGTGGTCGGCATCTAATGTAGTAGGTTTTAGCTTTTTGAGTAAGGTCCATATCAGGTTGGTAGGTGCAGTGTGAAAGGTAAAGGTGGGTTGGGTGCTGGGTGGATGAGGACTAGATGTACCAGAGCTGGTGATTGTGTCTGATGGAGTGAGATGGGTAGCTAGAGAATGGATAGTTTCAGTAAAGAAGGAGTTGAAGCTGTTTGCAATTTCTGCAGGGGATTTATCAAGGGCAGCTGATGGGGTAGGAGTGGCGAAAATCTTACTTGGTCCATAGGGGCTTTGGTAACATGCCACCTGGCCCAGGTGTTGTTCTTAGTTTAATTTTGTTTTTTCTTTCTTTAGATAACTACGGTGCAACTGTGGCTTTCACACGGATGGTACGGGTAGGAACATGGTGGTTAAGGATTGCCAGAAATCTGGTAATGAAGTATTCAACTGCTTCATGTAATGGGAGTAATTTCAAGACATTCCAATTACATGCTTTGAATTCATTTTGGAAGTTGTCAATGTTAAAGTTCCTGACATTTCTTATAGTTATGTAGGTGGGCTGGTTGGGAATGTTGGCTTTGAGCTAATAATATAGGTAAGGCAGGTATGGATTTAAATTGTCTTTGAGAAGAGTTATAAAAATTGCTTTATGTGGTAAAGTGGCAAAGGCCTTTGGCAAGTTCAGGTATATCACCACAGCAGACATTACATAATTTACAACATTAGTAACATGGCAAAATTCAATTAAATTAATTAACATAAATTTACCAATGTTAAAACCATTTTGGTACAAATTGTCTTTATTATTTGTCTCTTTATCTTCTGCTATAAGTTCCACTAAACACTTTTTGAATCCCTTCTCCAGTATTGATATCAAGCTGAATATATGATCATTATTCATGTCACTTGTTTTCCCTTTCTTGTGTATAAAAATTACAGACAATAGTTTATAAGTCATTAGAACTGACTCCCAATACACAAAATGTAAATTTAAATTAATCTACAGTATTTAAATATGAGCCAGAGGAGTAATATTATACTAAATTGCACAATAAAATAGTTGCTTTCTTTGACTAGTGTACTAAATATCAAAAAGATAACTGCTCCACTATTACTAGCCCCAAGACAGAGTCATGAGATGTATAAAACTTTTGATCACAGCCATTTTGCATAAAGTCATGCAAGTAAATTACCATATACGAGTTGAATCTTCTCACTGCACTCAACACTCACACAATCACAGTATCATGCAAAGAGGTGCTTTTTCTCATTGACCTGAGATGTCAGTGCCCATTCATCTCTCATCCATTCAAGGACATCCTTTAAAGTGAACTAGGACCACTTTGATTGGCTGCTAGAACAGTCAGTAGCCACTAGACCACTAGGAAATCAAATACAATAAAATAGGTGTTCCCCACATCTTTACAAAGACAGGGGAGAGTTTCCAAAATAAAATAAAGAGGTGCTGCCTTCAGATCCTAAAAAGGAGGATAGGTCATGCAAAAACAGTAAAGAAAATTATTTAGTTTTCCAAGTACACCATAAATCTCATGTCTGCTAGAGAAAGGCATCCTTCCAAGTAAACTAGGACCACTCTGTTTGGCTGCTAGAGTGGTCAGTAACCATTGGACCACCAGAAAATCAAATATGATAAAAATAGAAGTTTCCCATGTCTTTACAAAGATGGGGAGAGTGTTCAAAATAAGAGAAAACAAGTACTGCCTTTAGATTCTGAAAAGAAAAAAAGGTCATGTTCAAGATATTAGGAAAAACATAACTTTCCTTTCCAAGTACACTAGAAATCTATATCTGATGTCTGTTTGAGAAGAGCATCCATAAAAAAATGAACTATAACTGCTCTGACTGGCTGTTAGAGCAGTAAGTAACCACTGGACCAATAGGACATCAGATACAATGAAAACAGGTGTTCCCCACATCTTTACAAACTTACATTGGAACCCATCCCCCCAAACTATAAATACTCTGACCTCTAGCATCAGATTCCAGAACTCTAATACTGTTAATGTTACTCTACTTCTAGCTAGCATGCTTAATGCAATTACAATTAATGTCTCCTCCCTTCTTCCAACTTCAGATATTTTTGTCACAGAAAACACTATCAACAATTCTTTACCTCTTCACAAAATAATGGAATACCTGCTCTTCTATTTCCAAAATGGTATCCAAAGAGATTGTTGAAAAAAATGACAAAACGTACACTCCTGAATTCCACTTATACCTAAAACTTCTGATTAAAGATGCTATATACCTCTCAAGGCTCTTAACATTTACTGCACATTTTGATTAAAGCACTGGAGCAGTAGCTTTCAGTTTCAAGCAGGTCATCATCATTTTTCTGCCTTAAGTCCCATTAACATCCCAGAGCTCAGACAATGCACGGATAACAAACATCTGTCACTGAGTTAAAATTCTTGAGAAGCTTATACATAAACATACTTTAGATTACTTTCAAAGTATGACATCCAGACAAATAGTTTTTTTTTTCATAAAGACAGCAGCCCTTACTTTAACTTCAAATTTATTTCAGTACAGATAACAGTTTGCTAACTGCTGTCATTCTTCTTGATCTAACAGAAGATTTCAAAATAATCAGCTGCATCCTATTACTTAACAAACTGTCTAGTATGAGACTCTTGAAAGTGTTTATTGATTCCAAAATTATCTAACTAAATGCTCTTTCACAGTTGTGGGATATAAATCCTATTCTGATTCCAGAGAACCTATTAATGGAAATTTTGAATGTATTAGAACTGCTGCTACATTTGACTAACATACTGTAACTAGACTATCTCAGGACCTACCACATATATAAATCTTATCAAGTACGCAGGCAGTTATCATAATAACTACAGGTTGCAAGTCATCCCATCAACTATCTTCTGCTTTACAAAAGACTTTACATCAGTTTGAAATTATTGTTCAAAAAATACAGTGACAATGCAAACAAATCAATTGTTGTGATATTTGACACAGCAAAATTATTAAATAATATACATACACCCTACTTATAAGACCTGCTGTGCTTTTACACCATAACAGATGTATTGATTCATAATCCTAGAAGATAAGCAGTCTTTCCAAAGCCATGCTGAACTACTAACAACGAAGCCTTAAGACAGTTTAAAGTAGTATATAATTTACCTTACCTTCTTGCTTTAGACGTAAGTTAAACTATGACTATTAATATACTCATATGGCAACTGAAAGATGTACTAGATATAATTCCTCCTATTTCTGCAAAGAATATAGCCTTATTACAACAAAGTGCAAATACAATATTTAGGTTTATCCACCTAGCTTGCAACAGAGAGCATCACTGCTTGCCGATACAGAAAGCACCTGTTACTGCTAGAATGGCCTTTTACTTAAGGTTTTAGAGTTCTAAATAATACATATTTCTGCCTGCTAACAAACTGTTAATACACAAGTTATTATATTCTTTAAGAAGTGCCAATACTCTTAAATCATGCAGACAACAGTTTTCTTTTCAGTGTTGAAAAAAAATCATTCAATAAGCTGTCATCTGCCTCACAGAAGAGCATTCTCACTTATTAAAGGAGAAACTAACACTACATCTGCAAAATGAGTTTATGTAATTGTTATAATGATGCTGAGCAGCACATCTGATTTAAGAAACTTTGTAATCTACACATAAACATTTCCCTAATCATGTGGTAAATTATTAAATCTTACCATGACTGGATTGTATAAAACATTTTTGACTAATGTTCTCAAAATACAGTCTGCCTCTCTTATTATTATTTATTTTTCATTTGCTTACTTTGCATGCTGAAAGCATTGAGCACCTCATAGAGCAAAGGCTATAGATGACCATTGTATGATAGTCTGCAAATTATGCTTTGTACTATTCTCACTTTGTGTGTGTGTGTGTGTGTGTGTGTGTGTGTGTGTGTGTGTGTGTGTGTGTGTGTGTGTGTGTGTGCGTGTGTGTGTGTGTGTATGTGTGTGTGTGTATATATTTGAGTTATCTGTACATTTTTATGTACTTTGACTTTTTTGCTACATAGTCTTTGTTGTGGCTGAAAAGGGTCTTGTACCAGTGCACCTACCTTGCTAACAATAACTAATTAAATAACTAAATAAAATATGTCTTTGCACAGTATAAAATCAAAACTATAATATAGTAGTTAAAATAATTTAAATGAAAATTAGATGTGATATAGATATGAAAACAATGCTCTTGTACAATATCTTTAAAAATAAGGGCATCGGACAATCAATGTTTTGTATGTAAACCTCTAGCTAGAGTATATGATTGATAATATTTTATATATTAAAATATATTTTAAATAAAAAGAGTCAGCAGACTTATGTACCTTGAACACAACTTATGAGCATCCTGAGGCCCTTTCTTAGAGACTGTGGGCAGGATTCATGAAGCCTCCGTGTAAGAGTTATAACTCTTACACGGAGGCTGCAGTTAAACCGAGTGATGTCAGCATGCTCTGCATATTCATGAGAGCATGCTGAATCACACCTAAGGCTAACACAGTCCGTGGAAGACAGTAAGGGGCGTGTCCGTAGGCCGAGCCCTGCAAGTGGACACGCCCCCAGAAGAGTAAAATTGCCCAAAGTAAACACCCATGACAGAGGCCATGGAAATGTGAATAAACACAACACAACACATGCCCCCACAGACTGTGAACATAAAATATGTAAATGAACATGTTATATATTTTTTTTTAATCGTAAAGATGTTTGCCATAAGTGCTCATTTCTGGCGTGCCCGTAGCTTAGCTACAGTTAGCAGTCAGTGGAAAAGGATATAAGAACTAAATAAGCAAAGTAAGCCAAGAAGCAATAGTGTAGTGGTAGAGACATCAGCTGAAGAGCAGCCATTCATGGTTCGAGCCCCCACAACACCAATTTTTATTTCTAGTAAAATAAGCAAGAAACAAGTCCCTGACAAACATGTACACATATAAAATCATAGTTCATGTATAATGTAATGAAATAGTCCATTTATTTTGAAGAAATGTGAGATAACAAAATAATAAAAGATGCCAGATGTGCCTATAGCTGAGCTACAGTTTAACAAGGTGAGTGCATCTGCTCATAGGTGAGCAGTGGTTTAACAGGTGCAAAATGAGTGCCCGTAGGTGAGCAGTGGTTTAACAGGTGCAAAATGAGTGCCCGTAGGTGAGCAGTGGTTTAACACGCTGAAACTGTGTGCCCCTAGCTGAGCTGAGCATAATATGCGTGCTGATAGCCAAATGAGGCGTAAACCAGCGTACCCCATTTGCTCGGAGCTGCGCACCGCGGAAACAAGCTAACCGACGGGCAGCGTTGAGCAAGCCGTATCAAAACTGCCTTTACACAGACACACCCCTCAACTTGTCTAGACAGTCATAAAAAATAAAAAGCAGTGGCCAGGTTTGAACCCAGGATACTATACACTATAGCCAAGGTACTGAACCACTAAGCCATGACAGCAGTACCTATAAATGCAGTAATAGCAAATATATAGGAATGAACACAAAGTGGAGCATGACAAAGCAGGTTTTATGAAGTTGATACAATTCCAAAATGGCCAATCACAGATATGTGCAGGAAAAACGGCCTATATAAGCCCCATAGGCGGGAATACACAGCATAAAGGATTGTAGAACTGACTTGCAGCCAGAATGACAGGAGTAGGTGAGGGTAGTTGCTTTCGAGCACAGAGGTGGAGCCTTGAGGAGTCCAGATACATGGTCTGGCTCCTAGTCCACAATCATGAGGCCCAACTCATGCAGGGCCAGGTCCTGTGAGGAGCATATAGGGCTGAGGCGTGGGACCGGTTGGCTCATGATCTCACCAGTGCCACAGGGATTCCAAGGACTGGTGAGCAGGTTCATCACCACCATGCGGACCTGACGAGACGCAAGCAGGACCAATTGAACCTTTGGATCCAGGAGGCCCGGCAAATGCCCAATGCCCCACTACTGAGTAAGTTACATGTAATTATGTATGTAAGAAATTAAACTAGCTGATATTATGGAGATGTGTATTCCAATATTACTTCATTTATATTACAGCTGCAGGTGTCCGTTCTGCGAACCGCAGAGCCTATGGTGATAGGCCGGGGTGGTTGCACCACCAGGCAGGTCAGTAATCCTCTCCCAGTAACTGTAAAGAAATATAAAAGTATGACAGTTAGCAAAAGAGTGCAGTGTAGTCACTAAGTAATAGAATGTGCAAGTAACAAGTTGTGTTTGCAAGTATTGCTTGATTACAAAAGTGTGTTGCAGTCTGTAATCCAAACAGAAAAATGAAAATGTCTGAAATAAAGTCTGAAATAAAGATGCCCCACCTGTAATATAATAGTACACAACCTGCAGCAGGCTGAAAAGTACAGCTGCAGAAGATGAGCAAATCACATGTGTGAAATATACCCCTGTTGAAATACTGAAACATGACAGAAGTGAGACTGTTGGAAAGGATTGTAATAACTACAGGTAAAACATGTCAATAAAGCCTAGAAGTAAGTACCATCCTGAATAGTAAAATGAAAACAAGTGAGAGAGTGTGAGAAAGTGTCATGAATCCAGCAATAAAGTAGTAATAACCCCTGAATAAAGTATACTGCAGTCAGTACAGAATGAAATGCATGTGAGAAGCAAAACCAAACAGCGAAATCTGTTCAAAGTGTTGCTGCAGCTGGAATGTGTATTCCAAAATCTGGATATGTTGCTCTCAGTCTGCAATATGCAGATAGTATGATCGTCTGATATACCAAACATCCACAGTTGTCTATAGCTATATAAAGCAAATGTAGCAGGATGATGTAGCTGAACAAAGCTAGATATGAATGTGTATGAAGAACAATAAAATGTATATTGATGTAGCAGTAACAGTCCTATCACCAAGTTGAAGTAGTTATCATATAGGAAACTGTAGTTAGAACAGTAGTGTGTATATATGTGCAGCTATAAGAAATGTACAGCATATGTATTGGTATTCAAAGGTGTTAATATTATTTTCTTCACCCCACCCTATAACCACATATAACCCATTCCACGTGAAAATGGTATGTGCAATCAAAATTGACACCCCTGGACATTTGTCCTGTTGGGTCATAAATATTTGCATGTCCATTGATGCATATGCGCTGTTCATACATCCAAACCTGATGGCCTGTTGCCATCAATCAACCCTGCATGTTGTTGGACTGTGTATTGCTGTTCAAATTATGCATGTGTTATGCTCGCTGTTCAATGGTGTGAATATCTGGGTGTTTGGTTAATGGGAATACTAATGCATGCTGTTACAACTAATTGTGAATGGTATTATATGTCACTAACCCAAACTGTCATGACATAATGCAAAACATAGGACGACAGGGAAGGCGGGTTCCAGCGGACCCACCTCTCCCACCTCAGCTGGCGAGTGCACCTGGCACTAGTGCCCAGTCTGGACCCTCCTCCGGTGGCCCTGTACCACCTGTGGGTGGAAGTGCTGCAGGGGATGGGGCTCGTCCCCCCTCTGCAAGTGTGGCTGGAGGAGAACCACCACTCACCCTCCGTAGCGTCCGGACTGTGGTGCGTAGGGAGATCCAGGACTCTGTCCTTGGGCCCCTACGCCAGCTTGAGGCACAGGTGGCACAACTTACGGGCATGCCTGTTGCCCGGCCTACACAGCCCCCAGCACAACCCTGTCCTGGGCAGTGAAGGAACAGTGGCAACTGCCTATGGGTGGGGGATATCAGTTCCACTGTTGCCATCTGTAGGCTCATGGGCTCTGGATATCCAAACCTCCGTCCTCGTCAATTGTGTAACCCCCCCACACGTGTCATACACCACCCCTGTATGCGTCTTGTTTGTCTTGTCTGTTGACCTACCCAACCTACCTCCCCAGCTATACCGACTTCCTTCACCTGACATACCACTCTCACCTGGAAAAAAAAAAAAAAAAGGGCACTCTGTACCCACAAAAAAATTACGCCCCATACATAGCTGCCCATTCCACACACATGTCTGCTGGACATGGAAACTATCAATTACAATTGGCTGTACAACAAGTATTATTGTTGTCCTGACACCTCTCTCAGGGGTGGAAGGTTTCAAATGTCACACCAGATTACATACATATGCACAGCTGTTGCTGATGAAGAAATGGGCAGCTATGGGCCTTACCTACATCCCTCCTGCCAATCCCAAGCTTGTTTCAATACTGTCTTACCCTCTTTGTGACCCCTTTTTCACCACTTTCCTGTCTCCTCATTTTCATTTCTTTCAGTGTAAGTATTCACTGTTAAGCGGTTGTAAGCGGATGTGCACATGTGTGCGTGGAGCTAAACGTCAGTGTGCCTGCGTGAGCTCCACACAAACCAGTGCTAACCCAGTTACAACTGCTTAAAAGTGCCTTAGTCACTCTGATTGCCAGGTCCTGTAGTCAGTTCAAAAGCAAACTAAAATCCCACTGTCAGTCCCGAACCCAGGACCTTGGAAACAGTAGGCTGTAAGCCACGACTCTTATACAAGAACATTGTGCTAAAATAAATATATCATGTAATAGTAGGAATGAATGTAAAGGGAATATAGGATGTGTAGTACACAAAGCATGCCATTTAGAATTACTGTCAAAACTAGTGGATTTCCATAATAGAAGTATGTGAACAGAAACAGCCATGCTAGTTGGTAGCTAGTAGGTAATAATGTAAGTTAATGTACATATATAAATGTATGTATATTTACATATATATATATATATATATATATATATATATATATATATATATATATATATAGTTGTAGGTGTCATTGTGCATACACACTTACTACAGGGAACAGGAGAGAGGAATGGAGAAATGTGAATCTACAACACAGCCTGAATAATGAGAGAGATACTAACCTTTACACTCACAGAACAGTGTCCACAGCATACCAGCATAGTCCCCGCCCTTACAATCTGAAAGGGCAACATCTATCTCACATACCCTTTTATAGCACTGTCCTGAAATCACAGTGAGAACTGCAATCAGTACACAACTGGCTGCATGCAATTAGCAAATGCTGGCTTACAATTGGTGTAGAGGCCATCACATGGACCTATGCAGATACCTACAAAAGCATCCTGTACTAACACTCCACACATGCAATATGTTCATTGCACTGTCTGGAAGCAGACAGAGGGAGAGAGACAGACAGAGACAGAGACAGAGAGTGAGAGAAAAAAAAATACACACGCTACACACTGAGTCTAAGCTGTTAGCAGTGACAGTAGCAAGCCGTGCCAGCAGCAGCAGGAAGCAGAAGTAGTGGTAACACAACCAGCTGCGACAAACACAGGTAATGTAAAGTAGCAGGTTAATAGTCTGCATACTGTGAACCCTCCAAATGTGTCACAGGTCTGTATCTATAAGTATTTCCATATGATATGTTGTGTGTTTGAAAGGTCAGCCAGGTTCAAAAGGCAGGATCAGCCCATCACAAAGGCAAACTGGCCAGGAACAAGTGTCTGCAGGTACCCAATATCGCTGTATATGCGTCCCATACCGAATAATTCCATAGCTTAGCAGACCAGGCCGGTTATGCTTATGATGTGGTAGTTCCCAGGGTCAGTAGAGGTGCCTCCTTAGTGGTGTGGGACCACTGTTGCTGTATGCCAGTGTCCAGGTACATATCCTGTAGTATGGCCAAGGTTAAATATCAGTCTTATATGCGGTTGTATGTCCTCTTGGAGTGCACGTAGCACACATCCAGGGATACCATCAGGTCACAGTGATGCTGTGTGTTCTGCTTTGCTGAGGCGGCCCTCACCTGGACATGTGAGATGATAGGGAGGTTACATTCAGCTGTGATAAGTATTTCAACTTGTGGGGGAGAAGGAGGGAGGATACGTGCACCGAACCTGTCTGCAAGAATGTTGCCAATATCTGTGTGTTCGGTGAATGTTAAGTAGGTGTGTATTAACTCAGAGCATATCTGAGGCATTTGGTCCATATGTGTAACATAACTGAAGAAGGCCTTGTGGTTATCTATAGTGTTTGTGGCCATTTCCCTCCCAGAGTAGGCCATGGCCATTGTTATGAGAGACCGTAGCGTATTACCAGTGCTGTCCTGCAGTAGTCTCCTGCTATTGTTATACAATCTGTCTCTGGCTGGGGTCCACCGGACAGGATGCCTAAGCTTTGTGCATAGGGTCTGGGTTAGAAATGTGTGTGCAAGTTCCATGCAATCTGTGGGATGTCTGTGGTAAGTATTCACAAAGGGGTCAGCAGTGTGGGTTGTGGCTTCCACTGCCCAGTGGGCTGCATGGATACCATCTCAGTCCTAACAAGTGAATAACTGTCTAATCACATACATATCAAAGTAGTCTACTGTGCTGGTGGTGGTGGTGGGATATGTATATCCAGGCCGAGTAACTTGTGCCCACATCACACTAGTGGATGGCGTTCCACATACAGTACCTTGGTATGAAACCCCAGAGTGAGGTTGTGCATTGGACCTGTCGCAATGTGCTGACCGATGGGGCATGCTACTATGTTGTATGGAATGTGGCAGGTATTGTTGCACAGGTGTTGGCTGAGCACTGATATCTGGCCATGTACTTGTGTATCCACCACGAGACACACACATGCAACATATGGGAGTAGTAGTATATCACTACACTTGAGTATCATGTATAGTATGTGTGCCATATATTGCTGACATAATCTGCTGATATCCTGTTTGTGTTCTCTTCCAGGGAGATGGTGCGTCAGCGTAATCCCGCCTACTCTGCAGCGGAAGATGAGGAGATACACCAGAGCCTGGTGCGGGAGTATGACATACTGTTTTCCCACACCAGCCAGAATCAGCAGGAGAGGGCTGCACTGTGGCAAGACCTTGTCCGTAGAGTAACTGACATTGGCACGCATAATAGGACATATGAGCAGGTACGACATCGCTGCAGTGATTTAATCAGAAATGTCCATCAGCGTGCATCGGATATCCACAGGCAACAGGTTTCCACAGGAGGTGGGGTGGCCACACATTCCCCCCCTCACCAGACTGGAGGGGCTACTCCTAAGTGTTGTGGCTCCAGCCCCGGAACAGCAACAGCAATACACCTGCATCATGATGGAGGCTGGATCCACACAGCAGCACGACATGGAGCATGCAAGTAATATGCCATATGTACACTTGACTGTTCTGTACACTGTTAGTTTATGCATGTGTAAGGTGTGTCCATGGTATGTAGCTGTCAACATAGTATGTAATTGTGCATGTGTGATATTGGCAACATCAGCAGCTGACGTGTGAAAGGCAACTGGTGTACTACTGCACTGTATCATATGCAGTATCAATGGCATAGTTGTGCCCACTGACATTAATCTCCTCATTTCTGCAGGTCCCTCCGGGGTTACAGCAAGGCAGGCCATCCATGCTGGTGAGTGTGTTTAACAATACCTATAATAGTCCTGATAGTGCTAGTAATACTAGTGTAACTCAGTAGTGCTCTGTGTGTATACTGCAGGGTGTGCATGTGTGCATGTGTGCAGGTGCGCCTGTGTCAACGTGTGCATGTGTGCATGTGTGCAGGTGTGCAGGTGTGCCTGTGTCCATGTGTGCATGTGTGCATGTGTGCCTGTGTCCACGTGTGCATGTGTGCATGTGTGCATGTGTGCATGTGTACACATGTCCATGTGTGCATGTGTGCATGTGTGCGTGTGTCTATGTGTGCATGTGTGCCTGTATCCACGTGTGCATGTGTGCATGTGTCCATGTGTGCATGTGTGCATGTGTCCACGTGTCCACGTGTGCATGTGTGCATGTGTCCACATGTGCATGTGTGCATGTGTGCATTTGTGCCTGTGTGCATGTGTGCATGTTTGCATGTGTCCACATGTGCATGTGTGCATGTGTGCCAGTGTGCCTGTGTGCCTGTGTGCATGTGCGCCTGTGTGCCTGTGTGCAGGTGTGCATGTGTGCATGTGTCCACGTGTGCATGTCTGCATGTGTGCCTGTGTCCATGTGTGCATGTGTGCATGTGTGCATAAGTGCATCACTGGTAAAATTGTGTGGACACTGTAAACTGTGTTTCCTGTCTTCCTCCCACAGGTTCTGGTGCTGCTCTGGTGTCCTGCAGCAGGGAACCTGAATCTGGTGCCACAGGTACTGGTAATGATGATATCTGTGTAATGGTACAGGAAGGTGTGTCAGGGTCCACCATTGGTCATCCAATTGACAGTACACAGCTGTCAACCCCATCATTGCGCACAGTCATCCTGCCAGTACATCCTTTGTCACCATTGTCCCCAGGTGATGGACAGGATACAGTGGGCATTGACCAGGGTAATGTGGTATCTGTGGCACATGCTTCCCCACACAGCAGCTATGGGCAGGGTCCTGCGATGGTACCACACAGACAGTTGCCTATGGGTTCTCATAGGGGCATCCGTGGGCGTACTGCCTCTGGCAGACGTGCCCAAAGAGGTCTGTCAACCTCAGCTATGTTTCAGGCTGTCATGCAGGCACAGTTGCATATGGAAAGGTACACCAGACAGGGTCTGAGGGAGCTGAGAGCATGTCGCACAGCTATGACTGACAGTATGCGTGACATCGCGGATTCTATCCGTAATTTCACCAATGTCACAGACAGACATTGTGGGGACATATTACAGCAGTTCCACAACCAAATGTCCATGATCCAGGGCAATGGTGGGCGGTTGCGGCATCAACATGGCTGTATGCCAGCAACAGCAGCAGCTGGCAGTCGGCGTGGACGACAACAGGCCCGCGCATGCCCCCATAGTGCCAGCAGCAGCCCCAGCAATGCTGGGTCTGTGCTGTCATCGGAACGCCCCAGGAGACCATGTGCACGTGGCTCTGGACAGTCCCAACAGGGACCTGTGTCCAGTCAACACACTCCCGCTTCTGATGACAGTACCCAGTCTGGCTTAGTACTGGATATGGTCCGTAGCACCCCTGCCAGGCACAGGTACTGTGTCCGTGCCCACAGACACTGATCTGTATGACCTGCCAGGTGCAGTCTGTGGCTGTCCACAAACCCCTGTATATGACAGCCATGAGGTGGAACTGTGTGCGTGCATACACACATGTGAAATGTTAACACCTAGGGCTACCACATACATGCACACACTGCACCAACAGTGCCCCACCCTGTACTGCTGTCCCTCACCAACACACATACACACACGTCAGTTGGTGGTATCAGTGGCAGACTCAGGCATACCTAATTCACACCCTGTGCATATGATAACACTGTGCCACCTCCTGCAATCTCCAACATCATTGCAGGAACAGGTAAACACATTGCTGATGCACAGGATGACTACATAGAAGTGTATTAGTAGTATCATGTTGGTAACAGTACAGTGTGCTGATATGACTGTGTGTATATCCCAGCATGCCTGATGCAGTAACCGTATGACTGTCCTGAGTTGTTATCTGCACCCATAGTACGTACCAAAGTGTAACAGCTCCACATTATTGCGTGCCGGTGGTAAGGATGTCAACAGATAGCCACATACATGGGTAGCACAGGGGGGAAGCTAATGCAAGTAGTGATATGCAATGATGGACATGTACAGTAATGGTGTCAATTTGCCCACAACGACTATGCAATGTGGATGTTTGTGCATGTTGATATGTGTGCAGTACCAATGTAATCAAAATCACAATTAACTATGACATAATATCAGTTCTACCATGGGCATATGCGCTGTGCATTCCTGGGTACATGTTGATAGTGCCTACATATTTGCACTGTTACCTACTGTTAGTGTTACTCCTTCTTTGTTGTACAATGAACTACTTCCAGCCCTGCTTACTGTAGCTTTGTTTGCATGCATGTTCGCTTGGGGTTCCCTGGAACACTGCTTCCACCTGCAATGCAGAGTTGCAGTGCTTCTGTGGACTCCTAGTGACATCTGCATAGCGTACGATATGTATGTCAAGTTTACACATGGCAGAACGTCACTGTCCGTCCTGTTCGCATGTACGTTGCCTGTGACACATTGCACATGTCTTACCTGGCATTTACCCACGTGTACAGTCATATATGCCAGTGCTATGAAACAGTAGCAGTACACCCACACATACACACCTTCAGTATGTTGTTCCCCATTGGCCCTATGTGTTGGTACTCACCATGGCAATCACACTACTAGGGTAGCATGTGCAAAGGTAACCTGTGAATCACCTCTATGGTCCAGTTGTGGTTTATGTGAGTCATGTGGCAATGTCACAGCTGCCACATGTATGCAGTCAACCATCACCCTTTGCCAGGAATGTACAACACATGTGTGGGATGCCACCACATAGCCAATCTGGGGACTGAGCTCTCTGAACCTAGTAATGCCATA
Source organism: Protopterus annectens (assembly GCF_019279795.1). Classification (NCBI taxonomy): domain Eukaryota; kingdom Metazoa; phylum Chordata; order Ceratodontiformes; family Protopteridae; genus Protopterus; species Protopterus annectens. The sequence goes on along the minus strand of NC_056737.1, from coordinate 1,658,400,338 downwards.
CCCTGTCAGGTGGCATGTCATACTACAGTGACTACAATACCAGTCAGACATAGACACGCACCGACAGCAAGCTGAACACAATGGGGCATACGTGGGGACTCAGAATAGCATCCTGCATGAGCATCACACACCTCTGCAGCTGGCACATAGGCATATGTTACGTCGGAACAGAGCACATGCCACACATGGCACACACATCCTGTGTGCCACACACTCACAGCCTGTAGGGCTACACAACACACCTGCTACAGATGTGTCAGGTACCTGTCTTGGGTGCTGCAGTGGGGTCCCGCTCAACAGGCTGTATATGATGAAAGTCACAGTGATATGCCTCAGGGGCACTATGGTCCACCACAAAACACATGCATACAGGTCAGTCAGAGGCATGGACACATATGACTCAGTCATTGACCATGCCACTATGGATGACCTGAGACATACTTCCCTGGACTACATGATAGCGAACATAGAAGGGATCTCTCAGCATGTGGCATGGGCCAGTATGAGCCTGATCTTGGTTGCCATCATACCCTCACCAGGTATGCTACCACTATATGTAGGAAGGGTGTTGTATGTCTACATTCTGCTCAGTCTCCAATGTCATTCATAGGGTATCCGCTGGCTGTCAACGTGTGCTTACATGCTAGGGAAGCCACAGTGATGTGCAAGGGGAAGCTTGCACATGGCACCCATGGCCCAATGTATATTGGCGAAGCTCCTTGATACACACATACTGCCTTATGCTGGCAGGACACGGATTACATAGCCACCTCCGTGGGTATCACACAGGGTAGGACACTAACAGTGCTGCTACACAACACCAGCAGTGTACACCACAAGATGCATGCACTGGGCACTGTCCTCAGCACGGTGAACTGCAATGTCTGTGCAGTACCAGAGTCCTGATTCATGGCTCACAGGTGCAACCCATCACTGCCAGGTTATGCCTCATACCATGCCTGTCATCCCCTACACATGTAACACACATGGACAGGGGGGTGGTATCCCAAGGAACCACAGATATACACACCTCCAGGTTGTTGGCACAGCACAAAGCATCAGGGCCTATTCATGTGCAGCTAACAGTGTGTCAGACTGCCGTCTGGTTCATAGCCTGGCACACACAACTCTCCCATACACAGGAAAACCACCTATCCTCCATAACAACACTGGCAATATGACAGTCTCAAGAACTGTCTTTATATGGCTGGACTGCATCCAGCCAAACATTGTGAGTGAGCATTACTGTAGCTACAACACACTAGTTGAAGGGTTCCCAGCATGTGGTCACTGAATTGCAGTGGAATGACATGTTACCACTCCCACAACAGGTGGGAACATGCAGCACCTGTACATCGACTACATGTAGACTATATGGCCCAGACCAAATGTGTATCCCCTGCTGTAGGTATTTTACCATATACACCCACACTGTATAGAGACATACCGTGTGTGGCCCCTGCACAGTAAGACACAGTCATATTGTTATGCATTGCAAATACCATTTATCCACTCGAGGCATGTGTCAGACATGGTAACTACTGCAGGTCACAGGTATTTATGTGTATGTGTCACACACATACATCATGTGTGCAATTCCATTGCTGGTTTAGGCAATGGCATGCATTGTTATGCACAAAGACCCATACAAGGTCATAATGTGTGACACAACCACACGTGGCAGTTGTGGGTTACCAAGACAAACCTACCTGTACTCTGACAATGGTAATAGACCCAGTAGCAGAGCGCACTATTGGCATTACTGGCCAACTAGCCCTGTTTGGCAGTGCTGATAGTGTGGTGACATCCCCTGTGTTTACTGGGGGAATATGCAGCATCTGGTGTATTGTAGTATTTGCCAAAAGGATCTGTTCTCTCACACTTGCATTTACACACACCCTGCTACCCCCACACACACTTGCCATTTGCAGAATTCATACCCCTACCTAACTAAGTCACGACATGTGAGAGAGATGCATTAGCGAAGCGCACTATTCGTATTATTCGATTGTTCCTTTTCTCTGGCTGTACTTATAGGGTGCTGACATCATCAGTATTTTGAAAGGGTAATGTGCATCAGGTAGTGTGATCTCCTGATTGCCAAAACTAACATGTTTTTCATACAGAATTGCACACACACAAACTCCCCAAATCTAAACGCACACACACTTGTCACTTACAGGTTTCAAACCCCTACCTAACTATGTTATGACACTTGAGAGTGACACTGTAGCAGATTGCGCTATTCGGATTATTGGTACATGTCTCTTCTCCAGCTGTATGTATAGGGTGCTGACATCATCACTGTTTTGAAAGGGTAATGTGCATCATGTAGTGTGATCTCCTGATTGCAAAAAAGCACATGTTTTTCATACAGAATTGCACACACAAAAAGTCCCCACTTCCAAGCACACACACATGCCATTTGCAGGTTTCAAACTCCTACCTAACTATATTATGACACTCGAGAGTGATGCATTAGCAGAGTGCGCTATTCGAATTACTGGGAGGTTTCCCTTCTCCTGCTGTACTTATAGGGTGCTGACATCATCCGTGCTGAGATAGATCCTGTAGAGTGCTTTCACAGTTGCCAAAAGGGACATTTTTATCACACAGACTTGCACACACACTAACCCCCCTCCACAAACACTGGGCAGTTGCAGGATTCAAACCCCTACCTAACTATGTTATGACACACATGACAGATACATTAGTGGAGTGCGCTATTCGCATTACTGGGTGGCTGCTCTTCTCCTGCTGTACTTATAGGGTGCTGACATCATCAGTGTTTAGAAAGGGGAATGTGCATCCTGTAGTGTGTTCTCCTAGTTGCCAAAAGGGATATTTCTTTTGTACAGACTTGCACACACACTAACCCCCTCCACACACACTGAGCATTTGCAGGATTCAAACTCTAACCTAAATATATTATGACACTCGAGACGGACGCATTAGCGGAGCACGCTATTCGCATTACTGGGAGGTTTTCCTTCTCCTGCTGTACTTATAGGGTACTGACATCATCAGTGTTTAGAAAGGGGAATGTGCATCCTGTAGTGTGTTTTCCCAGTTGCCAAAAGGGACATTTTCCTCTCTCAGACTTTCACACACACAAACCCGACTCACCCACCCACACACTGAGCATTTGCAGGATTCAAACCCCTACCTAACTATATTATGACACTTGAGGGAGACGCATTAGCAGAGTGCACTATCTGAATTATTGGGCATCCATTCTGCACCTGTAGTATTTATAGGATGCTGACATCTTTATTTCTAGAGAGGTATGTACATGTAGTATTACCTGTCAGGTGGGGGATAGCATATATATGCATTTGCAGCCACCTACGTCAGGGTCAGATATGCACATCGCACTGGCAGGCTATGTTCTATACTATGCTTTGTGACCACAGGACCTGTAACACACAACACAACCAGTCCAGAACACCACACCCACATCCAGGACACACACTTAGCTTCTCTGGGAACAGTGCCGGGATATGCATGTGTTCACATACACCATTCCAGTTGTTAACATCAGGTACAGGCATATTGTGTGTGAGAACTACTCAGGCCTCTACCACTTTACCCTACAGCCACTACAATTTGTGGGTCCATGTGCTATGGCAGAAGCACACACCACAGCCACATGGGGGAATACATATTGCACCTGTCCATCTGCAACATGGGCACTCACTGTTCCACACCAGAGGTAGACCACCATTGTTGATATCTGACCATAGCCACCTTTCCCTGGACATCCATATCCCATCTCCACCCCCAGGCAAGGTTGTCACTGCACACAAACTGTATTTAGCACAAGCAGACTCTACACTTGTGAAGACTGGGGTGGACGACTTCAGAGGACCCATGCTGGGGGACTATACTGGCCACTCAGCATAATCCTTGACAATTGCATTCAATGAGCATGTGTACGGTTTGCATTGATCATGCTATCCCACATATACCCATGACTGCTCCACAACAAGACACCTGTTAGGTGTACACCAGCCATATATGAGCCATACAACAGACAGAGTGAGCTAATACATTGCAGAGCTGTAGCCCACAGAGGGAGGACATCTGTGAACAGTTCCGGCACGGCACTTCATTCACACATAATCATCACAACACAGTGTTGACAGTGGAATTGTCCAGAGAATGCAGATAGGGCTCCCCTCAGTCTGTTATTGATGGCCACTTACTGTTAGAGATCCTCAGCAACCCTCTTCCAGCACACACCGACAACATGGCTGTGGCTTAGTACATTCAAACCCTGGGATCTCCACTGTGCCCCTGCTTGATAGAGGCACAACTCACTAGCCTCACACGTTGCCTTATGTGACCTACTTTACAGTGGCACAGTAGCCTACTGTACTGGGGATGCAGATGCCAAGCACACTCTGGCTGAGCTGTCATTCCCTAGGGCAACAAGCCTAGTATTGACCTCTACACCCATATGTTCAATTGTCATATGCACAATATTTGTTGTGCTGTTCTACTGTTTGCAGGTCTTTATTGCCATAGCATTCCCTGTTCCTATGACCAACTTGTGTATCTGTGGAAGATGTTTGCATATGACGGCGATCCACTATATCACTTATGTCTCTGTAGTCATTTACTGTGTGCACTGGGCAGATTGCTGTGTTGTGGTTGGTTCCTGGAATGACACATACAAATACCAGATATGTGTGGCCAACTGCTAAACGGAGATATGGCCTAAGTGTGTGAGCATGCCCTGTTCAGCCTTTCCATGGCATGTTGTCTGACATATGCCTCATTTATCGAAGTGTGCGAGCATGCCCAGTGTGAGCTTTCCATATGTTGCACTCTGAAGTCCACCACATATTTGGGTGTGTGTGAACTTCAACAATATCTCACGTTTATGGTTGTGTGTTGGGTGTCATGTTGTGTACTAACTGGCCAACTGCTTCATGTCTGCCACAACAGGGATTATACTGTGCCTGCAGGGATTGCATGGGATACTTTGCAGACAGTTGTCAACATACTTTCATAATGACCTAACACTGTAGTACCGTATAGTGTACTGGTTCAGTACTTTCACTGTGGTGGACAGTATCCTGGGCTTTAGTCCTATCACTGCTTGACATCTTCATAGTGAGCACAACAGACTGTGTAGGGGCCAGTTGTGCACATATGACCATGTTGCATTATGTTCAGATATGGACTACCTACACCAGGCTTGTCCAACATTGGTAGTGTATTCCACAACATGGGTGGACATTGGCAAACACTAGCGATGTTCCCTAGGCCATTTCTGATGCTAGTCACAGGGTGTGTTTGTCCTTCGACACACATTGTAACTGGAGTTTGCCATGACATATGTCATGGTTAGTATACTGTGCCTCCGTCTACCTCTGACATAACAGTGATACCCAGGGTTAGCCTACCATCTCCCATCCACTCATCAGGATTCCTCTTGAGGGGTGTTGATAGGTGACTCTCTGGCTGACCCTGTACCGGGAGTTTACTGAAGAGTGGGGGTGCCTTCTGTGTTATGGATCATTCTGTACAGCTTGTTCTATGTATGTCAGTGCTGGGGTTCAGGTCTCTCATGTGCATAGCTCACTGCCATTCAGATTGTACAAGGTGCAGCATGTTCATTGATTCCAGGTTGGACATGGCTTCATACATCAGGCACAGCTTGCCTGTAGCTGGGCAGTATGGCAGTGTGTGGGGCTGCAGTTTGTTTACTCAGGCAACACATGGCATCTGTTCATGCTCTTTGCTACTCCTGGTGGGGTACTGTTGTGGACTTTACAGTTGATGGAGGTGTCTGCTGAGGTATATCCCACAGGGGCTATTGTAGTCAATTGTGATGCTGATGAAGGATGACTGCAGAGCCACAGTGACCGCCCCTTATCTACATCTGCCAACCTTCATGTTTGGGTGGGTATATAGTATGTTTCTGCGAACACTACAGCCACATGTTTGTCCAGTGCAGGATATCTATCACCTTTTGACCCCAGGTATCTCATTACATGTTAGGTACGTAATGGGTTAACACTTGTGTGGTAATTTGTGGGCACTTACTGTATATCCACGGTGGTTGTCTATACACAGTTCTGCAATTAGCTTGCTGACATGGCTATGGCTCCAGTTGTCTGTTTGTAGGTGGCCCTTTTGTGGGTTGCTTGTGTCAGCTGGGGGTCGGATATGGTGGGCTGTTTGTACTCCTCTGCATACATGTTCAGTCACAGTCGTCCTTCCATGTTGGCCTATACCTATGGGACATATATACAGAATGGGGGGGGCCAGGACCAGGCCTTGTGGGATGCGACTCATATCTGCTTTGTAGTCTGACATGGATGCAGCATGTCTGACCATGTCAGTTCTGTCCTTGGTCTGGTTTGCAACCCCTCTACTGACATTGGGTTATATATTTAAGCTGGTGAACATATCCATACTGAACTCGTAGGGTATTGTCTAGAAGCATATGCACGGTCCAGCTACGCTGTGTGGACCACATTGCCCTCATCAATGACCTTAATGACTGCTTCAAATGGGTCAAACATGTTTAGCGGCAGGATCTGCAGTTACGACAGCCACACTGTGTAGGGTCCAGTATCAGTAGGTCCACAATAGCTTTCTGTCTGCGGTACATACTGATCCTTTCCATAGCTGTGCAGACCAAGCTTGTCAGGATCCTGGGGTGGTAGTTTGCAGTATCCATTCAGGCAACACCTTTGTTGTGAAGGACCACTGTTATTGTACACTGCTCTTAGGGTACATATCCTGTGGTAAGGCTGACATTGGGCAGTAGTGTGATTTGGTATTCCATTATTCTTGGAGTTCATGTTGGCCTCAGCCCAGGACACCATCACATACCTTTGCTGCTGTGTGTTTTGCTTTGCAGATGATGGCTGTTACCTCAGCGTCTGCAATGTCAGGGGACCAGCAGTCTGCTGGGATAGATATTTTGCATTCTGGGGGGGGGTTTGCACTGCACCTGTCAGGTTGTATGTTAGCAATATGTGTGTGTGTTTGGTATGTTGTTTGTAATATCTGTGTGATTTGGAGCATATCTGTGGATGCCCAACATGGTTTCTACCATCAGTTAAGTAAGCCTTGTGATTATCCTTAGTGTCCTGTACAATTTGTATCTTCATAGGTTCATGGGTTCATACTAGGCTATCCACCCTAGGGAATTAGTAAGCATAGCCAGAGTGTGTGTGTTTTTTGCCACCCCTTGCTATGTGACTATTATGGCCATTTATGAATTTCTTTACTGTGCCTCTGTCTGGTCCTGACACAGTGAAGACCCCCAGTATACATGTACGATCATCCATCCACTTGGCAATATTCCTGTTGAGGGGTGTCAGTGAGGGGCTCTGCCTAACATGGATTGGGATCCTGTTTCTGGGTGTGGGGAGCCTATGAGTTATGTATCTGTCCCTCCAGCACATCCTATTTCATTATGTGTTGAGGCTGACATCTGTCACTCTCACAGCTCCAATGGCTTTGATTTCCTGTGGTGGAGCATGTCCATTACTCCTGTGTTGGACATGGCCTTGTACAACAGACATACAATGCCTCTGTGTAGGCGGTCTGTGACTGCATTCAGCTGGGGTGTCTACAGCCAGGCAGCATATGACATATATTTCATACCCTTTATCCTCTTGGTGGGGTAACTATGAGGTCTTCCGAACCGCTGCAGGTGTCACGTACAGTACATCCCATATGAGTCATTGTACTAGATTATGGGTCTGATAAGGGAACAGTACAGCAGCACAGTGACCTCTGTTGATGTAGATGTGAATCCTTTCATGATACGGTGTCCAATATCGACAATCTTCCTAGCCACATTGGCATTGTGAGTGTCACATGACAGATTACGGTTGATGTGTGTCCCTAGGTCCCTGATTACTCCTTGCATACATAATGGTTTGCCACCTATGTGGTAATTTGTGTGTACCTTGTCTGGTATTTGGTGGGACATTCATACTGTCCAGTGTCTTCAGGATGTCTGGGTGGAGTTCTTGTGTGTGAGAGTGTGGTCTGTTGCATGCTACAGACTGTACAGCAGTTTTGACTACACTTAGGTGCACATGGGTGGACTCCGCTGCTTTGTGCATTGTCAGTTACCTGGCCATATGGGTGTCTGTGCTGCATATGGATACTCCCCCTCCTTTGATGCTTTGGTCCAGGTGTTGGGGCCATAACGCATGATATGTGGTATAACCTGGTAGTGCTGGTGTGCTATCACTAGGCTTGCAGCAGGCTTCTGTCACTGCACAGACATCGATGTTCTCCATAATGGGAAGTGCCTCAGGGGCATGCATATTGCAGTTGACACATCTGGCATTGGTCAGCATTACCCTTATGTTTCTTACCACTTATGTTTTCTAGGGTGGTGGATAGTCTTTTTGGCCTTGCCTACATATGGCTCTATGGAGGTGACAAAGGCCTTATCCAGTATCCAGACACACAGGGGTAACAGGTGCAAGCCATCCCTGGAACAGCAGCATGGCTTGTCATGCTTGACATCTCAAGCAGACAGACATTAGACCCTCTTGGACTGACAGCTGTAACTGTGCCACCTGTTAAACATGATCCTTCTGTGTTTGTACTGTGGCATCATTCTTGGTGAGGGTTGGATGCTGCACATGGCCAGTGTCATACCGGCCTGGGGTACATACTCAGAGAGTTCATCCATGTCTCTTTTCATGTAGACCAGGGAGGTACATCTCAGGTCATTCACACCAGCATGGACATTGTGTGCATCATATTTCTGCTTGCTTTGGGATGACCTGCCTACTTGTGTTATGTGGCATATTGTGGAAGCCTACAGGCAGCTTACTCTACCCTTTCCCTTATTCAGTCTGGTGAGTGGGACAGCAGTGTGTCTGCCTATACAGACACCTATTACAACTGTATCAGGCATGTTGTTTCTACTTCTGGCATGTGACTGTTTGGCACTCCAGCTTTGTGTACTATGTGTTGCATGTGCTATGTTTGGAGGTTGTGGTTGCTTGCAATCTGCTTTGGAGGCTTCTGTTGGTGTGGTGTGTTTGTAATTTGGGCCTCTGGGAATGTTTTTCTGTGTTTATGTGTTTGGTTTACAGTTGTGGTAGGTCTATGTGGGACTGGGTTTGTGGTGTATGTGGTTACCTTCTCCTCCTGACTAGTTTTGACAGTACTGAGTTGGGGGAGCTCAACCTCCGGTTTGGATGCATGGTTGCATCTATCACATATATTTGTATTTATTGGGGGGAGTTGTGGTTGTCTGTGTACTTGGGACAGGTGTCACATTGCCTCTGGATTCACAGATTCTACTTGTTGTGGCTGGACTTAGTGGATTGTATGTGTGGACATATGTTATTGCCATACTACTGATCAGTGATTACTTCCCTTTTTATGTTTGCTCTATCATGTGGTAGCTTCCTCATTCTCTTGCATGGTTTGGTAATGGCTGGAGTCCAGCATGCCAGATGCCTGCGTGTATGGCATGATGTCTTGTTGTTATTTGTGATTGCATACTCCAAGCATTCCTGGCTGTGTTCATGGAATGCCTGTATAACATGTATAACATGTTCTGCGGTGTGTCCCATATTCTGCACTTGCACAGGGCCTTTCGTGGATTCCACATCGGTTTGGAGGGCTGCAACCTATGCTTTACATATGGTTTTCACTGTGGTATTCTGGCCAGGGACTGGGGTCGGGATGTGTATATCCAGTGTGATTACTCTATGGTCTGGTCTTACCAGTGAAGGATACACTTCTCATCTTGCCATCCAGTACACATGTTGCTGATTATCACATCCAGTATGCTTACCCCTCTTGTGGGAGTGGTATGTTGTTCCTGGGCATTTTGGTTTATGGATTCTGTGAACTTTTCTCTGACTGTGTTGGTGCTAGTATAATGTTCCCGGTGTATGTCTGGGTATTTTCAGTCAAGCAATATAATGTGGTTTGGGGGACTTGATATATTCATGTATTCCAACATAGGCCAGGTGCAGTTCCTGGTATTAGGACAGTACTCTGCAGCAGGCTATATACTGGGAGGCGGTTTTAGCCATTGGTATTTGACCATGGCTAATCCATGCTGCTTCTTGTTGTGGTACCAACATGGGGGTGTGGTTATCCTTGACATTTATTGCTAGTCACCCTCCTTTTGTAGCTTGTTCCATGTTTTGCAGCTGTACAGCACAGTATGAGGTGTGACCTGGTAGTGTTAGGGTGCTGATGTGAGCCTTGACCCAGTTCTCTATTACAGGACTGATATCTACATTCTCCATACTGTGTGCATTTAGACTGCACACATCTTGCTGTTTAGACTTCTGGCATTGGGTAGCATTACATCTAGGTTCCTATCCCTTGTGGTACCTATGAAGGTGGGTTTGTGTTTTGAGACTTACCTATTCAGGGCATGCTGTGGGTACTGACAGCCTTTGCCAGTATCCATGGGGCATGGATTGATAGGTGCACACCACCCCTAGCAGGTGGTGCATCTTGTCATGCTCCGCATGTCTTCCCAGCCTGAAACACATTGGCTCCCCTTTGACTAACTGCATTACTTCAGCCAGTTATTGCACTTGATTATCCCATCATCATTTTGTGGCTTCATGCTTGGTGAGGGTGGATGTTAGTCAGGGTGCTCAGGTGTGCATATAGTACATGGTGTTACATTACTTAACGCATGGCATTCATGCCTCAGGTGGTGCTGCAGGGCTGCCTCTGTCGGATGCGCATATTACACTCCCTGTGCATGTTTGTGAGCAGGTCATGTCATTTTAGGCATCCCTGTTATTATTTGAGTGAGTCAGAGGGGGTATCATTCCCAGGGTTCCTACTGAGCCAGTGTATGTGCTAAGCATTGCCTCTTTGCCAAGGCCAGGGCATACTGGGCATGCCTCCTTCTGCCTACTGGGGCAGGCTCAGGTTGTTCCTCCTCCAAGTCACGCTCTTCCTGTGATGGCCTTGGCAATGGTGAGGGGCTGTTTGGCCCAGCCCTATGCTGGTCCTGCTGCAGCTGTTTTCGCAAGATAATATTATGTAGCATAGCACATACCATGACAATTTGGGTACATGTAGTTGGTGTGTACTGCAAGGCTCCACCAGATGTGTCCAGACACAGGAACCGTGACTTCAGCAGCCCAAACACACGCTCTATTACATTACGTGTTTGTGCATGTGCCTCATTATGGCATTCCTGTTCAGGTGTGTGTGCATTTCTGATGGGTGTCATCAGCCACGGCTCCAGTGCATAACCTGCATCCCCCACTAGGTATCCATGTGGGATGTCCCCATTGGCAAATGTCTGGTACAGCTGCGTCAAATGCCAGATGTGGGAATCATGGTAACTCCCTGGGCAGCCAGCACACACATTAATTATTATGCCCTGGGCATCACACATGACCTGGCAGTTGATGGAGGGGAAGCCCTTGCAGTTAATGTAGGCTGGTGCTTTGATGCATATGTGCGTGCAGTCTATTGCACCCACTACCTCATGGTATTCCGCTATTTGCTTGAAGGGAAGCATATTGCTTGCCAATACCTCACAGGCATTGGGGAAATATACATGATCAATGACATGTGCTGACATGGCATCCAGGAACTGGTGCAATACCCTGGAGGCTGATGCCTGTGATATCACCATCATATCACCAGTTGGTCTCTGAAAGGTACCTGTTGCTAGTATTCTTAGGCCAACACATACCTTGGTTTCCACTGGGGTAGGTTCCCCTCTGTTGGTTCTGTGTGTGAGGCGTGGCCTGCACAGCTCAACTATTTGCTGCAGGAGCTCTCTGTCCACTCTATAGTGCTCTACTATCTTCAGCTCATGTAACCTGTGGTAGGTGACCCTGGGCCTGTACACTCTTCTCCGCCTCCTCACTGTGGGTTGTCTGGCACCATCTGCATTGTCACCACCCTCAGCAAGTCGTCTATGTCTCATTATGACAGCTATGGCAGCCCCTAACATTTCTGCTCTGAGTGAAGCTTTTTCAGTTTTCACTTCTATTAGCTTACTCCTGTCTTGCAGTGTCTCTTGAGAGAAACATCCTGCACTGCTGTTTGTAGAGTTTTAAGTGCTGGGCTGGGCTACTATTCTGCCTGTGTAATTGCCTGCTTGTAATTGTTTTCACCTGCTAGCTTCAACAGTATTCCCTGCTAGCTTCCTACTAATTCTGTTGCTTCCTTTTTCCTTTCTGTTTCCTCAGGGAGGAGCAATGTGCATACCAGCAGAAACATGCTCACAATGGCTTACATGAGCGCACACGTGCTTACACATTTCAGAATCTACTTATTTGGGTTAAAACGCGTGCACACCCATGCAAACAGTGTTACAAGTCTGCCAACAGCCTCCCACATGCTCAGTCTGCTTTACACGTGCGCACACTGCCCTACTCGCGCTTCATGGCGCGCACACGTGCGCATGCACACCCAGCAAGAAACTTTAGTGTAAGTAACAGTGTACACCTTCCATTTCTTGACTTTCCCAGACTTATCTTGTGGCACTCCTCTTTCCCTGATCTGTGTCTGTCATCTGTCATGTTACACTGACCTCCAATGAACTGCATTTCTTTCTACCATTCCCTCCTGTGATGTCACCTATCTCCTACTCTATTCCTCCCCTTATGTATCTCTTACACTACTCAGACTGTGCTCATTTGCTATGTGACTGTGAGATTCAGTATCCTAACCCTCATTTACATGAGATTGCCTACTAATGCTTAGTTACATTTCTTATACTCAGCTTCCCTCCTTTGCAACCACTACACAGTGGCCATGTTGTTTTTGGTCTGCTGGTCCCTGCATTGTCATCCCATGTATTGCATAAAACCCACATTTGTGGGTTTATAACCTTCATTTTTATGTTTTATACAGCGCAGCCCATTTGCGCGGGGCTGCGCTGGGTTTAAACATCAATTATATTTTTATTATTTTTGCATCGTGTTACCTTGCCAATGGCCACATATTTGGCCATTGGCATGCTGCCTGACACATATGCACCCTTTATTTAGAGCTGACATGGCTCCGTTGTGAAATTTGCAGAAACGCACTCATTTGTCAACTGAGTACATTTCTACAGCTAAAACGTCTCTTACACGGGCTGGTTTCTGCTTCGTGGATCACTAATATACCTCATTTGCATACCTTTTGGCTGCAAGTGAGGTATTTAGCATGTCCATGCCCAGTCCGTGTAAGAGACATTTTAGCTGGTCTCTTACACGGAGTTTAGGGCTGTTCCTGGATCGCGAGACTTGCATGGAGTGTTACACGTCTCTTACACTAAGTGCAAGCCTTCGTGAATCCTGCCTTGTGTTTTTTCTGTGTTCATTAATTCCTTCTGGATTACACTTCCTGCTATCCTTAGTTTGATCTGTGCTAGTCACATGTTTACAAACTTTCCTAATTTCTCACCTAACATTATTTGTCCAACACTTGGAAACTCCCTCAGTACTACTTTCCTCATTGGTTAATTCCTTGTTGGTGTCATTAAGTGTCAAGCATCAATTCATGCACGTGTGCATTTTCTTTTCAGCATAAAATGTTTCTGTTTTATAGCAAGTAATACTGAAATAAAGCAACATGTTGTCTAAAAACGTTTCTGTTGCTCATTCTCTTAGCAAAGTAACTCGTAATTCCAACCCTCAACATGCATTCTAATTAGGGTGTGGTAAATGTCATTTCAGCCATGTTGTGTGTGCAGCTGGAATTACTTATAAACAAACAACTAAATTAAGCAATTGTTTTAGTTATATTTATGTATCGCTAAAAACTGTTTTCATGTAATATTTATCTGCTACAAAGTTTTCCCTGCAATGGTAAACAATTAGAAATCTGAAACTGCAACTTTCATTTCATAACTTTATTGCATACAGTCAGTGTTACTGACACATGAACAGTACTAAAAAATTACATAGTTACCTATACATATTATTATTTTAATACTCTTAACTGACATTTCCATTTATTACTGTAATAAAGTATTCCTCTTTCTTCAAAAAAGGTGGATGATTACAGATATGCTACTCATTTTTATGAATTTCATAATATCAGTACAAGTAAATATTTTCAGATACAGATATCTGAGTCTGGAAGTTTATGTAGTTTTGCAATTTTTAATCCCCTTTACTGTTGTTGATATAAATATATACGTGCTTGCTTGGATCTTCTCCAGGGATGAGTCATGCAAAAGGCAGAGCATTATTAAGAGCTCTTTCTCAGACCAGCTAGGAGTGTAGCTTTGTACCTTCACATATGATGCCATCATTTGAAGAGCCATAACTAGAATAAAGAAAGTATAGAGAGGGATGTATCAAGCAGGGTTAGAACTACTCCCTGTTGGGTGTGAGAGCACATTGTCTAAACTCTTTTTTGCTAACATGCTCATTAGAGCAGGTATTGATACTATTGACAGGTTTGGTGTAACCGAAAGTACTTTGTCACATACTGATTTTTCTTAAAGTTAAACACTTCCCTGTCCTTTCCATGTGTCACAAATTATTTTAAAATATATAAATAATAGCTATCATTATTAATACTTATTGATAAAAACATTTTTTTTCTCCAACATCGGTTTATATATCATGCAGTGAAGTGAGACTTTTTTCCCTTTTAAATTAAGGTAGGGAAAAAAAAGTCAACATTAATGTGAAGAATTATTTTTATGACTTTATGATATGTAGCATTTGTTAGGATGTGACATGCAGTGTTAGATGGGCAATGATTAACCTTCTGATTTCTTTCAACCTGACATTTAGATGACTCCATTTTGAATTTTACAGCTATACTCTCATTTTGGCTAGTTTAGGACAATCCATGAACCTTCAAAGATAGCTTGGCATTGTTGCAGAGTGCTGCGGAATTTGTAATCATCTGCAATGCAACCATGTGCAATAAAGGACATGCATTCATAACTGAAATGTCAAAATACACAGAGATATCTCGGGTATGTTTACGTAATGTTACGATTCATAAGCGTGCCTATAGATTTTTCTGACTTGCATATCAGATATGTACATTCACCTAAATTTATATCAGCATGTTCAGCTTCAACATATCAATTCACAACTAGCTGAGATAGGTGGCAAATGTCTTAGGATATTGCAAACATCTCAAATTAAGGAAAAACTTTATAAAATAATTATTATTTACTAAAAGACACTTTAACAGTTACTGTGATATTAATTTAAAGATCACCTTTGATACATTTTGATGTATCTTGCATATGTATTAATACCACTGCATAACAGGTAATTTTGGTCAACTTGGTGAAGTTGCTTGACATGTACAGTATATTGTAATTTTAGCAAGTGATCATTTAATCATTAAATAAATTAGTGTAGTACACTGATTGTGCATACATGGGACAATTGGTGATTGTACATGAGAAATTTTAGTGTGCAAGGGGCAAGAACAGACATGTGTGATAAATGTGATAAATAACTGATGTCATCCAAACAGTGCTGTGAAAAGTATCTGACTGTATCCCTCCTCTCTTTCTTTTTTCTCTATAGTACTGATGCAGAATAAGAGATCAAGACATAAACATGATAACTTTAGACATGAGGAAAATTGTGTATCCATGGCAGCTCTTAGGACACATAGAAAATGTTTTTTTTGGTAAACTTGGGCTCAGACAAGCTGAGTGAAGCAAACGATGCAGTCAAATAGTTCTTGAAATCAATGCAACTGGAGCTAGAAACAGATTATTGGCAAAGAGCAAAACAAGGGACAAATGATATGGTAGCATGTGTCAGATGTAAAGCCAGGCAGAATGCAATTTCCAGAAGTACTACTGGTGGGGGGGGGGGTGTGCTCCAAATCTTATTAAGCTAACACCAGATAATGAATGCCTTCTGTCTATCCATGGAGATGAAGATGACACAGAAGATGGTACAACTGGAATAATTAGAGATAGCATGGGCTCTGTTCCAGCAAACTGAAGCCTGCAGCAGCATTTGCATTCATCAGCTCCTAAAGACTGGTTTAATGTATACACCACACCTTTTATAATCAAAAATGAATGGCGATAAAGACTGCTGTAATTAAACATGTCACAATGCATTATTATTAGGTGAGGCTTGTAAACCAGCAACTAATGAAAATGAAGACAGAGTCCCTGGCAAGTGTTCTAGCACCTCCTTGTAGGTGTACTATAACATATGCTGTTGTATTGTTATTCATTTTTTAATGATTTCTTTCACAGAGTTAGGATCATTTATGAGGCAACCTGAGGGAATTGACAGGCAATTTTCAAGTTTAATGGCATTTTTTTTCACCACATAGCATGTTAGTAACTCTACAGAAAGTGGCACTGCATCACAAAGTCAAACATAAGCTGACATTCCACTCATGCATGTACAATATGAAAAACCCTCCACATATACACCAGCTTCTCCACACACAGATGATAGCAGGCATTCTGAGGCCA
>NC_056737.1:1658261436-1658378936 GCF_019279795.1 Protopterus annectens | reverse complement strand
ACTTGCCCATTTGCATAAGTACATTCAAAGTCTCCTTGCATTGGTGTAAATGGCTTCTGTGAATCTGTGCTCATTCACATTCACTCCCAAAATCCTTAATGCATTTGCGTGATTGACTATGAATACTAGCCAAGGACCCCTCAGACAGCCTCAAAGAGGACTTGCTGACTTAGTTCACTATCACATGACTGCCTACAAATCAGACTGGCTACCAGTAACAACAAGTGTACCCATCCTAATTCACTCAATTTAGGAACTACAGTTCTATGACCACTTTCCTCAATAATCTACTGCTTATTTATAAAAATCTAATCAACTAGCATAAGGGTTCTATGTAAACTACCTGTCCTGCCTTCAAGCTAGGTCATTGTTTAAAAAGGGTCAGTACATTAGATCACCTCTCTGTAAAAGTGAATAAGAAAAAAAAATAATAATAATTAAATAAGAGAGTCATAAATAAAATATACAGTCTACCTACAGTAAGAAAAACAATCCTCGGGATTTAATAAACTCCGTGTAGGCACCATGAAGAGCCAACACAGAATGCATCTGTGTATACTTCCACAGTCCCCACTTGGCAGTACACCATGCATACTAATGATGGTGTGCTGCTGAAGGAGAGCCAAGGAACACGAATATTGTATCAGCTTTGTCTTTTATTTTTATTTTTTTTAAATGCATGTCTGCACATCACGAGCACAGCAGTGCCAAGCTGTGCTCAAATTTAGACAGCTGACACCTGCCAGATATCTAAAACAGAAACCAGATGTAATTAATAAGCATGATGACATTTTATGCTTTTTTTTAATTTGGCATTTGCGCAGCGCAGTATGGAGCACAGCTAAGCCAAGCGGAGCTCATGCATACATGGCAAACAACTGCCAGACATCTAAAATAGAAACTGAATATAATTCGTTATTTATTTATTGGTAAGTTTAAGCATGTTTACATGGCATGGCATGATGCTCAGCACTGCTAATAGGAAGTTCAGTGGCATATGTGAAGGTATAGAAGATTTCTTAATATCCATGCAGCTAAATGGGTAGGGTTAAAGCTGTATGTGTAGAAGGTCCAGGGTTTGAATGCAGGGAAGTCAGACCTTGTCTGCATTTCTTTGCACATTTAATGGGCAACATTTTAAAATATGTCTCTGCTACACTCTGCACAACCGTGCTCAAACCTGCTAGACACTGCATAAATATGGTAATGGCTGCCAGTGTTTGTGTGGTGCTCAGCTTTGATAAAACCAAAGTTCTATGTGTTTGTACATTGCTTATCTCTGCTTGGCTGGTTTGTGCACTGCTAAGCAATGCAGAGCAATTTAGAATGTTGCTTAGTGACATGTAATGGCAAGAAAACAGCCTATATAAAGGCATTAGGTGATAATTCTGCAGAATCCATTGGAGTCCAATTATCTGTCGATATGGCTGGTGGTGTTGGGGAAGGTGTACCCTTTCAGATGCAGTGGTAGAGCATTCACGAGTCCAGGTTAATGGCTGTGCTTCTTGTCAAAAAATATGAAGATAGGCTGCTGCAGGGTATTTTTCAGGGCTCAGAGTGTAAGGCAGACGCCTGGGACCAGCTGGCTAGAGAATTCACCAGTGTTACAGGTATCCCCTGCACAAGTGAGCAGTGTCATCACCACCACAATGACCTGAAAAGATGAAAGAGGGGAAGCTTGGACACCTGGTCCAAGAAGCAATGTCAGGGAATGCCCCAAAAGTATGTAAGTACTTTTTCCTCTGTTATACCAATATGTAATCTGAATGTCTGCAAAACTAGTATGCATAATGTTGTGCTTTTCTCCTAATAGCTGCAACTGAGAGGGCTTGAAATGTCGAGTCTCATGCTGGGTGCTGGGCCATGTTGCACCGTGACTGTGATGAGCATGGATGTATTATGTCAACTCTAGTGCAATAAGCAAGAACGAGTAAAGGATTAACTGCAATAAAGTATATACAATAAAGTCTGCAGTGTAATAAAGTTGGAATTAGAGCTCTAGTGCAATAAATTTGCAATTAGAGCTGCAATGCAATAAATGAATAATAACAGATGTAGTGCAATAACAACAAGAAAGAATACCAACAACAATAAGGAAAATGGTGTACATCAGAAATGTCTTGTCATAACCACTGCAGTAGAGCTGTATGCATTGAGTCTGTAAGGTAAGGTTGCTGTAGTCAAGTATAAAACTGTATTATCTGTAGAATGCATATCTAATGGCTGCAAACTGTATTGCTTAATTCATAGTACTGTTCAATGCTTTCTCTAGGCCAATACTGGTCACATAATGCTCTGTCTTCCACAGACGTCAGCTAATAAAGGTATATGAGTAAGTTAGCCCACTCCACAGCCAGATGTAGTGTGTGCGGACTTCACAGATATTGCAAACCAATAACAATAATATGTGTTCACCTGTACTGTTGAAAGTGAAATAAAGCTGTAGTAATATATGCAGTATGGTTGTATACCATGTATATGTATTCTATTGGCACTGCAGTCTAGAACAACACTGTACCAGAACTAGAATGCTAGAAGAAAGTCTTGTAACTTGTACTGTACAATTCATAGTATGTTTCCAGGTGGTCTCCAGGCAAGTATCAGTCACCTTGTAGTCAGCATTGCTTCAGTAGCTCAGTCTATTAAATTCCTTGTACACTCTACATTTTTCCACACACAGTCCTGGGTTCAAATCCAGTGCTATGTTGCACTACATTTTCAGTATCAGTCACATAATACTCACAATTTCTCTCTCCCCAAGAACACAAAAATGTAATGGGTGAGTTAGCCCATATTATGTGCAGATATTTGTTTCGATCTCACAGAATGTTACACTCAGTAGCAAGAATGTGTGCATTAACATTGTTAATTCAGAAATAAAACTGTGTAATCCCTATATGGCTGTATCTCTTCATTGTCCATACTATGCTGCTGCAGTCAATTACCAAATTGTTTGCAGATGTCCCCTGCAGTCACAGCTAGTGGGTTCTACTCCCATGCTTGCCAACTAAGCCATGATGGCTGTCTAGTTTAATTACTGTACACAAATGTGTCTCTCAAGTTTCATGATTTCTCATAATGTAATTAGAACTGACTAATCCATCTGTCACATGTTTACCAGGTAAATTATTACCCGGAATGCAATGTATTACCAAATCCATTTACAGAACACTCTGGTAGTTATATAAGTCCACATTATGTGAAACTGTTCTGAGTAGTTCTTTACCTGCATTTGTTAGTGTTTGGCCCTTATTGTCCCATGCTATCAGCTTGAGAGGTATGTACATGCTACAACAGCTATAGGAGATTTGTATAGGCTCATAGGTTCATAAGTAGCTACTAGACTATTGGCCCTGGGGCCTTTACAAGCCCAGTCAAAAAGGTACATTAACTTTTGCCACCCAAGAAAATTATTTTATTGTGCCACTATCGAGCAAAGCCACAGAGGTGATCCCCAGGGTGAATTTCCTATTTCCCATCCAATCATCAAGATTTTTCTTGAAGAGTGCTAATGAGGAGCTTTGTTTGATATAGATAGGTAGTTTATTCCAGAGTATGGGAAGTCTCTGAGACAGGAATCTATCCCTCTGGCAGGTTCTGTTTATTGTGGTGACACAGTTTAGGTCCTTAGAGTGTGTAGCTCAGAGGGATTGGGATTTCTTTAAGTGGAGCATGTCCAGCAGCTCTGGGTTTGACATAGCTTTGTATTTTAGGCAGAGATCACCTCTGAGTAGGCGATATGCAACGGAGTAAAGCTTGAGTTTTTTGAGACGGTCTGCATAGGGCATCTGTTTGAGGCCAGTAATCCTCTTTGTGAGGTATTTCTGCAGCCTTTCCAGTTGTTGTAGATGTCTTGTGAGGTACATACCAAAAGGGGCATTGTACTCTATAATGGGTCTGAGTGATAAGTAGAGGGGAACAATGACCTCTTTTTTTCTGGATGAGAAACCTTTTGTGATGAGGTGTGCCACATAGAAGAATTTCCTGACTACTGTGGCGATGTGATCATCAAAGGAGAGACTACTGTCCACCTCTGTCCCAAGGTCTCTTATCACACTTTTGGTGTTAAGTATACTACCACCTATGTTGTAGTTCATGGGTACAGAGTTTTTACCAAAGGGGATGGCAATGCATTTTTTGGCATTGAGCTTGAGGCCATGGCTTTGACACCAGGCATCTGTCTCAGTGAGGCCCTTTTGCAGGATGTCCACATTGTTAGGAGATTTGATTATGGCTCCTAGTTTGCAGTCATCTGCGAACTTCATTAGCCAAAGACCTTCTGTGTTAGCCTGTACTTCAGAGAAGTAGATACCAAACAGGAGAGGACCCAAGACTGAACCCTGTGGTACTCCACTTGTCACTGGTCTGAAGTCGGATTTGGAGTCTGCTTCTTTCACAGTGTGGGTTCTGTCAGTGAGTCAGTTGGCAACCCATCTTGTGACATAGGGATTTATACCTAGTTTAGTGAGTTTATCTATAATTCCAGAGTGGGAGATGGTGTCAAAAGCCTTGGCAAGATCTAGATAGGCTGTGTGACCCACCTTACCCTTGTCTACGGCTTTGGTGACTGCTTCAAAGAAGTCTATCAGGTTTAGGAGACATGATCTGCCTTTTACAAACCTGAACTGAGTGGGGTCCAGTGTTTGGAGATTACCAATGTCTTTGTTTATAAGTTCCATGATGATGCATTCCATTGGCCTTGTAGACCAGGCTCATCAGGCTAATGTGGCGGTAGTTCCTGGGGTCCGTGGTGGCTCCCCCCTTGTGGAGTGGGATAACCGTCACTGTGCATCATTCAGCAGGCACAAAGCCTGAGGTGAGGTTATGATTGAACATGGTACTTAGGTGGGGTGCCAGTTTGTTCTGTAGTTCGTGCAGAATGCAGCCAGGGATGTGGTCTGGTCCCATGGATGCTGTGTTCTTGGCTTTGGAGAGTGTGGTTTTTACCTGTGCAGCTGTGATTACAGGAACTTTGCATTCTTCCGGTATAGAGATGGGCTCTTCAGGGGGTGAGAGGGGGGTAAAGTTAGCACTGAACCTGTCTGCCAGGATGTTGGCAATATCACTTGGGTCTGTATATTTAGTGCCACTGTGCTGTAACTCAGAGCAGATCTGAGTGTTGCCATTGAGATTCTTGACATAGCTATGGAATGCTTTGTGGTTGTCTTTAGAATCAGTGGCGATTTTGTTTTCGTAACTAGCTTTCAAGGATTTTATCAGGGATCACGGCTTTTTACTGAGGCTGACCAGGGAGCTCCTCCACTCATGGGATTTTACTCTCTTTTGCAACAGTTTCTTCCTTCTGTTGTACAGCTTGTTTATGGCAGGGGACCACCAGATTGGCTTCCTTTTTTTGGAGGATAGCATCTTGGTTCTGTTTGGGATAGCACGATCCATGCACTCATGTAAGTGCTTATAAAGTGCAATTGTGTAGGATTCAGTAGTTGTAACTGTATTGTCCATCTGCATGGGTGTCATGAAGTTCACCACTTCTGTCTTAAGAAGCATGAAGTTGGCTTTGGAGAAATGTTTTACCATGGTTTCCTTAATGGGGGGGGGGGCAGGATGTGAATATTTAAGGCAATTAGCTTATGGTCGGATCAGACCAATGAGGCGTTGACTTCAGGTGTGGAACACCGGTCACTCATGTTGGTAGTAATGACTAGATCTAGGATATTGCTGCCCCTGGTGGGGGTGTGGATAAGTTGATCGAGGGCATTGGAGTTTATGAATTCCAGAAAGCATTGAGCAAAGGAGTTGGTACATGAGTAGTTTTCCCAGTTAATGGTGGGGTAGTTGAAATCGCCCATTATTAGGGTGTTTGGTTGAACCCTAATATTTTTCAGTACATCAAGGAAAGAGGAGTGGGAATCCTGGGGCATGGAGGGTAACCTGTAGCAAGCTACAATCTGGATTGCAGTTTTGCCCAGAGTTAGTTGCACTTGGCTAACCTCGGCTGCATTATGCTGAGCAACTAGCCTGGAGGTGTGGATATCCTTAATGAATATGGACACACCTCCGCCTTTGGTGTTCCAGTTCAGGTTACATGGCCGAATAGTGTGGTATGAGTTATAGCCTGGTAGTGCAGGGGTGCTATCTGGTGCCTTGAACCAGGTCTCAGTCACTGCACAGATATCAATGTTCTCCATTTTAAGGAGTGCCTTGAGTGAGTGCATTTTGAGATTTAGACTTCTAGCATTGAGTAGCATCACCCTCAGTTTTTGCATGCCTGTTCCTGTTACGGAGGTGAATTTATCATTTGAACCTTGCCTAAAAATTGCACTATAGGGGCGGCAAGAACCTTAGCCAGTATCTGGAATCCCAGGGGTGACAGGTGCAAGCCATCTCTGGAAAAGCATCGTGGTGTGTTGACCATGTCATCCCAGGCAGACAGATACTGGATCCCTTTAGAATGGCACCAGAAGCTTAGCCAATTGTTGAAGTCAATCATTTTGTCCTTTTACTGCAGCATCATTCTGGGTGATGGCAGAATGCTACTCAGGGCTAGGGTCATACCTGCCTGGGCTACAAGATCGGAGAGCTCTTCCATGTCTCTTTTCATGCAGTCCAGGGAGGTACATCTCAGGTCATTCACACCAACATGGACAATGACAGGGTCATATTTGTACTTGTTGTGGAGTGACCTGAGTGCGTGGGTTATGTGGCAGATCCTGGCACCCGACAGGCAGCTGACAGTAACCTTCTCCTTGTTTAGCCTGGTGAGTGGGACATCAGTGTGCCTGACTATAGAGTCACCTATGACTAGTGTGTTGGGTACGTTGTTTTGCCTTATTGGCTGTGGTTGAGTGGCACACTGAGTCTGCGGGCTGTGTGTTATTTGGGTTTGTTGGGGGGTGGAGGTTGCTTGCATTTCTGCTTTGGATGTCTCTGTTGCTTGAGCAGATTATTATTGAGAGCCTCTGCTAATGTTTTTGTGTTTCTATGTGTGGATTTTGGTGGTGTATATTTAGTGAGACTATGTGATGAGTGTGGTGTGGTGCAAGTGTTTACCTTCTCCTCTTGACTGTCAAGTTCAGTCTTGATTGGAGAGAGCTTTACCTCCAGTTTGACTAGATAAGTGCATCTCTCATAGGTTGTAGTGTTGGGTGGTAGGAGCAGAGGGTTGTCTGTGTACATGAGGCAATTTCTACTTTGCCCCAAGATGCCCAGATTCATCAGATAGATAGGAGAGAACACTGGGAGCTGACCCTTGGGCATGCCTGAATAAAAAAAAAATATTTTCCTCTAGATAAGTAAGGAAAGTGAGTACAAGAGCTGTTTTTCTCTAAGCATGTGAGGAAAGTAAGTACCAAAACTGTTTTCCTCTAGGTAATGAGGAAGGTTGAGTGCTGTAGTAATTAGCAGGTTATTTAGTGCTTACATGTTCTGAAAAAGTACTGATCACGAATAAGCAAACTCAAGTGCTAAAACTAATAATCTGTATCTGGACTAAACTAGTTACAGGAAAGGGGGGAAACAATTGCAAATGTGGGCTTTTAAATCAGAAAGTTAAGAGAGAGAGATGGAAAAACTGCCCAAATGGCCAATAATTACAATTTCTGGGCCAGAACCACTCCTTATGTGGTAGATAGGTTACCTACTGCTTATCACCCCCACTGATAAGCTAGACGGCTTCCCTCCAACACAGAAAGCTTGGGGCGGGGCTCAGAAACTTACATACAGTCCTGGATACAGCAAATCTGATTCTGGACTACACTAGTTACAGGAAAGGTATATATATATATATATATATATATATATATATATATATATATATATATATATATATATATATATCTATGGGAACACTTCACATAATCAAATTACTGAAATCTCGAATGTCATATGGTCGAGACCATATGATCGAGATTTCAGTAAATCGAAGATGTGTAGTGTGTAAAAATAAGAGTTTACTTACCTTAATACATTGTGTGCACACAGAGGCAAGGATTCTTGTACGCTCTGTGTGTACGTAATGTTTTTTTTTTTTTTTGCGGTGTTGACAGGAAATGAGAAATCTCCCATTTTGCACTTCCACATACAGCGCAAGATGGGAGATTTCCCATTTCCCCACTGTAGCGCGATCTTGGAGTTGGTATATTTAAGTAGGAGGGGTGTGGTGCAGGGGGGCAAAGCCCCCTTGCAAAAGCAAAGTTTGTCTTTTCTTTTTTTTTTTTTTTTTGGTTTCGCTTCAGAAGTTCGAGTTTACGAAACTTGATCTTTTGCTTACAGTTATTTGCAGTTCGAGATTTTGTAAATTCGAGCTTCTGAAGTGAATCCATATACATATATATATATAGATATATATATATATATATATATATATATACATATATATATATATATATATATATATATATATTCATATAAATATTATATATATATATATATATATATATATATATATATATATATACATACAGAAAAGTAGTTAAAACAGCAGTAAAAACAATTCAAATGCAGTGCAAGCTAGCACACTTTAGTATGTAGCAATGTTAGTCCAAACAGTTTAAAAAATGCAATTGAATTAAAAATGACTAAAAACAAGTGCAGAAGGAGTCTATTAGGTAGAATGAGGTAAAGAGATGGGACTGGGGGGAGTGTCCCAGATCAAATCTACAGTGGGGGTGGGCAACTGCAAAAGCCTACAAATTTAAACAACAACACAGGAATAGGGAGGGTGGGTATGGAAAAACCAACACCTTCAGCAGAGATCTGAAAAACTATATAGTGAAGCAAAGATAACAGTGCGCAACTCTGAAGTCAGCCAGCAATGATATAAAATTAGTCAAACAACAATTACCAGTACACAACTCTGAAGTGCCAGAAAAATATACTCAGCTCTGTATATCTCCAGATAGGTTGAAGAGCACTCTGTCAGGACACAGGAAGGCTCCACTGTAATCACAACTGTCAGTACACACCTGTAGAAGTATGTGTGACCAGTGTTGTCAGGGATATCATCTGTAATGTCACTCTAATGCAATGTTTCTCGCTCTCTCTCCCCACCCATTATCTTAATTTATTCATTACTGTAATGTGTTATTATAATTTAATATTAACATATTTTGTTAAACTAACTATATTTTTGAAAATGCAGTTGATTATTGTTATGTTTTATTATGACTTAATGTTAACATATTTTGTTAAACTAACTATATTTTGGAAAATGTGGTTGATTATTATGTTTTATTATGATTCAGTGTTAACATATTTTGTTAAACTAACTGTTTTGTTGGCCGTATGGTTTACTTTACACTAGCATTCTTTTACCTTACTTGTGTTACATATAATATACATTAATATGTATTTGGATTAATAAATATGTTGTTCCATTCTGTTAATACTATCAGTGGTTTGGTTATTACTGACCATAACATATTGCTTTATCTCATGTACCACAGCACATCAAGGTAGACCATTTCTGGCTGATCCCCTCTTCCTTGTCTCAACCAGCCATGGCACTGGTCCCAGCACATCTGGGACTCAGTCCGGTGGTGCTTCCTATGCTGCCCTGCAATACCTGTGGCATTGGGTAGTACAATGCAAGGGGATGTCACCCATACCCCCTCTGGGAGTGGTGGCAGAGGGAGAGT
The DNA here is from genome assembly GCF_019279795.1 of Protopterus annectens. Taxonomy (NCBI): domain Eukaryota; kingdom Metazoa; phylum Chordata; order Ceratodontiformes; family Protopteridae; genus Protopterus; species Protopterus annectens. Next base: position 1,658,369,340 of record NC_056737.1, on the reverse strand, counting down.
CGTCAACCATGATGAGCTACCAGTCTTGGTGTGCAGAATAGTTCACTGTGGCTATGACCAAAGCCTGCACTGGATTAAGGGCATGCTGTCTGACCTGGTGGGGCAGCATCACCATAGTTGCCAGCCTCCAGCACAGCCACCCTCAGGGGATTAAATGAGCAGTGCCAACAGTCCCATTGGTGGGGACGTCTTGAGGCACATGGGACTCGGATTCTACAATACCCTCCCTGTCAAAGGTGTTCACGCCCCTCATGTATCACACACACTGCTCCTGTCTGCTGTCTTGTCTGTCTTGTCTGTTTGCAAATGCATCCTCACCTACCCAACATACCTCCCCCATATGTACCTATGTGCTTCCCCAACATTTCATTCTCACCTTAAAAAAAAAGCATCTATCCCAAAAAAATAAATATTCTTCCATATATAGCTCTTCATTTTGCACACGTGTCCACTGGACACATATCATTTGGTCCAATTTGCTTGACAATGTTGTTATGTTTTCTTCACTCCTCTCTCTGGTGGATTGAGAATCCAGATTCATGTGTAAAGCTGTCAAAGTGCACAGCTGCTGCTTTACAAGAAATGGATATCTTGGTTCTTTCCTACACCCTTGCTGCACATCCCTCCCTGTCTTTTAATATGTTTCCCCCCCTGCTTTCCCCCTTTTTACCACTTTCCTATCTCCCTGTTTTAACTTTTCTTTATATTTTTTTATCGGAGCTGCACGTCATGCCATGTCATGCAGCTTCGCTTAGCTCAGCTAAATAGAGCTATAATGCGTGTATGTGTTTTTATCATTGTAAGTCACATGTAAAAAATAAACACCTCTGCCATGTTTCGAACCCAAGCCTACCACACCTGTAGCACACTACATTAACCTGCCACTCCACACAACTCTTAATTAAAACAGGTGGTTTAAACAAAACATAGTAATTGCCAATTACAGTCCTTAGGGGTATTTCAGAGGAGATGCGCACAGCGATGCACCAAGCAAACTGGAATAAAAAGTAATGGAAAAAATTGGAGTGTACCTTGGATTCTGGTGCAATAGTACAACACTAGACAGCCAAACGCATGCTACTGGATGTTACTGAGGCCTGTGATAGGAGGTAAATGTGCCCTTTCATCACCAACATGTAGAAAGTCACCTGCTAAGGCATTCATGGCAAAATACATGTTCAACCGGGACTCTGGTGCAGAAATACATCCATATAAAGCCATACACATACTGATGGATGTAGAAAATGTTTGCCACAGCCTGTATGTGTGCACATATATCTTGCAAGTACACTGGTTGTAGCAGTGACTCAGTAGTTCAGTCTGTTAAATGACTTGCATACATTACAATTTGCCACACACAGTCTTGTGGTTCAAATCCAGTGTTGTGCTGCATTTCAATTATATCATTGTAAAGACAGCAATTAATGGATTACTAATACACTCTTTATCCACACAAAGCATTGCAAATTAAATAACTGCTTTTCAGTGCATGAGGTCACAGGCCTGCAAGTAGGGACACACTTCACATATCCATATAACAGTACTATATGTTGTCTATTACTCTTGCTATTGAAAACATCAGTACCTTAAACGCATGTCTTAATAGGAGTGTAAAGGGTACCCCCACCCTGTCACTGCCTCTACAACAAGGCTGGCACAGCTGGCACAGATACACATACAGCTTGTTGTCCTTCAAAGTGTTTACACTCTCTGCCTCTGTCTACTACCTACAGCAGCAGCTGCAGCCTGTGGTACACACAGCTCTATGTAAAGGTTTCTACTAGAGACCTACCCTCTGTGATGATATAGTCTCCTCATCCCAGTAGTGATCATCTCAACAGCTAAGAAAGGGGCCCAGGTATACAAGAAGCCCTTATATATTGCACAGTGGTTGCATGTCATTGACTAATGATAGTGCAATTCAGCTGCTTTGGCTGCAATTAGCATTTCAGAACCACAGATTTTTTAGAGGTAATCACCTGCTGATGAGGTGAACATTTAAAAGGCAAGCAGCCGGCTATAGGGAACCATTCTGTATAAGACCTTACTCACACAGAGCATGCCTTTGTGAAACTTTACCAGGCACACAGTTCAACAGTAGAGTACTGCACTCTAGCAGGTATGCAACTGCTTTTTGTATATAATATGATTCAGATGGAAGGATAGAGGTATGGGGAATATGGATTACAGCAGTAAGCTGATCATAGACCTGTGGTAATGACATGTCAGTGATACCTACTGACTTACACTTACAGGGGATGTACAATACATCAGGGTGGCATTGTCTATTGTCAGTGTGGTAAACTGGTGTTGTCGACTATCCCTATATAGTGGTTGTTACAGCACACTGCTATTTGTCTGGCATTGCTTCTATGACATATTATTATGTGGTTGGCCTTAGAGGAAACACCACAGTGGACCTGAGTGTTGGGTGTATGATCATACAGCAGAAGCAGTCATAAGACACAGGGAATACTTCAGTAATGGTAGTATCTCAGTTGTATCCACACACATAGTATGTTGTGAAACTGTGGGTTATGACATGTGTCAGCAAGCAGTGGATAGTGTCGGCCATTTTGCTCTTGCTGCATCTGTACATGATGGATGTCCAGATATCTGATCCTGTAATGTACTCCCCTTGTGTTGTCTTTCAGGAAAAATGTACCACAGATGACATCCACCCTTCTTAGATGCAGAGAATAAGATAATCTTGCAAGGACTAAGGCAGTAGCATGACACCCTGATACCCTGGGGGAGACATAATAGGGAACTGTGGGCTGCATTGTGCTCAGACCTTGTCCAGGATGTTAATTCCAAAGGCCAGCAGGGCACAACATATGAGCAGGTTCAACACTGGGCAACCGATATGATTAATGCTGCTCATCAATGGGCAGCAGATATAGCCAGGGATCATGCTGTCACCAGTGGAGGACCTGCAGTGGCACAACAACTCTTGGCTACTGAGGAATTCCTGGGATACCTAGGCACACTCAACAGCTCCAAGGCATCCATCACACCGTGCATTGTGGAGATGGGTGAGGAGCCACAGTTTCCATAGCTGAGGAGCATGCAGGTAAGCTTACTGTGATCAGCACTGTAATAATGTAGCAGTCAGTGTGTCAGACTGTACATACTTGTATGTGGGGGTCAGGTCTTTGTTCTTTGGGGGATATAACCTCAGTTTTACACTCATATGCAGATTGAGACCACTACAACAAGTAACATAGTAGCTACTGTAAATATGAGATATATGAACATATTACTCTATTGTGCTGCAATATGCAGTGGTATTGACATTATCCCACCTTCAAACTTTCACAGATCCATCAGGTATTCCTCAAGGCTGTGGTCCTGCCCCTAGTTAGTATGACACTTGTTTTGTTAAGGAACAGTTATAGTCTAGTACAGATAAGGGCCAGAATAATGCACTATGTACAGGTAATTATGTGTGTAGACAGTGTAGGATGTTTTTAAATGCCAGTCTGGAAGAGGTACCTAAGGTTTTGAGACAGGGTAGTCACAGGAGTGTAGTTCAACAAACAGATCCAGGTAAATTAGATAAGACTCCTGGTTTAAATGAGGCTAGGAATCTAAAATGCCTTTTAAAATACAACAGGTTGAAGGCAAATACATTAGGCAGTGAAATGTGTATTTCCTTATAATTGTGAAGAGAGTTGTACTGGGTTTTATGTGTTGTTTTTTCAATTATAGTGTCATACTGAGTAAGTAAAAGGCAAATATTACTGGTCCTGTTTACTTCAAGTGATGGTTAAAAAGAGCCTGAGTTGAATTTCAATTGTATTCTGAGGTAATGCTTTGTGGATGAAGTGGAGACGAAAGTTGTTTGACCACTAATCCAGTTGTGGGTCTTTGCTGTTATGTCTTGGATGATTTTTGTACTGAATAGTGCAGGTATTAAGGTACTGCTGTTTTCATTCTTATTGCAGGTGACCAGAGGGGTTGGAGTCTGTCCCCTGCACAACCTGATGACAGTGTCTCCTTGAACACTGATGATGATAGAGGCCACATTGAGGCATAGATTGGTGTGTCGGGAGCTGAATCTGTCCTAGAGGTAGACATCACTCCTCTGCCCCCATTGTGACTGCACACAGTCTGTATGCCCACACATAACCAGTCCCCAGAGGCCACAGATATTGGACAGTCAGAGAGTGGAGACATTGAACAGGAATGTGTGGCAACTATGGCTCCAGTGAGTGCAGACAGTGGTCATTGCAAGAGATCTGGTGAGGTCCCACACAGGCAGATTGAAAGGGATGCTTTTAGCAGGTCTGTTGTCCATCCACCACATGTTGCAGATGTCACATCACTGGTCACCCGGTACATGTTTCAGGACATCATGGTGGCACAGCCACATTCTGAATGAAACACCAGGTATATGCTTAGGGTTATGGATACTGCACAGTCTGACATGCATGACAGCCTCCAATGCATTGGGGAAACCCTGGGTTGGTTGACTGATGCAGTGGACAGATGGTGGGCTGAGAAAGTGTCTGTCTTGGACCGCACATTGTCTGTGCTGGAACATGTGGTGGGAGTTGAGCATCAGACCTGTGGACGTAGATTAGCAACACCATCTTCTGAGAGTCTAGGTGGCCATGCACACTCACGATCCTGTAGTGGCAGTACATCTAGAAGTATAGAGGGTAGTGTGCTGTTCATGTTCTTGTGGTCCTGGGCAGTCCTGTGGGGCACACTGCCTCAGCAGACAGCAATTACCATAAGGTACTAGCATCACTTCTGACCTTGGGCATGGAGGTGTCAGTGCAACTCCTGGCACAGCCAGTTCCCATATTCAGGGCCAAATATAGTGAACTATCAACTCTACCAAGTACGGTCCAAAGCTGTTCAACATACACACATGCAGAGCTAGCACTGAGCTTGACTGTGTACATGCACACACTCACACACCACTGTCAAATGCAGGTCACCTACAAACACATACAGCACGTTTCCATGGTTCATCTTACATTCTCCTCCTGACTCACACACATGCTGTTGACCATTTGGGCCAGCCTAGGCCGCTTGCATCCCCATACAACATGCTTTGCAAGTGATGATACCTGTGCCACATTCCTGTCATCCTTGACATTGATGGAGGGAAACAAATCTATGTATCTGATGGACAAGGTGACTTATATTACTTAACATCTACTTGTGTAATGCAGTGTTGGTTCACCATGCCACTTGTAGTGTTTAACAAGAGATACTGTGTGCTAGCCTTTGTCATGTGTACACATTCTTGTACCTTATGTGGTCTTTATGTTGTATGTTGCTGAATTGGCTGTATGGTTACACAATTTCAGGTGTGTCATGGGCCTGTTTATATTTTTGTTACAGGAGTCTGTTGGAATAACCTATGGATACACAACAGAAATAAAGCAGCACAGGATGGCATGTCAGCACAGCAGACGTATGTCATCAGCAAGGTACAGTGATATAACTGCATGGCTCCAGAAGTTCATATGTTTATAACAGATTAATAAGGACAATGCTGACATTCAGAATACTCATGCATCCCTAATCTATGAGAAGGTCTCCTACCCTTCATACGTTTCACCAGGGTTTTGATGGAGATGACACATCTACATATATCCTGTGTCCAGTACCAACAATTGCCTGGCAACACTTATGATTGTTGTGTTCTGCATCTCTGTGTGTAACCTGCACATGATGTGTGCCACAGCAGATGTTTGTGTGACATGCAGGGGGGGGGCTGTTTCATGTAGGGTGTACTGACTATGTTACATACCTGTCTCAGCAGCATATACTATGTATGCCACACTAATGCTGTTGGTGTGTAGCACAGGTGGCACGTGTTAGTCCTGTCACGGAGACACGGGAAGTATAAAGTGGGAACTGATACCTCCCTGTATGGGGTCATACACATCCCCTCCAAACCGTTTTGGAGACAGATTACACATGTACGGTCCTGACATGGTCTTCACAGGACATGTTCTCTACAATGTGTATTGGTGTACCTTGGAACCTGTGTGGCTGCTACAGTTGTACAATATGCCTGTATAGTGAAATGGCAAGGGTGCCATTGCACACAATGTTAGCTGTGATGACTGCCACATTCAGTATACCAGTGCCAGTCTGGGATGTATGTCCCAAACATATCAGCATCGGTTGTACAACAGTGAATGCACCCACATCTTTCTGACCAGTGACAGTTGAAGGCTACAGTACTCTCTGTGCTCAATCCATACATCCCATGGTTCCATAACATGTTGTAAAATGCACTAACAGGCTCACACAAATACAAGGCTACATTGAGGCTAACACTACTTCCAATCATTGCGTACAGGATATCCCAAGGCACACATGTAGTGCAGATTGGCTGTATGTAGGTGTGAGGACTTACCTATGTAATGGTACATACTACAGATCACAGTACATGGTGCACGCAACACACCTCATGTCTGCTAGTACTATCATTTTAGGAGATATTATGTTTGATGACATAAACAGGCCTTGTTGTGGTCAGTTTTTGGGGGACCACATCAGCAGCTACAAATAAAACACTGCAAAGCCCTATATATGTCTAGGCTACCAAGGTTATGCTATAAGGATATATACACATGCACCAGGTTGGCTGTAGTGATATTAGAACCCCTACCTATCTAGTCTTATACACAAAAGGTCACGGTACTTATCACATGCGCCATGGCTTATATCTGATGTTGCACTGTCAGCTGATAGTCTTAAGGTGGCTGTCATCATCAGGCCTTGTAGAAGAGGGCAAGATGAAAGCTAGCAGCAAGATATAGGGTCAAAAAGTGTATAACCATTACAGGTGGATAGCCCATGAGGACGTGTCAGGTCATTTGCAGGGAGATATGCGTGTGTGTGCACACACACACACACACACACACACACACACACACACACACACACACACACACACTCTCTCTAACATAGTCACACACCAAGTTGGCTGGAGTGAGACTAGAACCCCTAATTGACTAGTTTTATACATTATAGTTAACAGTACTTATCACACATGCCACATGTTAAGTCTGTTTATGTGTGACTTCAGGCACAGTACTTGTGCATTACACAGACTAGGCCTGTGTTGACCAGCATCTGTGGCCTGCAGAGTGATATTGCTTCATACTGTTATCTGCATCTAGTATCCTAGCAGTGGGATAACTGTAATTACCCTAGCTATATGTATACAGTTACCTAGTACGGCCATATGTGGCTGCTTGCAGTTACACAGTCATACCTGTGGGCAGGAACAAGTTGTCCTATCCATACATGTGCTGACAACATTATACTTTGCAGCACTTGCTCGCCTGTGTCTATGTGTTGACATCCAGCAGGCACAGGGGTCTGTGAGTAAGTGGAATGTGTACTGTTGCACCCTTAGCTTGGATCCTTTGAGCAACAGTATGGCTGTGTGATAGTGGAGATTTACTCACCATTATTAGGGTATGCCGGGCAATGCAGGCATACACACACATATTTCTAAATATAACAGGAATTCATATATAACTATAGCTGCATCTGTGTATGATATGTATATGTGTTATGTAGACATATGGAGGGGTGAATCTATTATTTTAATATATATAACTATATATATATCAGTACATATCTATTTGTCACTACATAGCGATAGCTATACTATGCATGTGAGGGAGAGATAGTGACAGACAGATACGAATATGTATATCTGTCTGTATAGACATTTATACCTAACAGGTCATTTTGATGAAGGGACAACAGGATTGCGGTCATTTTGACTAAGTGTATGGGCATGCCCAGTGGGAATACTAGTACTAATAAGGTGACTCCAATCCACACCTACCTGTACTCCAGTCCAGGATTTTGTATATTATAGACATTAATATTCACCCCTGTTACTGAAATACTGCACTTCACTCAAACTGTCCACAGCATTCCCCCAGCTGTGTGCTGTACTTAATCTATTACTGCTGTTGGGAATGTTACACCACAAACAGACTGACAATCTGCATACCTCTCAACTGTCCTGATTTCCACAGAATGGCCAGAGTTTTGCCTCATGTTTTTGGTCTGCTCCTCATACATCTGTGGTCTTCTGGTGAAGTATTTAATATTGATGTCACTGCGTTATACTACTTACAGACAAATATTTGTGATTAATACATTATATTCTTCAGAACATATGTAATAATCCAACACCTTTGCTTCCAGTGACTTTCTAGGTTTATGGGGAAAATATTTCAATTCTGACCCTATGCTTGGGCCTTTGTCCCCACAGTCTTACTGGCTTTGTCCAGATTTATTGCAGTAACAGGTATGACAGTCTGTGAAAACACCAACATAGTACTACCTCACATGCAAAAGATGTGAGTAATTCCAGATAAGAATCATCAGCACCATCACCCATGCTAGCTTCCCTAATCCACTGAGCCACTCAGGTCACCAGACAGAGAGGAGTCATTCATCATGCAATCAACAGCATAAATATGTAAATTGTTATCCTGCATGAGGAGAGACATACATTGGTGTCAGCAATATCTATGTTACAGCCTTGAGATTGCTTGGTCCACTGATATACAATAGGTGATTTTCTGATGAAGCAGTTGTATGAGTACATTGCTGTGTTGTGGTGGGGGAACAATGCCACATGATCTGCTGGGATATACAGTAGTCCAAATATCATGTGAGCCCACTGTTTAATATCTCTCTTGACTAATGTAGTGAATATTCCAACCATGAGGCCTAATGACTATTAAGGAACACATACAATTGGACTGTCTATAGTCCCATGTGGATGTTACATCTGTCCAATTAGCCCACTATAGTTCCTTGCATAGCAGCAGATCTATACATATGCTATATTATAGTAATCCTTACAATAAGTGTGTAGCTTAGAGATTTACCTTGCAAATGCAGCATTCGAGAGACCTTTAGTTCAGGGCTGACTTTGTGTGATGCAGGCAGTACACAACCAATACATGGATGGGTACAGGCTGTGTGGCATGCCTAGTATCAACATGTTTACTATATGTATGTGAGTAGAAGTAAGGTGTCAGTCTCTAGGGCCCTAGGTTGTCAGTGAATGTGATATGCATTGTCTGTTAAGCAATGCCAAGGCATACTGGGCATGCCTACTTCTGCCTACAGGGACATCATTGGGGGTCTTCCTCGGAGTCCTCTTGTGCATGTGGCTGTGATGACCTAGGTACTGTTGAGGGGCTGTGCATCCTTTCCCTTTGCTGATCCTGTTGCAGCTGTTTCTGCAGGATCATATTGTGTAGCATGGCACATACTGTGAGCATGTGTGCACATGTGGCAGGAGACTATTGAAGGGCTTCACAAGATATATTGAGGCACCAGAATGGTGACATCAGCAGCCCAAACTGATGCTCTATAATGTTCCTAGTTTGTGTGTGTGCCTTGTTATGGTGTTCTTCAGTGGGTGTGTGTGCATTTCTGATGGGTGTCATCATCCACGGTTCCAGGGTATAGCCAGCATCCCCCAATAAATGGCCATGTGGGATGTCCCCCTAGCAAACATCTGGTACAGATATGATGTGTTTCAGATTTGAGAGTCGTGATAACTGCTAGGGCTGCCAGCACTCACCTTCATGATAATGCCCTGGGCATTGCACATGACCTGGCAGTTGGAGTGGCACCCCTTGCAGTTGACGTAGATTCTACCGTGCTAACCAGATGATGCCTTAATGTGTACATGAGTGCAAACTATGGCACCCAGTACCTCAGGGTAGCGTGCTACATGGTAAAAGTGATAAATATTGCTGGCCCTGCCTCATGGGAGTGGGCAAAATAAATGTGCTCACTGGCATGTAATAAGATGACATCCAGGAACTGGTGGATTACTCTGAATGCTGATGCCTGTGAGACCCCATCATGTCCCCAGATTGTCTCTGGAAGGTACCTGTGGCTATTATCCTAAGGGCTACACATACCTTTATTTCCACTGGGATGGGTTCCCCACTGTTGGCTCTGGGACTCAGCTGAGGGCAGCAGAGCTCAGTAAGTTCTTGTAGTATGTCCCTGTCCACCCTGTAGAGCTCTACAATCTCCAGCTCATGTAACTCCTGGAAGGTTACCCTGGGCCTGAACACTCTTCTCCTTCTCTGCCTATGCCTATTGTCAGCAGCAACAGCAGCAACAATGACTTTGGCATCTAGCACATACAGATGTAGGAGACCTGCAGAAGCCCCTAACATTCTTTCAGTTAATATTCCCAAGTCTGTACTCTAATGGTGCAGAGTACAGGTGAAAAATCAGAATGTAGGGTGTATGCATACTTTTTAGTGCTCTACTCAAGGTGCTGACTGTGTGATTTGCTACCTACGATGCATTCCACATGCCAAGTACATCATTAAAAAGATTTAATGGCCCTTGTTTAAGTGAAACAGGGGTCATCAGTAATTAATATATCATTGGCTTTTAGATGTACTTAGCACAGCAATGCACCATGCAAATAGACAGAAACAAGTGCTGCAAAGGTAAACAAAGCTTAACAGTCACTGTACACCCCCCCGAAGGGTCACACTTAGCATGGTGGTGTGCTGTGCAAACACATGGAAACAGAGGCCTTGAAGGTAAATAAAGCTTAGCAGCCAGTGTACATACCCTCCCCTGCTGAGCACAGTGGCATGCCACACAAACAGGCACAGCTGAGCTCCAATGAGCTTACAAGTCCTCAGACACACTCCCTCTTGATGTTAGACACCTCTTCTGTGAACACCAACATGGCTCTTTGCCTACATGGAAAGGATATGCGGCACAGATACCCATTTTATCTATTCAGTAACCCCACCTCATTTGCATAGGGATCAGTGCACGCAACCTTTCATCTACACAATTCCAGGCCCTACCTTGTTAGCAACAGCACCATTCCACTATTGCAGATACTCCACTCAGGGTCCTATAATACATTTTTGTTACGTACTATTAAATGTGGGTTTTCCAGTCTTTTTTTTTTTTTTTTTTAATAAAAGCATATTTGTGCACTGCAGAGTGCTGCATAAACATACCAAGATTATTTAAAAAAAATAAAATTATTTTAACTTATTTTTCTTATGTTATTGGACACGCAGTGGATAGTTTTGCAAATAACAGTAAGTGCTATGCCATTTCTGTCCATCTTCCTGCATTTTTACAATCCCTGTTGTTTGTCTGAAATCCTGTACAGGGAATTTTTTCATGTGCACTATGGACACCAACATGGGGTCTGCAGCACTACCTATCTGCTTGCGGGATTGCTTTACTTGCTTTATTTACATGAGATTCACCTCTTTATTAAGTGATTTGCATGCCACAGAACTTCCCTTGTTGGTGTGCTTATGCGTGCCCCTCAGCAGTGCTTACTGGATTGCAAACCTGCTTACTTTCATGTAAGCAGCATGCCACAATGCCTATATTGTAAAAAAGACCATATAGGTGTTATTAAATTCCTCCCAATGCATACAAATAATAATAATACATTGCCACATGAGCTTCTGTTCAATTAAACAGATAATCATAGAATGATGAAATTAATGTTTTATTTCCACAAAATAAAGAAAATATTTTTCTAGAAAACAATATTGTGTTTTATGTAGCCACAATTCTACAATAACTTAAAATACAATTTGTATGCGTTTCTGGCATGCAAGTTTGTTACAGCCACATTCAGAAGTTTGATTTTCTTGTACAAGCAGTGATAGAAACAACATAAATAAATAAATAATCTGTTCCACTGTAATGCATTTTCAAATATGTTTGCTACAGATTGATAGTACGACAGTGATAAAAGCCACAGCAAAATATAAATCATGTAGTTTCAAGAAACAATGCAGTACGCATTGTGCAGAAGCTATTGAATGAAACTGGTGGAATGAAATATATTGGCATCATCTGATTGATACCTTATAATTTTATTGACAAGCCTTCTAAAAAAGAATGAACACAGTTTTACCTAATATAACTCTCAGAAATCATGCAGCATAGAAATCACTCTAAAATGTCATCAAGAAGTATCTACAAATAACGATCATGATACAGAGTGCCTGATTATAGCACCAGCAGAATAGTTTTCTAAGTTAATGTCATGGAACAGCTCAACATATTGACAGAAAAGAATCAAAATAATAAGATTTATTGACCTGACATCTGCAACATAGATAAAACATCGGCAATTATGGTATCTACAAAAGAAGCGTACTGAAAGCAACAAATAATAATTTAAAATGATAGATACATGTCACTGAATACTGATCCACACTTTGAAAGTAAAACTGTAGACATCATGCTTTAGAAAAGCTGTGAAAGCAATATACAACTAAATCCAAACATGAATTTAAGAGAAAAATGTGGTCTATTGCAAGTTCTGTTAAACATTGCATTTAATAGTGCTTTTGGCTCATATTTTACATGCATTGGAAATTTGTAAGAGAAGGTTCTCTTAATATACATATTAAATATGGATAACATTTCTTTCAAAATAATTATTAGAAAAACAAAAACAAGGGTACTGTAAAAATGCTAATACTGTATACATTTCATGACAGACAAAAGGAGATATGTATTACTGGTCATGTGAGGACATAGAGAGGTCAAATAAAGAAACCATGAAAAGCATCTATAATCTAAGATACACAGTTACAAATTATTAAAAAGACACATCTTGTAGAATAGTATACAATATATAACAGTTTACTTAGCAGAAATCAAACTTCATTCTGACAAAAATACTTTTGTTACCACTGTAAGGAATGGAAGATAAAAATATATATATATCTATCTATCTATATATATATATATATATATATATATATATATACATATATATATATATATATCTATATATATATATATATATATATATATATATATATATATATGGTTCCCTATCAGAAGCCTGAAACACTATAAGCCTGAAAATCAAAATCCTGAAACCAAAAGCCTGAAAATTCAAAATCCCGAAAACCCAAAATCCTGAAACTCAAAATCCTGAAAACACAAATAATGCTAATATGTCACTATAAAGACACTAATATCTACCAACTGACCCTGACCCTAACCCTAACCCTAAGGTCCGTCACTATCGCACACTCACCTGACCTGCGTTCTAACCCTAACTCACTTAAACCGCCCCTAACCCCAATATTTGTCACTATTGCATACATGCCTAACCTGCGCCCTAACCCTAACTCACTTAAACCGCCCCTAACCCTGACAGAAAACCAACCGCACACTTACCTGAACCCAACGCATGACCTAACACCACAGGGCTAACAATAGCAAAGCCACAATGACGTCAGTATGTCCATTTTGTGTTTTCAGGATTTTGAGTTTCAGGATTTTGGGTTTTCGGGATTTTGAATTTTCAGGCTTTTGGTTTCAGGATTTTGATTTTCAGGCTTATAGTGTTTCAGGCTTCTGATAGGGAACTATATATATATATATATATATATATATATATATATATATATATATATATATATACATATATATATATATATATATCCAATATAACAAAGGCCAAGCTGGTCTTCCATTATGCTGTGATTATCCTACAGGTAATCATAACATGAGATGGCTTAAAGATGGGTGGATTTGTTTGGGGTGTTGGAAGTGCATTTTTTATGTCTGATAAAAAGTAAGCCAATTTGTGAATTTGTCATAGTCCTTGGTTGTATTTTGACTGCAACTGAGACAAAAAATAAATGATTTGATAGCCTGCAAAATAGCTACAAGCTATTTTAACAATATATTTCCCTCTAGAAATTACATTTGAATGATTTGGTATCTATTTCTGGAAATAATGCAGAATGGCATTTTGAAAAGGAAAGCTAATAACTGCAAAGGGTTATTTTTTATGTCACTGCATGATTCTCTCCCCTTTAAGAAAAAAAAATCCTATTTAGTCATTCAGTAGCAGTCATATAAAGCTGTTTTGTCATATCCATATCTATTAGTATTTATATAATCAATATTTCGGTTCCTATTAGAAGACCGAAGATGCAGTCTTTCAAATGCGTCTTGGTCGAACTCAAAAGCCTGAAACTGCAAAATATTGAAGCGGCTTTTAAGCCAATTCTTTCCCTGGGAAAGAATTTGCTTGGCCGCTTCATTACTTTGCCATTTTCTGCACTGTAGTGTGGTCTCGGAGTTGGTATATTTAAGTAGGGGGGGTGTGGGGGGTACAGGCCCCCCCCACATCAGGGGGTGTGGCAGGCGAAGCCCCACACTTAATGTAATATTTAATGTATGTTTTTTTTCTTGTTGGAACAGCAATTTTTTTTCCCTAGGAAAAAAAACGCTGTTCTGACAGTTTGAAATTGTAAGCTTTCACTTACATAGGGTCGATTAATCACCATTCACTTTTTTAAGCACTTGGTGATCTAATATAGACCCAATATTTCTATCTATCTATCTATCTATCTATCTATCTATCTATCTATCTATCTATCTATCTATCTATCTATCTATCCATATGGGCATTTTTAAGTATTGTTACTGCAATTGTGAGTGTGATGCTGTCTGGCTTAGAAAACACAGGGCATTTCTTTACTAAATTTAGCTACTCAGAACATTAAACAAAATTAGTTACACTGAATGAAAAACAGTAGTATTAAAAAGTTATACAGTCAAGCAAAATGTAGATTTTGTATATAGGAAGGAGAGACAATCCCTCTGTATACGGTAAGGTAGCTGAGGTTAAGCACAGGACCAGCTATATAACTACAATAAATTACAGAATAAAAAAGGTAAGTGTAATTAAAAATTGGACAAATAATGTACTACAATACAGGGTGAATGGGGCAAACTAATTAAAATGTAAGGTCAACCTGGTTTAAAGGCATACAGAGACAGAGGCCTACTGTGATCAGTTAATAGCCCTAGCACTGTAAGATTTGGACAGAAAGGGGTAGGAGTATAGAAATATTGCCCACCTGCTTCTCTTTGGGGGAGAAAGGAAGGGGATTATGTGTTCTTGAGGACACGCTGGGCAATGTTATCTCTCTGGCGAAGGCCAGTGAAGTCACCACTTATGCCTTGTGACCTCTAGGAGTTTAGTATGAGTTGTGGGTTCGATAGTGATTCCATTTGATGAGTTGATTGACTGAGGGATCTGACAAGGTTTGCAGTTTTATTTTGAAGATTATTAGTTTGGTTTTATTTGGGTTAAGAATTAGTTGATGTTCTGATAGGTATTTTTCTCTGCTTTATAAGGCTGATTGCATTTTTAATTGAAGTTCATGGGGTGAGGGGGCAGAGCATATAAGGGAGGCATCGTCAGTATATTGGACAGTCATGGCTTGATTGGTTCCAGAGCTAAGGTCATTTGTGAATAAGATGAAGAGGAGAGGGCTGAGTATAGAAGCTTGGGGCACACCAATAAAGATGGAGATTGGGGGGGGTTTGCCATTTGTTGGCCTGCTGCCAATTGGAAAGATGGCTGAGGAACCAAGACAGAGCTGCTGAGCTGATGCTGTAGGTTGAGATTTTGTTGAGTATAAATTGCATAAATTGTTTAATACTGGATATGATATGTGAATTGTTTGTATACACATGATTTGACAGGTATTGTAAAGCTATGTCTATGGCAAGGAAAGATAATCCTTACAATTGTTTTGTATAAGTGCAATAGTCTGATAGTTCAAATCCAGAGTGCTCTAGTTGTTTACCTTTGTTTCCCTTTTTTCATTTATTTATTTGCCTTAACATGTGCATGGCACATGGCATAACAAACCAAAAAATGGTTCATGGCTTAAGGAAAAAGTGAAAAAAAAATCATTTTGGTCACCTTACAAGAGCAAAAATGCTTAGTGGCAATTCATGGAGGTCAGCAACATGGATGGCAATGGCTGCAGAAATTCCACTTGCCTCACAGTAAGATGCTGACCGGTTTGACTCTCAGCTAGAGCGTCTTCTGCGTGGAGACATGCGTGAATGGGCGTACCTTCGTTGAAGGTTGTGCATTAGGGCTGGCAACTCAGCACATAAAAATCAACTGCCAATCATTAGCGGACCGGAGTTCCGCTATGGCGACCCCTAAGTGGGAAAAGCCGAAAGACACAAACAACAACTCAACTGTCTCTGTGGCACAAAGTGTAAATACATTGAGCTAAAAAAAGAGAGAACATGAATAAACTGTGGTTGGAGTCCCATTGAAGTTATTTTTACTAAGGAAAGGTCAAAATGGATTTTTATAGAAGTCATATATGTTTGCTATTGCCTTTTACATTTGCACATCACCTGCTTATCAGCAAACATGAGTAAAAAAGTGAAAAATTTTATTTGGTTCACCTTCCTTTGTGCAAACAGGCTCAGTGGCAATGTGTGGCCATCAGCACTTTGGAAAGTACTGTGTGTGGAAAATATACCTGCTGCTCAGCTTTCCCTGTGGCACAAGGTGTATGTGCAGTAAACACCAATAAGTCAGGGTAAAATCTAATGCACTCCACTTTTTAGTAAGGATATCCCACTATAATTTTTCACAAAACGTTGATTATAAATGTAATACTACTAACCAAGAGCCATGTATAGCAGGTTGATTGACAGACAGGTATCATTACTGCTTGCATACACATACTTTTGAAGGCATCATAGCTCATGAATGAGTGTAATATGCTTGATTAGATGTGCAACTGGTTTAGCATGACAATGATAACTATGTAATAAAAATGCTGCTGCATATCTGTGATGGACACAGTAGTTTACTGACATTCATCTATACCACTCCCATATCCCAAGTATAACTCTAAAAGAGAATTTATTGTGTGGTATGTGTCATAACTCCAAACTCTATTACTAAAGTCATGCAAGTTTATCCATTTCCAGTGTATTGCCTGCTATTAGTCCTGCATCAAACCTGAGAAAGTATAAGCCAGGTCATTTTATATCATACACACATACAGGCTTACATGAAGAAGAGAATCAGTCAAATTTTAACTGTTCATCTCTAATGACCATGGCCAACAAGCACTTCTTTAGTGGCAATAAGTACTAAAAACCTATGTGGAATTGTATGCATTCTCTTTCACAGAAGTTTGAATCCCATACTATGCAAATTACCTTTAACTATGTGTAAGTCCCTACAGAATATGTGCAAAGTCATCCCATTGATCCCGTCAATGCCATGGCTTAGACTTTAGTATTTCAATGTTGACCACTGGACAAAGTATGACCAGGTATACAAGTACACATTCTAAAGTTCAATGTCAAATGTCACATCATCATTGCTATTTCATAAACTCCCTTTCTCTTTCTTTGGTAATGTTTGTTTGCTTACCATCACCCAGATATGTTTGGCATATTTGTGTATGATTGTGCACTATTCATAAAGTGCAATATCACAATTTAGCAGTAAACCATATCTACTGTTGCTGATGGACCTTTGCAGACATGACTCAAGGTGGGAATGATGGTGGCAAATTCAGGGTACAGAGATGGGGTGTGGAGGAGTCAAAAATCTTTGTTGCACTCCTCATGAAGTGCTACAGCCATAGGCTGCTACAGAGGGACTCAGGGCAAAGATGAGGCATGTAACAGCCTAGCCAATGCTTCTTCTAGTGTGAATGGATTACCCCACACTGAACAGCAGTGTAGGCACCACTACCCTGACCTTAAATGGTGCAAGCAGGCACAATGTGAGCAATGACTGGATGAGTTTCAAACTGCTAACCTTGTGTAAGTATACAGATCAACTTGAAATAATATGCAGTGGTGTAGATAGCCAAAAATGGTATGCATAACCTTATTCATGTCTGTTTTTCTTTCATTCCTTATTTTATAGCTGCAGAGGAAATCACAGTAAACAGGGAGGCACATGCTGAGAAACTGGCGTGACTCCAAGAGACAAGGTGTATGTCTGCAGCTCAGTTGACCCTGATTGTAGTAAATATGTTGTGATTCCACAGATCAGTACCAACTTCAGCAAACATAGCTTTAATTGCAACAGCAAGCATACATGCTTTCTTCTGTAGCTATTGGTAATTGTATTAGGCAAATGTAATAGTGTATTTAGATTAGGTGGGTTCGATTTCCATAACTAACCTATAGATTCACAGTCATTCTAGTTTCATTTTTAAATTTGAAATGCAGCAATATTGACTTTAATGCCATGTTGTTAAGTTAATCTGTAGTATCTCTTAAAGCATATATTGAATATGTGCATATTTCAAGGCTTACGTTTAACAATTCATAATCATTTTTGGGATTGTGAAAGCTGTATAGCTAATATAATAATAAAAAGATATTCATTGTAGTAAAGCATGAACGTGACATATAATGGGTCAAACTATCTTTTCTTTTTTCTTTCACCCCATCCCTTATCTTTCTTTCTTTTTTTTTTTTTTTTTTTGTGGATTCCCTGTAATCGTATCATTCAGATATCATATATCATCATGTATGTCCTGTTTGTTTGAACCTGCTTCCTCATCTACCCTACTTACCTGACCCTCACATTCTTAGGTCCCTTCATCAACATTCCTCTCTTTTTGAAAAAAAAAAAAAAAAAAAAAAAAAACTGTCCTACACATAGCCCTCTGCTTTGCATATGTGTCTTCTCAACACACTTGATTTGGTCCAATAGGCTATACAGCATCACTGAGTTGTTGCTACCCATCTGTGTTGTGGTGACAGGCCAAATTCATCAGATTTGGTCTACATGTCCAGATTACTGTGTTGAAGAAGTGGATATCTATGGTTCTTTCCTAATTCCATCCTGCAGATCCCTGTATTGCTTCCCCTTTGTTCTTCCCTCTGCTTGACCCACCATTCTTGCAGTTTCCTATCAACTCCATTTTCATATGTTTAAAATCTGGTAAAA
This sequence comes from Protopterus annectens, assembly GCF_019279795.1. Taxonomy (NCBI): domain Eukaryota; kingdom Metazoa; phylum Chordata; order Ceratodontiformes; family Protopteridae; genus Protopterus; species Protopterus annectens. The sequence goes on along the minus strand of NC_056737.1, from coordinate 1,658,350,535 downwards.
AAAAAAAAAAAAAAAATAGAATCACACAAAATACACATAGCCAGAAATGGCCCATTAAAATGCCTTCATTTTTTGTCTTCTACATTTGTGTGAAGTTTGTCATTTTGCAACGATGCTGAGCGGTTGTGAATGGCTGTTCAAGTCCTATGGTAAAATGTGGTGAGATTTTGTAGTCGGCCACACTACTCCAGTTATCTCTGTGCAATGCTTCTTACACTCACTGAGCTATAGGAATATAGAGGTAAAACAGTGTAAAGGCAGTACTTCGAAATTGTTACTCTGACAGTTCTTAGACTGCTGGATGTAACAAAGTGCAACTTCCTATGGGGCACGTTGATATAAATCACTTGACTGGAGATTTTGGTTTCCCCATAGCATCAAGGGTTCAATTAGAAATGCATCTCACATCATTTTGTATCCTGACTTAATTGCCCATATCTTAGCATTTGCCACAGATATGGGTTCTCATGGAGATATAATGGATACTGTCTGAAAAAAAAGAGTATTTGAAGAGACACCCACCCCACAACTATGAGATATTTATCCAGCCTTGTTCTGCTTGTCATAAACCTATTGTCTCTCTCCTAACCCTTCTTTACCCTTACGTCAGTCACTTCATGCTACAGACCATGACAGGTTAATAAAGAGAACAGACCAAAAATATGTCCGTAAATGTTCTATTACACCAAACATTGTTATGTGCGTGTCCTTACTCCCACTCCTCTTTACATGTATGTATCTATTAGGCTGATGGCTGTAAAGGTCATCTCATGGTTTCTGCTATCAGTCATGACTCTGCTGCTAAATAATGCCAACATCTTACCTTGATTTAATAGGTTATCAATGATCATGTAGTGATCAAGTTTTCAAAATCTGCTGTAGGGTTACCTTTGTGTTATGCTCAGGTGATGAACAGATGTATAAACGTATGTTTGTGTCTTGTCAAGCCTTATAACAAAGCAGAAGGGATGCTTTTAAGGGCTGTTTTCAGAGCTGTCTTTCTTGTGTATCTGTTGCCTATCCATCTGTCTACCCCTTCACTTACATAAGAATGATACATCTGCCTATCAAGTAAAATATAAGGTGAGCCACAATTGGAATTACTGTCAAATATCATTTACCACATAGCACTATTATATTTCATATGTCCCACATCTTTTTCAAACAGATATATATATATATATATATATATATATATATATATATATATATATATATATAGTTCCCCTACACAAAGTCGAATGTTCAGAAACTCGAAATGCATATGCCCAAAGCCATATGCTAGAGTTTATGAAGCTCGACTTCGTGAAAGGGAGCTAAAAAAGACAAACATAAAATAAAGTGTTTCTGCAGGGGGGCAAGCCCCCCTGCACACCCCCGCTACTTATTTATTCCAACTCCAAGATAGCACTACAGTGCAGAAAGGGAAATCTCCTGTTCTGCTCTATATGCCGTTCCCCATTCACAGAGTCGAGCTTCCACAATATCGAGCATATGGTCCCGGCCATATGACTTTCGAGATTGTGGCCATTCATCTTTGTGAAGGGGAACCATATATATATATATATATATATATATATATATATATATATATATATATATATATGTGTGTGTGTGTGTGTGTGTGTGTGTGTGTGTGTGTGTGTGTGTGCGTGTATTAACTACTGTCACTCTTTATCTCCTCTATACTTATCTCATGCAATTCATTCTACAGAGCAGGACATATTCTTTTTGAGATGATACATCATACCAACACACCATTAGGATATTCATAAATGTGCCCAGGACAGTACCTCCTATATCCTCTATTGCCCTCGGTCTGCCATCAATTCCTCTGTCTCATCAGAATATACTGTAGCACATTTAGTAGGATGATGGATGAAATGTTCATCTTAATATGATGTGAAAACTGTCCTTACAGTGAAGAAACATACTACACACACATTTTAGGATATCTGGACCTACACAAATACTTAGCATAGCTGCAGAGTCATATTAATTATTTCAAAAGATGTACCACCCCTCGTCATTTGCAGAAAGCTGTAGACATGCAAGTCACTTGTGATTTGCAGTGAGGGCTGCAAAACAGCTACTAGTTGTACAAGCGTATTGAGGTTGGCATTACTGATAAAATTTGGAGAAGTCACACAGTTTTGTGTAGTCATTGACTGCCACATTTGCAGTCCTGATCACATTTACTTAGCTAATGACATCTTAACACCATTTGTAAAAAAAACATCACCATTTTGGTTGAACCCTGGCTCACCTGTGATCTGACCAGGAAATCAGTGGTTTTACACCCTGTGACATGAAGAAAGGTAGACAGTAGGTATATTTTCCACACTCTGTACTGTCCAGAGTGCTGATGGCTATGTTTTGCCTCTGAGCCTATTTGTATGGAGGAAGGCATATTACATTAAAATTTTCACTGTTTTCCTTAAGCAGATAACCGCATTTGCTCAGCAATTAATGTTGTGCAAACAGGAAAGGTAAGACTAACATTTTTTTATGGAATAAAACTTTGGCCTTTCATTGCAAAGATGAATTATAGCATGCACAACATACTATCTGTCAACAATTTCTCCTATAACATATCTTGCAAGCCTGATACATGAAACATTCACAATATTTACATTTTCCATTTAATCCCAATCTGGTCAGTAACTGTATGTCCCTATTTGAGCACATTTGGTTAATGAGCACCAGTGGACACAGCTACTTCATAGGTCCAAGTTAAATTCCTCATATTTAAATCATGTATGCTCTAACACTTTGCCATCATCCATGCAAAGCAGCTTTTCTGCAATGCACTTTGTAAAGTGGTGATTAGTATGTCTACCTCTAGTTACTTGGCTGCAATCCTACAATACATGGAAATGCATTCATAATCACAAGAGCAGGGCAGGGACATGTGTGCTTGGCTGAACACATACTTTCTAATATTCATGGGTGGCCTGCAATATTGCACTTGGAAATGATGCATTAGTACTTGGACCATTGTCAAACAGACTCCAGAATTACAGAGTGTAACTGCATTGTTACAATCAGTATTGGACACTTGACCTTGTTCATTGATGATCATATCCCATTGATATTGTCAGTAATTTGTATTAATGTGGACATACCTTCATTTGAATATGAAGACACATAACTCCATCATTGCAGTACTGGTATTTGTGTGTGTGTGTGTGTGTGTGTGTGTGTGTGTGTGTGTGTGTGTGTGTGTGTGTGTGTGTGTGTGTGTGTGTGTGTGTGTGTGTGTGTGTGCATGTGTGATCTACACAACACCCTGAGAAACAGGTTCATGTCTGTCCCAGTTTTGCAATATGCATTCATAACAACTTCTTTCAGCTTTGTTGCCAGGATGTATTTATATGTAGTTTTGCAAATTCTGGTCAAAAAGTCATATCATAAGTCCTAGCTTTGCATACAAGTCTCATAACAGTAAATGTTACCTGCGGCAACATGATGATATCATCCTCTATAAAGAGCACTGTGACATGTTTAAAAACAGATGTCTGCGGTTGTGTAAGCAATAAGTACTGTGTTCTCTAGCCTGTGTGATTTGATAGGTAAGAGTTCTAATCTCCCAGCAATCAGTTTGTGTGGGTGTATGTGTGTAGTCAAAACATCAAGAGTCCATATCCTGCTGCCTTCACTCAAGTAGCATATAAAAGATACTTTTTCATTGCTTCATAACTCCACAGTAATTTCATACAACCCTTTCAACATCATGTTTTCAGCATACACTGATGATGTCATCCTCTATAAAATGCACTGTAACACTGTCAAAATCAGATTTCTGCAGTAGTGTGAGCATTACGTACTGTATTCTTTAGTTTGTGTAATTAGATAGGTAGGTATTCTTATCTTGCAGCACTGTGTGTGTGTGTGTGTGTGTGTGTGTGTGTGTGTGTGTGTGTGTGTGTGTGTGTGTGTGTGTGTGTGTGTGTGTGTGTCTATATTTGAGTAGGTATGTATGTAGTCCAGGTCCTGCTGTCCTCAGTCAAGCAGCATTCAGAAGATACTTCTACACTGCTACAAGACTCATCAGCAATTTTATACAGCCCTCCCAACATCTCAGCATACACTGATGATGTCATTCTCTATAAATTGCACTGTGACACTGTTAAAATCAGGCTTTTATAGTGCTGTAAGCCTTAAGTACTGTGATCTTTATCTTGTATAGTTGAACAGGTAGTTGTTTAGTTGAACAGGTAGGAGTTCTAATCTCACAGCAGTCAGCTTGAGAGTGCAAGTATGTGTGTCTGTTCATTCAACCATCAATCTGCAGACAATTCCATACTATGATGCGAGTCCACATCTGTGTCAAACACTCCTCCCAAGCATATTTTTCTCGGTATACACGGATCATAACATCCCCTATAAGATGCATTCTGACAGCGTTTAGGTCAGGCATGTGTGGTAACACTAGTCTTACATTGTATGTAATTTAACTTGTATACCTACACATGTGTGATGTTCAAATCTGACCTCTGTCAACTGGTCTGGTGGTGTATTTCATCATTGTATGATGTTTTGAAACTATTTTCATTTAACTCCCATGCAGGAGAACCTTTAACATAGCCCGTTGAATCCAACATCATCTTCCTCACTCTGTCCAAATTGCATCCTATCTATGGAACACTGAGGATGTCATCATCTCAAAGATGCATATGCACATCACAAAGCAGAGCCCATCCATCACCATCTGCAAGCCATCTCCAGATGACTGGATGTATGATTGCTAACTCTGTCACATGGTGGTGTGCATGTCACATATGGGCAGAGGCAGCCTGTAATAAAATCAAACACATACACACAGATGCACATACCCCTACTAACATCCATCATATAGATAAAGTGATTTGGGTTCAAATGGTGTAATAATGGCTAAGATTTATGTGCTCTTGACCATTAGCTTAGTAATATCCTATGACCCAGTGAACATCAATGTTGTTGTCATCCGCATGTGCTATGTTGAGGTGTGGATGTACCGTAGCCTACAACAGCATGTTCAGATCTGTGATTTGAGCTACTGTATTAATGGCTACTGCTGCCATTTGATTACATGTTCCTTCCACAACAGCTGTAATAATATGTCTCCTGAGGAATGTTGACCTGGGTTGATGCTATGTATAGTGTTGCCTTACTAAGGCATGTGTTCTTGTACTGGAGTATATCAACATTCTACAACATTCTTATTCAACCATCAAAGTGGCAGCTGCATTGTGGCACAGCTGTGAATGTGCATACCTAGCATCTGGAAATGTTATCTATAATACAACAATATTATGTCGAACTGATTACAAGGGCACAAATGCCTGGGTTCATCCATAATGCTGTTATATACACCGACATATGACATGTTCAGATTTACTTGCAATCTCAGAGAATTCATTGTTTGCACTATTGTGTTGCTACTCACAAGGATTATACAGATGTTCCCAGCAGGATTGTGTTACTGCCAGCATTTGTGTCATTAACTGTTCTGTATGAACCACATCCACCCTAGTTGTAATGTGTTCATGGTGTCAAGGCCTTCACCCGCACATTTCCACTGATAAACATATAGATATATGATTTACAACTGATGTAATGTGGTGAAATAGGTAGAGTAGTATGACTGTGTTAACAATTCACTGTGTCACATGTGATTCATCCCCAAGGTTTTATTTGGAGGTGATGTACAGCCTGAAGACCAGTTGTATCATAGTTACAGCTATAGTATGACTGTATAGCATCATGGACATATCACTGCATCACATCAGTATTACCACTTGTTAGTTTGCATGAAGACATATGGATGTATGTCAGGATTTCAATGCAGTACAACATTTTGACTGGCAATGTCAGGGGGACAGTGATCATGTGGCACATGTGCTGAATGTTGATATGTACTTATAAAGGGTGTCCCATGTATTGTTTAGCATGTGTACAATATCACAGTGACAGCTTCATCAATCATTGACACTTGACTTTTCACTGTTGCACTTTCTGTACACATGGGCATAGCTGATGTATTGCATCAGTTTCACATGCTGCTGTGCCATTCATTATAATGGGTCACTGAACAGAATAATTCCAAAGAAAAGTAAAAAGATACCAAACCAATTAGCCCCATTCCAATTTTCTGTATGTCCATTAAGGAAATCATGGTGACAGTGTATGTGCTACCTCTCTCCTACCCTCTTAGCCTTTTCTAAACCTTCCTTCTAACAACAGTTGGAAATGCTTCCCTACAGCAGCTACTAGCACCACTGTTGCCACGTCTTCTAGAAACACACACCCACCCCAAAACTCCACCCCACCGAGCATGAGCACAAGTTCCAAGATTGTTTTGCATGCTTTTTAAATGCATGTGTTAATTCACACATCAATTGCAAAACATAAGTACAAAATTACCAGAAGGCAAGGTAACCTGGGTAATGTCAATAATAATGAATTACAAATTATCTCCATTACTGCTGTCATTATTTTGATGAAATAACTTTTTTATTTGAGACATTTATTTTTAACTAAGTAAATAGACGAAGTACTGTGATTCTTTATTTTCATAGTGAACCAATATAAATAATATACAGGTATATACAGGTTTGCTATCAAAATGTCATGGGACAAAATAAATTCCACTCAACACTACGAAATAATAGCGAATCAAAAAACATTCAACAGATAACAATGTCGAATCTGCTGAAAAATTCAGCAGATTTGACATTAGCATCAAACAGATCATGTGATGTCCATATAGGAGCATGCAGGTAAACTAACCTCCTACACCTCCCATCATGTTTTTTCAGGGGGGCAAGCCCCTCTGCCTCCCCCATGGAGGGCTGCACCCCCCCCACTCCCCCTGCTAACTATATATTCCAACTCCGAGATCACACTACAATGAGGAAAGGGATGCATTTTCCAAACCGCACTGTAACATGATTTCTGTACAGTACTTGAGCTGATATCAGCAAATGCATAGCAGATTCACTGACATGAGCTTTTGAACATGGAGATGTTCAGTAAAATGGAAACTTGAACATCCATCTTTCGAGTTTTCTATTTGTGGAGCATCTCCCTTCAATATTTTGATAGTAAACCATATATACACATATATCCATAGATATATATATATATATATATATATATATATATATATATATATATATATATATATATATACATACACACACACACACACACACACACACACACACACACACACACACACACACACACACACACGCACACACATACATATATACATACATACATACATATACATTTAAAAGTTTGAAAGTTATTGCAAATCATTTGCATTGACCAAATTAAAAAAAAAAAAAACAAAGAGAGCACAAAACGTTTTGCCTATGGGAACAGCAACATTACTGGAAGTCCTATAACTATATTGAGCTGCCGACAATACTGGTAATATTCAGTATCCCCAAGGTCCACAAGGACATTGACAATCCTCCCGTGAGACCCCTTGTGTCTGTCAGGAGGTCCAAGACATATCCTTTGGTTGTGTTTGTGGACAAGACATTAAAGGATTTTTTTGGTCATTTATAAATATATTTTTTGGGACACAAGTTTTTTTTTGAGGAATATCCTTATGTTGGATAATGTAGAGGGGATCAACTTGGTTTGTATAGACATCCCTGATCTTTATGGGTGCATCCCCCTTGATGAGGGTTTTGAGACTTTTTCAAGTGCCCTCAGGTGTAGTAAAAACATATCATCCATTGATCACATTGTTCTCATGGGCCTTATGGGCTTGGTTTTGGAAAACAATGTTATGGTATTTGAGGGTGAATTTTTTAAGCAGAAATGGGGAGGGTTGCTATGGGATCTGTTTGTGCTCCCATATATGCTAATATTATAATGTGGTCATGGAAATAGAATGTATTATTTAAATTATTTAAATCTAAATTCTGTGGTTGCTGGGCACACTGCATTTTCATAATGTCAGCTTCCTGATATGGATTGATTCCAATGATCAATTACAGCAATTTTTCAACTTTATTAAAAGTTCAACCACTTATTTGAGATTTATTTATAGTGCCACCAAAACATATGTCAATTATCTTGATGTCACCATATTACTGATAATGGTGCCTTTAAGTGAACTATCTTCAAGAAGTCAGCATTTTTGAATGTGTATCTCCATTTTCAGAGCTCACATCCTAAATTCCATAAAAAAAATCTTTGGTTAAAGGACAATTTGCCCTGTTGTTGCAGAAGGCATTGTATGATAAGTCATTTTTAAGAGACAATAAGGTTCTGGTGGGGATTTTGCATGAAAGGGGTTATCCCATTTATTTTATAGAGGATAATAAGGCTGAGATGCTTAGGCAATGCAATGGGTAGTTTAGCTCAATTCTTGGTTAAGTTGAACAGAAGCCAGATTCAGAGTTGACATCTGCTATGATGAGGAACATTTTGTACAATATCATCCCCTACCATGGGAAGTTAGGAATATTTTGAATAAGTACTTGTCAGTTTTTAGAACCGGCAGAAGTTTAATAGCTTTATTGGGGGAGGCAACTAGGTTGGTGTATAAAAAGGTAGGAACCATAAGAATATTTTTAAGTTTCTTTAAAGTCATTCACATAAAGCATGGCAAGGGAATGAAGAAGTGCCGTAGGTGTAGTCAATGCCCTTAAATCCTTGAGGGGAATGACATTTTTGCAGGTCCATTCAATACAGCTATTAGATTGGTCAATGGTTGCAATTGCAACTCTATTAGGGTAGTGTATATTGCTTACTGTTCTTTCTGTGACTTTTTTTAATATTGTAAAGACTGAATGGGTTTTGAAATGTTGAATCTATGAACATATTGATGATATCAAGAATAGGAATGGTAGTAACACTTTATATAAACATTCGGTAGTTGATTATTTTTAAAAACTTTGCAGTTTTGGAATGTGCAGTGTTGACTCTCTGGGAGTTGTCCATTTGATACTATTTTAGAAGTGAAGAGGCTTCATTTTAATTGTACCTTAATTCTATGGATCCCCTTGGCTTAAATGAGAACACGCCAGTTGTAAGGGTTCCCAAACTCAAATCATTAGGTTTTTGATTAGTTCAAAAGTTGAAGTAAATATGGATTGTATGTTTGTACAGAAAAGGCTTGATTACATTGTAACCCTGTTCAGTGTCTCTTTAAGGATTGTGGACATCAGCAACAGTTGTTTAAATGGTGGGGGTGGAGTTTAATTAATTAATTTTGAAGGAAGTGTATATAAAGTGTTTTTGGTTTTTAACCTGATACATTTAGGATCATAGGATCATAGGAAGTTACTAGGCTATTTGCCCTGTGGCCTTTAAAAGCCTAACCAATAATTTAGCCCATGTATGGTTCTGATGAAGTCATCTGCCAGTTTATATTGATGCAAACACACAACTTTTATAGTTACAGGTTTTATTATCATTGAATACATTTTGTTTTTTAACAGAATTTGTCCCATGAATTTTTGGCGGGTGAATTTTACCGTACAGCTTTTTGGACATTATATTCATTCAGGATTCCATTTGGGGGAATTCAGCAGCCTTTTCATTGATGCCCTATAAATAAGTATTAGTGGAACATGAATGTATACATATTGGTCCTAATGGAGAGATGAAAAGTCAGCAAGCAAAGGAGAGTAGTAGTGTTAAAATTGAATTCATCCTCAAGTCTTGGTGAGTACCTTCATGAGGTGGACCCTGTTTTTCACAAAATCTTAACAAGACGACACTGATATATATATATATATATATATATATAGAGAGAGAGAGAGAGAGAGAGAGACTGTATTTATATAGCATGTATCATGGACAGAAGTAAGTCAAAAACAAAAGAAGATAGCTAGGTGCACAAGTCCCAGGATAAAAAAGTGCCCAATCCTGGTAGGCACACTGGTGCTTGGACTGGAAAAATTACAGTGTGGAATCTGCAAAATCCAGAAACATTCCTACAATGGGGCCAGGCCAGGCCCAAGGGGAGGATGCCCCCCTTGTTGTAGAATGAAGTAGCATTCCACAAAAAATCACAAAAACTGATAGACCAAAGAAGAGCCATAAAGATGATAGAGTGGACTATTGAGGATAAGAAAAAAAAAAAATATATATATATATATATATATTGTTACTATTATGCAAAAAAGCCCAGAATTACCAGACATAAGATATACACAGAGATTAAGAGAGAAATTAGAGGAAAGAAAAATACCTTGACAGGAAAAATGTTCAGAAGCTTCAAATAAAAATGTGCATTCATTAATACAACAGATTTTTGAAAAAACAGTATATAGATCAAGAAACTTTGATCTGTTTGGAAAAAGAAGCATCTGAGAAAGTACAAAAATGTAAATGACAAAACCTAGACATTTTTGAAAAGTATAAAAAAGAAATATGGACGTGGGAAAGAAAGCAAGATTTGATATGGTAAAATAGTTATGCAAATGAGAAAACCAAGTTAATTAATATAGAGAAAGCAGTCACAAAGATATTTAAAGAGAAATATAGGCAAAATCATCCATATATGGAACATTTCACAATAAAAAATTAATATCACAAAGATGGAATGTGGAAAACATGATTAGTAAAGCAGAAGTTAAAGAAATAGAAGTTGAAGTTATGGAATGTCTGTGGAGGATATAATGTAGAAAGTCTAACACAGGCTACATCACAGCATGATGGAGTGAGCCCCCAAATTAAGGAGAAGTAGGAAGATCAAGAGACATCTAAAGAAGAAATATGGACATGGGAAAGGAAATATTTATGCCAAGGAGAAGTCAAAACTAACCAATACAAAAAGAGCAGCACCAAAGATATTTGTAGAGAAATACAGGCAAAGGAATCTAGATGTGGAAAACTTTACAATACAAAAAATAAAAAGACAAAGAGGAAAAGTAGAAAAATAGATCAGTAATGGAGAAGTTAAAGAAATAGAAACTGAGGCTATGGAGTACCTGCAATGTGAAGGATTCAGTGTAGAAAACCCTAATGCAGAAAGCACCACAACAGATTAGAGCAATGGATATCCAAATTAACAGGAAACCAGTGGAACAGGAAGCAATTGATTAGGTGCCATATCAAGATATTTTGGAGCCTTCCACAGGAAACCAGTATAAAAGTTCATTTAAAGCTAGACAGCAAGCGAAGGAACAGAAGACTGCAGAAACTCTGATGCAGTCAGTGCTGAGGAGTGATAGGCCAGTGAGTTCCCATATGACAAAGCAACAGATGGCAAACTATGAAATTGAAGATAAGGTGCCACAGGAAGATGCTATAGAACTTTTTATAGAATGCCCACAGGAAGTGGAAAACAAAGGATGTGCCCTCAGTTGGGAAGAAAATTAACTAAGGGAAGAGTTGCTTTATTTAATGGACATTGATAGATATATTAAAATCAATGAAATAAATAGACTGCAGAAGGTCAACAAAACCCCCAAAAGTCAGAAGTCTGACAAAACAAATGAATACAGTAATTTGGGCTGTCCATAGAGATCCATGAAATGTAATAGAAGTAAAGAGTATATGTTATTGTGCAGCTAAATTAATAACTGATAAAGTTCTACCACAAGAGCGCAGGTTAGTGTGGCAAAGGAAGGGGATAAATTAAATACCATCATGGAAGTATTGAATAGAGAAACATATAAAGCAATTAAGACAGGAAGTGTCACTGTTAGAAGACTATAGAAGAGGGAATAAATCAACAAAAATACTAAGAAAGATAGATGTGATAAAAGCAGTACACTGTATTAGAACAGACCAGGATCTGTCATGCACAATCTCAAATAATAAATTAAAAATTTCAGCACAGGCATTAAAACTTAAAAAATACACAGATAAATATAAAAGGAAAGTACAAAATAGGCAATTTAGTGATGACCCAAAAAAGCTTTATAGAGAATAGGGAAACAAGGTAAAAAGAATTGAAAGACAGCCAAAAAAAGAAGAAATAGATGCATTTTGGAAAAGTATATATGAAGATCCTGTGAAATACAACAAAGATGCTAAATGGATAAAAGAAGTAAAAGAAAGAATAAAAAGTTTAAAGGTACAGGACATGAAATGGGATGAAGTAACAGCCAGAGAGATTGAAAAAAGTTAAGAAAAGCCTCTAATTGGAAAACCCCAGGCCCAGATGCAGTGCCTAACTTTTGGATAAAAGTATTAACATCTTTGCAAAGACTTAGCAATGAGCAAGAACTATTTATATGCACACCTTGAACAGATACCAATCTGGCTAACATCAGGTAACACAACGACCTTACTTAAGAGTGAACCTGCAAGCTATGCCAAAAATTATAGACCAATAACTTGCCTTCCAATGACGTATAAACTATACACAAGAATTGATGTGACAGAGTTTATAGTCATTTAGAAGAAAACTCAATTATGGTAGTAGAACAAAAGGGCAATAAAAGAAAGTCATATGGAAAAAAAAGGATCAGTTGTTGTTAAATAAAGTCATGGTGAAGAACTGTAAAAAGGAGAAGAATCTAAGTATGGCATGGATTGACTACAAAAAAGCATTTGATAGTATCCCACATTCATGGATAAAAGAGTGCTTAAAAATGTGCAAGATACATCCTACACTGATCAACTATGTTACAGTGACCATGAAACAGTGGCAGACCCCTTTGCAATTAAACCATACTAAAGGACAAACTATTATACCAGGGATAAAAATTCAAAGGGGATATTCCAGGGTGACCCTTTGTCACTGTTGCTGTTCTGCTTTGCCCTTAACCCATTAAGCTGTTTACTTAGCTTAGGCCATGGCTACAATCTGGCTCCTAGAAAACAACAAAGTCTAAAGACTTCTCATCTTCTATTTGTCGATTATTTAAAATGGTATAGCTCATCAGATGAAGAACTGAAAGCACAGCTGCAGGTTATCAAAACTTTTTCAAAGGATATTAGAATGTCATTTGGCCTTAATAAATGTGCAAAAGCAACCTTTTAAGCAGGAAAACTGCAGCACCAGGAAAACATCAGTTTGGAACAAGAATGTGATGTAAAAGAATTTGAGCAAGCGCGAGTGTATAAATACTTAAGAATTGATGAAGGATCAGCAATAAAACATGAACAAATGTGAGTTAAACTTAGTACAGAATATTTTAGAAGACTTAAATTAATGCTGAAAACAGCATTGTCATCTAGGAACAAAATCCAAGCTATAAACCAATTTCTCTTCCTGTCCTAACTTACAGTTTTGGATTGATTGATTGACCCCAAAACATGTTGGATAGATTAGATATTAAAACAAGAAGGATGCTTCATGCTTACCAAATGATCTATAAAAATCAGTGCATACTAAGATTATATATTTCCCATTCTGAAGGAGGGATGGGCCTCCTTCAAACTGATTACATGTACAGATCTGCAATCATGGGACTCCACACATATCTGCTGACATCACAAGACCTAAATGCAGTGAAAGTTTTAAAACATGAGGAGAATAAATCTAAGATGACTTACATGCTTAATCTAGCAGAAGAATATCGATGGAAAGCAGGAATGGAAATCAAACCAGAAGTAGATAAAAATCCGGCAGCAACTGAATGTGCCAAAAAAAACTAAAGAAAGAATATAAGGTGAAGCATCAGATGAAAAGGCAAGGAATGTGGAAAATGCATAAATATAGTTGCAAGTATATAAAACTTCTGGAAGAACCTCATGTTGATCAGGAACGAATGCAGAAATAGTTAAGAAGAGGTGAATTCAAACCAAGAGATGAAAGGTTAATATTGCCGGCTTAAGATAGTGATCTACATACACACTGGTTTACAAAGTCCATTGAACATGTGGAAAAAACAGACAAATGTAGGCTTTGTAAAACCAAACTGGAAACAGTCACACACCTCATTGCTGGTTGTGACATACTAATGGCAGAAGGACTGTATAGTGAAAGGCACAATAATGTGTTGAGACTGTTGCACTAGAGATTGTGCAAACATGGTTTTGAAGAAACTGAAAAGCACTGGAAACATGAGCCACAAAGCATATAAAATGATGAAGTCTACATCACATGGGATCATCTATTACCAACAATTCAAAAAATAGTTGCTAGAAAACCAAATATAGTGGTCCAGGAAAAGAAGACAAAAGTATTGATCATTGAAATTGCCACACCGAGTGACTACACTGTCCTGTTCACAGAGTGACACAAAGTTATAAAATATCAGGTTCTTTTTTTTTCAAATATAAATTTTTATTATTTTGCGTTATAGACATATCACAAACAATTGCAATTTAGAAATGAACAATAATAAAGAAGAGAACATAATACTACTAACTATATACAATATAGATAATAGTGCTACTTAAGGATATTACAACCCTTGAAAATACTCTTAGTTAAATATATATATATATATATATATATATATATATATATATATATATATATATATATGAGAGACGGTAGGTACTGAAAATATACATAATGTATTACACTTCATTTTAAATATAAAGTCAAGATAGAAGATGAAAATTAATACTTATTTTGAGCCACAAAGGGAGCAAAATAAAACAAAGAGAATTAAAGAATTATAAAAAGAAAAGAAAGAAAAAAACAAGAAGGTACAGAGGAAAAGCTTTTAGTACTAATGTAGCATCTAAATTCACAGATACTTAGTTTTCAGCCAAATGTTCGAATATGATATTCCAGAATTTCTGGAAATAAGTATGTTTGTTAGTATTTGTTATTAAAAGTTTTTGTGAAGTAATAGATTTAGCCGCCATATTTGTAAAACCTTTTCAAGACATTTTAGTGCGATCTAACCAGTGTTTGGTTATGTAGAATTTGACTAGTAGGCAAAGTGTTATTAAGATATATAATCTTAACTTTGAGATTTTAAGATTAGTACTATGGAGTAACGCCATCTCCCACTAGAGGGTTGATTTGTGGTACCCCATTTTGTCAAGTCTCACCTTGAGAGAGCAACAAATGCTGTGAGAATATCTACAGAACCACATTATATGTAAAATATCTGCATGAGGATATGAGCAGCAGGAGCATGTAAAGGATACATTAGGGTTACATTTATTTAATTGAGTCGGTGTAAAATATAAATTATTGTTAATCATAAATTGTGTGTAAGTGAGGTTTTTAAATGGGGAAAATAGGAGGGTGGATTTAATGGCTGATAATTTTTGGTCTTCTAATAGATCAGATCCTTGTTGGTCCCAGTAGTCTGCGTACACAATTTTATCTTGATATTTGATTGTATGTATAAGATTATAAGAAAGGGCTAACATGCTCTTTTTGTTGGATAAAACTTGCAACAATTTAGATACCTGGTTGGAATCAGACTCATCAATAGTGTCACCTTGAAGTAAAGATGCGATAATTTCTCTTATTTGACAAAGTATTATTGTGTATTTTTTGGTTAAATTTAAGATATTGTGTAGTTCTAGAAGTGAGGAATCCCTATATTTATAAATGTCCCAAAGTGTGCAATGTTTTATTAGAGGGCATTCAACGAGGTTAATCATGCTATTATTCAATTTCAGATTAGGGTTTAGGTGGATGGGTTGGAATAAAAGCAGAGATTTTTCTAATTTCAGGGATTTAAAAATCTCTTGAAAGGTTTTAACTTTATCTTTCAGGGCATGATTCAGTTTTATTTTTGCAAGAATTAATGGCTCTAAGAAGGGGAGTGATTTGGGGTTAAAGTTATTATTAAAAACATGGTTCTACCACATTTTTATCCAAAAGGGAGCCCATATTTGGCAATCTGGGTGGTAGTCAGCAATTGAAATAACTCTATTGGCACACAGGATTCTATAGTAAAGTTGTAGGTCTGGCATGCCTAGGCCTCCTCTAGTTTTTAGGAAAATAAGTCTTTGATATAATACTCTTACTGACTTTGGATAACAGATGAATTTTGCAAAAGCTTTGTGAATTTTAGTGTAGAACATGTGAGGAATGGAGGAAAAGGATGCATGAAAGTGATAAAGAAGCTTTGGGAGGATATTCATTTTAATGATAGATGTTTCAGATAGCATGGGCAGTTTCACCTGCTGCCACCTGGTCATATCCTGAGAAATTCCCGACCATAGTTTGATTATATTGCAATGCAATATAGAAGAGTAGGAGTGATCATACCAAATCCCTAGATATTTAAAGGATTGGGGTTGGGAGGATGGTCTAATGGTTAAGGTGTTTGCCTTACAAACACAGGGTGCAGGGTTTGAGTCTCACAAGGGATAATTGACTAGGCTTACAATTGCTCACAAGGGCAGTTAGCCTAGTACTAACCTATGAGTAGACCATATTAAAAGGAGAGTCTGGAAAGTGGTTTTCCCTGTGAGCCATAGGACTGATCAGGAATATACAGGATGTGTTTTGATTCATTTTATAGTCAGATATATGTGCAAAGGTATTAAAGGTAGTGACTAATTTCTTGAGATCTATATTGGGATGTTTGAGATATAAATTCAAGTCATCTGCAAATGCGGCCAAACTTATTTTGGTATGTAGTATTTTAGGTATTGAGTGATGTGTCTTTTGCAAAATGGATAAGAAAAGGGGTTCTAGGTATAAATTGAATAAAAGAGGGGAAAGGGGGCACCCTTGTCTGGTACCATTGGAAATTTTTATCAGATTTGAATAGTTCATATTTATATATAAGTGCATATAGCAGCTATTGTGCAGAATCTTGACAATATTGATAAACTCTATGGGAATATCAAGTGCGATAACACTACAAACAAAAAATTCCAGTTGACTCTATCAAATGCCTTACACACATCCAATACCATTGCGCATCTTGGATTTTTATCTTTCTTGGTAAGGCTAATCATAGTTTCTAGTGTCAGTGTATTATCCCAGGTATGTCAGCTGGAAATGAAACCCGATTGCTCTTCAGATATTAAAGAGGAGCTCCCTTTCTTAAGTCTTTCAGCTAACAAAGATGATATAATTTTAATGTCGACATTCATTAGTGAGATTGGCCTATAATTATTCAATTTCAATTTTTTCAAGTTATTTCTGGGGATCAATATGGTCTTTGAGTGGTTAATGTAGAGGTCCGAAATACCATTGAGGGATATATAGTTAAATAGCTTAAGTAAAATGGGAGCTAGATTATTTTTAAAGGTTTTATAAAAATCCAGAGAGTAGCCATCTGGACCTGGAGCCTTTCCTAACTTAATGTTTCCAATGGCATTCACTACTTGTTGACATAGTGGGCCAGATAAAATTACTTTCTGGTCTTCATTAAGCTTTGGGAATGTGAGATTACTGAGATACATTTCTATCTCTGAAATTGGGATTTGGTGGTCACTCCTAGTATAGATGTCTGAATATACCTGGTGAAATAGTTGAGTAATTTGTAAATCTGATTTATAAAGTTTGTCTTGATGGCAGATAAGGGCTATCCTGGAAGATTCCTGTTTGTTTTTGATTAGCCTAGCTAATGCTTTGGAATGGGTTTGCATCCATTCAGAATATTTAGTTATAAACCTTAATTCCTGCAGGGAGTAGTTGGATTGATGTAGGAAAATAATTCTCTTTGCTTATCTATCATTTCAGTTTCCATAGCTAGAGTATAATTTTCTTGAAGCCTTTTGTCTAGTTTTCTAATCTCAGACATTAAGCGGCCTTCCTTTTCTTTCCTCTTTTTCTTAAAATATGTGGATTTTTGAATAATTATTCCTCTAATTACCCTTTACATGTAGCCCGCTGGACATCATATGGGATGCCTGTGTTATGAGTGTCCGTGTCAAACTCTGTTAGAGCTTTAGCAATTTCATCAGTAACTTCTGGTTTATGTAAAATATTATTATTTAGAGACCAATTAGAGCCTCTAGCTAGTGTAGGTGAGCTGTGTGTAAAGATTATTATTAAAATAATCTTTGAATGGTCTGAAAAAAAACTAGTTTCAACTAAATGCTTTATTTACCATTTTATTAATCCTTCTGACACAAGAAAGAAGTCTAGGCATGACCAAGAGTTATGGCATTTAGAGAAATATATATATTTATTGCTGTTTTGTACATCATCACCAAGGAGACGGGGTCAATCAGTCCAAAGTCTGAGATTACGTCCATCAAGGCTAGGAAGGCTTGTGCATTATATGACTTGGATTTACTAGAGAGGTCAAAGCTAAGGTCAATTACCGCATTCCTGTCCCCCCAGGATATAGAAATAATTGGAAAAATTAAGTAAGATGTTAATTTTTAAAATAACATCATGTTGTCCAGAGCAAGGTCCATAAATACTTAAAAATAAGATTGGTTTATTAAGTAATGGGTTTATACACGTGAAATAACACCATCTACCCCCCCGGTCTGATCCCCTATCTATAATAGGGGCCTGAAATGAGTTTTTAATAATAATTGCTACCCCTTTAGAATTACAACTTCTTCCTGCTGAAATAATATCTTTTATCCATTTCCTATTCTTTTCATTTGTCCACTCTTCCTCAAGCATATGTGATTCTTGAATAAAACAAACATCTGATTCTGACTTTAAGAGTAGGTGCATTAGAGGATTTATTTTATTTTTGTCATGGAGCCCTCTTACATTCCAGGAAATTAATTTCTACATCTTATCCATACCTTTTGGGGCATTAGGTTAATATTAACACTGTGGTTGAAATGACTAAAAACAAGAGTTCTATTAAATGGCTCAAGATTCATTCGTAAAGTAAGTACAGTTGTGACATATAATGAGAATGCAGCGCTGATCTCTTTCAAATCTACCCCTGTGCCTACCCACTTAACCCCAGTGTTTGAAAAAGAGAAAGAGAAAACAGGTACACATATCACTAAAAATGTTGAGTGGTTAACAAAAACAAAATAACTATATCTACATCCTATATACATCCCTGGCTTAGTTCCAAACGTCATCATCCAGTACCCTACTTAGAGTATCTACCTAATTCTTAACTAAAGTTCAGCCAACTGTGGTAAATATAATGTTATACAAATATCAACTAACATACATTTGTTAATCATTTTATATTAATAAATGGTATATTATATCAAAATTCTAACTTCAGGAAAGGGAGAGAAGAGTAAAGAAGAGAAATATCAAAAATACTTTGTATGTACATATAAAAGAAGAGGGGTTATTGTAAAGCAATCGTTCATGTATATTGCTAAAAAATATGTAGAATACACCATAATATAATTCCCAGTAGGGAAACTAAGCTAAGTATAAGGAGTTTCATAGGCATCTCCATTTGTTGCTAAACATGCCATAACTTTCAAACAAAACTAGCGTTACATCACATCTAGCATTACTTAAAACCTGTTAGATTATCAGGATTAGTTCGAGATATACCAAATACTTTATTTTCATAAAGTTCTGGGTTGTAGTCTTTTCTTTGCAATTCATGTATGCATCATCTAGAAACGTACTATTTGACCATATTAAATCAGTTCAGACTAGGAAAGTTTGTAACTTCCCCAAAAGTAAAGTTCGCTATAGTCCAGCCAATATATAGAGCAGGCTTCATATATAAGCTATTGCTAGCCGTCAGCTATTTACAACTGGAGCCTTAATTCCTTCCACTTTAGTTAGTTTGTGATATTAAGCATTGCAATGTATAGCAGATAGAGGAAGAGGTGCACAAAAACAAGAAAACATATAGCAAGTCTGAATTGTACTGCTTTTAAAACAACTAGTTCAAACCGTCTCATTAGTGAAGAGAGTAGTACGGAAATGCATTCTTTAAGAAAGAGATGCATCCATGTAGCTTAAAGTGGGGAGGTAATTTGCCTCGTATAGTCACATATAATTAATAGACTTGTGCCTCATATGTTCTCTTTACCTTTGCTAATTCATAAGAATTAGTAAATATTTGGTTCACAGCCCTGTCCACATCTGTATGGAAGTTGAGAAGTCATCTGTTGTCAGGAGAGGCATTTTTCTAAGCACAGAGATATTGCAGAGTCCAGACAAACAAGTTAAACCAGAAAAAAGCTCTTTTTAATGCACTTGCCTTTTAGGATCGAACGTTGTTGCCACTTAAGGGTCCCACTGGCTGCATCTCTTCAGTCCAACCATTCCTAGGAACCATGAACGACAATTTTTAGTTTAATCTAAATGCTTTTAATAAAACTAATGCATGCCTGCATTTAAGATCGGAGAATTAGGACAGGGAGAGCTAAAAGTTAGAGCTGGTAAGTAAAAATGTGTCATTCTCCATAACTATAATTCCGGTAATTTGCCAAAGCACTTCATAAAGACTGAATTAGCTTTCTTAGGTGAAACCATAGTATATTTAATATCATTGTGGTAAAAAGAAAGTGTGTTGGGGAATCTCATTTGAAATTTGACTTTGCGTTTAATTAAGTCTACGTAGTATGGAGAGAGTTTGCGTCACCTTTCCTTGATTTCTAGAGGGAGATCCTGTGATATAGAAATTGCGTAGCCATTCCACATAAAGTGTTTTTGTTTTTTAAATGCAGAAAGAATAGATTGTACATCCTGGTAGTTAAGAAGCTTCACATATATTGCTCTTGGGATTGTGGTGTTTTCGTTTTTGTAGAGAGCGTGGAGTGCTCTTTCAATTATGCATTCATTTGTACATTCCCTTAATTGTAGTAAAACACTAAAAATTTGTTTAAGTGTTGAAAGCCATTGATTCTGTTCGTATTTTTCTGGTAGCCCTCTGATAATGAGTTTATTCTGTCTGCTCCTCACTTCCAGATCCAGGATTTTTAACTTTATGTCAGTTAGTGTCTTGTCTTTAGCTCTTATTTCTTCTTTCGGATGCTCAATTTCTAACTCATTAGTTCTGTTTTTTCCTTCTATAAGTCCAGTCTCTCAGCAATTTGATTCATTGTACCTCCAAATTTATTAAGTTGTTCTGAAAATCCTTGTACTGAAGATTGTAATGGTAAAATGGTGCTCTTAAGATCCTCCATGTGTAGTGCTTTCAGGCTTTTGTTTTATGTTATCTTTAGCTTGTTCCTGCTGTATTTTTGGTGTTTTCTGTCTTTTAGATAAAACTTCTTTTTCAGAGGATGCTATCACCGATAATTTAGTTTTGGAGGTTTGGGTATCCATGCCTTTGATTTCCTTAGGCATTTTTTCACCGCGACTTTGATTGCTTTTTTTCCCTCATGGTTGCTGTCTATTGCTCAGGTGCTGAAGCCCTCAGGCCTCTAATTTACACATGGAAACTCATGTTAGTAACTACCAGATAACAGAACTAGATTTATCTCGTGAACACAACGATACTGAAGTTCAATAAGATGAGTTCAGGTTAAGTACTGTCTCTTCTTTTCTAAAAGATGCTCATTTATCCCGATTTGTTGGCTGTTCCATTATTTTCCAGTAGTTTGGGTAAGAGCTTTGTGGAAAGGGTGTTACTTAAACAACCACCATCTTGGAATTCATAAAATATCAGGTTCTCCAAGCAGAAATGAGAGCAATCGGTAAGAAAGATACCCAAATAGTTCCAATACTAGTAGAAGCAATGGGTCTTATAAAAAGAGTCTAAAATCTTATTTAGATATGCTACCAAAACATTTAATGCCATAGAAACTGCAGAAGCCGTCATTATTGGGAACATTGTGGGTGCTGAGAAGAACACTTTTGGCTGACATCAAAGAGTGAAATAATACTAATTTCATGAACTTTAATCGTACTTTGACTTAAGAATGGGGTCCATTCCTATCATGGTATTAGAAACCCAAAAGATTTGGAGAAATTAAAAAAGTAGAGACATTGGTTATAATAATAATAATAATAGTAATAATAATAATAATAACAACAACAATAAAAGATTAGTTGTCTCATTACAGAACTAGTAAACATTTTGATTAATGCAGAATTGCTTTAAAAATGCCAATCTTTCAAATTTGTGATGTTGAGGTAATAGTCATTGCTTGTATCTGAAGAGATCAAGCAAAGTGATTCATTTCCAACACTGTGTAACTGAATTACAGTAACAGATGAGGAAATACTCAATATATCTCTGCTATATATGACTGGTGATAGAGTTTACAACACTTATGCGAATACTTAAGTCACAACAGATATTGAGATGCAATTGAAGATGTTGAAAAAAATGCATCAAAGGAGAGGAACTGTTATTTTTGATATGTAGACATTTAGAAAGATGAAACAATTGTCAGTGGAAACTATAGGTACACATTATACAAAATTAACAGTTGCTGCAATAAGCCATAACAATGTCTGAAATGTAGAAAACCCTCATATGAGATCACTACCAACCAATCACTAAGAGTGAAATGTCCAATACAAACCATTATTAAACCACTCATCTGCCAATCTTGTAAAAGAATCTATGTATAGCTTTTGTCTGTCTGATCTAACAAACATTTTTTTGGCTGTATTTCTGTTAGTTGTATAGTCATTTAAATACACATAACAATATTCCTTAATATACAATGTAAATGAACTGTATAACAAACAAAATATGAAAACATTTGCAACATTTCCAACTACATTTTCTTTTAGAGAAGGAATAAAGAAAAATGTAAACATGTAAATACCATACAAATATATACACTATGTACAGAGTGTGTCTAGGTTGCATGCACTAATAGTCAAAACTAATCAGTTTAAACCATTTCTTAAGGTTAAGAGAGTAGGTAGAAAAGCACAAATTAAACAAATGGAAAAAAATAAGAATGCAAAAATAATAACTGTGTAAACGTATAATTACTTCATCTTTAATTAAATGTAAATTAGCAAAATCTTGGGCCAAAACTCAAGTATTAGAGGTGTATTAACTAATTCAGATTTAATTAACTCTGCTTCTTGAATGTGAACAAAAAATCTGATAAAGATGGAGCAATGCTGTGTATCTATTGCCTGGTAATGTTTTTTTCTAGCACTGACAAGGATAATCCAAAGTAAAGAGTAATTACATTCATTAGCAGTTGTGGGAAAAAAAGTTATCATATAAAATCATATTTCTAGACAGGTGTTTGACATCGTTGCACTAACTTTTAATTATATAACAATCACATATACTTCCAGTCTGATTGTCATTAAATTTACATGTACAACATTTAAAATTATTGACTTTAGTTATGTTGTTCAACTTCCTTGGGATACAAAATGTTCTATAAATGACTTTCCAGGTAGACATTTTCCAAAAGGTAGAACTATTTTTATTAATTACTGCTGAAAGAGTAAAACTTCTATCTAAACCATTAAATACCTTTCAGCCATCTTCCTACAAAAACACTTCCACAATTTCACATTTAAATCAAATTGATTTTCTAAAAGAATGAAGAATGTGATATACATCTGATAGAACTGAACTGCTAATTTTATTTTATACCAAATTTTACAAAAGTAAAGTACTAGTTTACATAAATCTGTTTACTGGGTATTTTCTTATTCTTCTTTCAGCTTTTCCCATTTTGGGTTGCCACAGTGGAACAATGGTCCACAGAACAATTGGCAGTGGAGTTTTATGATGTCAAGTTGACAGCCCGGTACCCAACCTTCCACAGAAAGCACACACATGCACACACTCACAGCCAGGTCCAATTAAGAGTGGTCAATCCACCTGCAGCATGTCTTTGGAATGTGGGACTAAAGCAGAGCACCTGGTGGAAACCAACACAACCACTGCACCATCATTTCCACCCAATCTGTTGACTGGAAATAGTACATAGAAACTAATTTCTTGAACAAACAGTCTAACTTGTTCAAGTCATATCCAATCCTTAGTTCTAACCACATCAAATTAATGTAGGATACAGTCAAATGACCTAAATTTTGACTCTCTCTATATATGTCATAGTCACCAAGAAATCCATTAATATTCCAACTCTTCATTCTTAATTCACTGTCTGCTTCTATCAGAACTTTGGTTGAGAAAAAAGGAAATAATAAGCACATCTATTTTTAAATATTTAAGTTAATTAAATAGAAAGTGTCTGACAGACTTGGAAGTATTATTAAGATAGAACACTTCTGTAGGATTATAAATATTATAAACACAGGACCGTAAATGAGTTAATAGTTAAGCACTTTCACTCACTTTAATCAACATGAGCTTCTTTAGAACAAACAATTTTCCAGTTCCAAATGCATTTATAAACTGTTGTCAATTATGTCACGTGACATTCTTAAAGAAATCTAACTACATATAAAAATAAAAAATAAATAAAATAACCAATTTCAATGAATATTTAAATACAATACTCCAATATGATGTATTATAATATCTATCTTAGACCCGATCTTTAGTTAACTGTACATCCAAATAATTAATTGCCCCAGTATTCACCACATGAGTAAATTCAAAAATTGTTGTAGATGTATTCATAAATTCCAAGAAAGCTTAATTCCAACCACATCCTCATTTCACATAATAAACAAATCATCCAAATATCTAAGATATAAATCACAATGGGAAAAAAGGGGTGGTGGAATACAAATCTACATTCCCACTCACACTTAATAATATCAGCATATAAGGGCCCGCAGGCCGCACCCATAGCCGCCCCCTTATCTTGTAGAAATAATTGTTCCACAAACAAAACATAGTTATTCCTAAGCACAAGCTCCATCATTTACACATATAAATTCACATCGTCCTGTACGACTTCTTTCCTAACTAGATATTCCTGAAACCACTCCAATCCCACATCATGTGGGATACAGGAGAATAAGTCTTTAACATCAGTCATTAACAGAAGGTGTGTTGGTACAAATTGCATCTTATTACATTTAAACAGAAAATCCCAGGAGTCAATGCACATATATGGTTCTTGTTTCAAGTACCCCTTCAGTTTTTTTGTCCAAAAACTTAGCAATAGTTGATGTAATAGAATTACATACATCAACTATCGGATGCATAGGGGGATTTTCCAAACCCTTATGCAATTTGGGCAAGTCGAACATTGTAGGAATTACTGGAAAAGGAACTTTCAAAAATTTAAACTCATCCAAAGTGATTAGTTGTTCTGAGTATGTCACTAAGTTGGGAAACAATTCTGGCATAGACAACATTTAATTCATTCCTTGATACTTCCCTATATTTGTCACTGAATAGTATAGCATAAATCCTCTCAACATAATCATGGTGATCCATGATAACCACCCCCCCCAACTTTATCTGGTTGAATAACGCTCACAGGAAACTGCCTAAGATGTTTAACCAGTTCTTGTTCAACTGAGTTAAAATTTGAGACTGTTTTACCCCTATCATGTAGAAAGTCTCCGGGATTCAAGAAGCTTGGTGCAAGGACAGTTTTAGCCTTGCGCCGAGCGTACTCACTACAGATGGTGCAGCAGTGCCATATGAATATGTATGAGTGCGCACCACCGCACCCTCGATGTGCACAGGGAACATGTGCTAGTGCAGGGGGTGTGTACAAGTGCTCTACGGAGGCATAAATATGCCCTGACAATTGCAAAACCTACTATGCCTACTAGTAGAGCCCACCTCTAATAGTAAATCAGTAATTCAGTGTCCGTGGATACCGAAATGTATGCTAAGCATACAAGAGTGTCCACGAACAGTGAAATAAAATCGAAGTCATAAATACACAAGCACGTAGTGGAATGTTGAGCCCTGTCCCTAGAACATTCAGAATTAGATTCCCCATGTCCCTATTATACATTTGAATTGCTGCAATATCAAAGGTGTAAGCAAAACGCAGCATGTTTGCACATCACTGCCCTCCGCCGAGTGTAGCTTACACATCAAATTCAATCAAATAGAGAAAAACATGCGGAATCAATCTAAATGTCAATACTGTAGTGTTTAGAGCATCCGCCTAATGAACAGGCAAGGTTCGAGCCCAACAATAGCAGACATAATTTTCCATGTGGAATGCATGTCATTTTGCTGTAAAACCAACATAAGATTATCGCAAGAGATATTTAATTTAAATATCATTCAAGCAAAGTCGCACTATCATAATGAATAAGGTATTAGTAAGCAGGTGAAAGCACAAATAAGCAGCAGTAAACACATATAAGTACCAGTAAACAAGTCTGAGTGCACTAGCGCGGTTCTAAGCAGTGCCCATAATAGGAAATGTGTGTGTATATATATATATATATATATATATATATATATATATATATATATATATATATAGATATAGATATACACACACACACACACACACACACACACACACGAGTGAGCAAAGCACTGCTACTCACACCACAGCTGGATATTACCAGTGGGAGAAACATTGTTGATCTGCTAAGTCTACTTTACACACAGAGGGTAGTCTCTGATCTGCTAAGTCTACTTTACACACAGAGGGTAGTCTCTGGTGGGACTACCCAAAAATTGATAGGCTATTTGGCCATCCGACCATTACACAAGTAAGGGCAGGTATATTCAAGGACTAAATGGTAGGAGAGCCTGAGAATACATGGGTTGGGACAACATACGTGTAGGGCCCCTAACACTCGGGAGAGGGCAATGTGTGGAAGTGTGTCATGGCTGCGATAACAACTGGACAATGGATGATATGCATGTATGTTGAACTTGGGTGGGGTGGAGGAACTATGGGTGTGAAATTATGCAGCCAGACATGCCAGGGTTTGATGGGCTGGTTCTAATTGGACCACCTCGTGGAGGTTAGCGAGTTCGTTATAAGTATATATTCATGCACACATGCAGACATCAATATGTAGAAGTACATTCCCTGTGACACATTCATTCCATTTGCAGACATAAATAACCTGAATGTGCCCTTACAAACCTTGACAGTAGATAGAATAATAGGTTGTGCATAAGAGGGAAGGGACAAAACTGTTAAAACGCAAAAGTGTGTAGAATGTCCGAAATCAGTGCTGTGCTGAAAAAAATCAAATGTGAGGACTTTCCCACACATGGAATAATTCCTGTGATCTGCCTGCTACGGGAGCGCCAATTACTAAACCAGTCTATTTGTAAAAGAAATACACCAAACACGTAAATAATTAGGCTCTCATGTGTAACGTGTGCATTACCACATAGTCATACTTATTAATTTATTGTAGTGTCATGTTAACAGAAGTAAGGATGTAATAAAGTATAGAGTCAAATCTTGACATCAACACATGCATGTCCCATGTGGGACAACCCAAAAATTGCGAATAGTGTCCTTTTGGTCACTCATGTCACCAATGTTTGTGGACTAAAAGTTTGTGAGTTCTGAGGATACGTGGAGTGAGTTAACTGAAGGGATGGGACTATAGGACTAGGGAGTGGCCAATGTGTAGTGGTGTGGATACCCCACAAATCCAACTGGAAAATGGATGACTGCAGTGCTAGGGAGGCATTGGGGAGGGTGTTTGGGTAACCAGGTGCCATGGGTATATGGGTATATATGCAAATGAAGCAGCACAGCAATAGTCTATTGGTTAGAGCAACCGCCTAATGAACAGACATTCCCGTTCTGAATCCCACTGCATCACATACCATTTACCATCGGTAATCTGTACATGAACATATTGCAACATCCGTCTTCTGTATAACCTGCAAAATAACAGTTAAAAGTTAACTGGAGCGAAGTGTCAGTGTCATAATTAATAAGGCGCTAGTAAGTAGGTTTAAGCATATATAAACACCAGTAAGCATGTGTAAGTGCATTTGCGCAGGGTATGCATTGTTCTACAGACACACACAGACATAAATATATATATATATATATATATATATATATATATATATATATATATATATATTTATATATATATATATATATATATATATATATAGAATATATATATATATATATATATACATATATAGTTGCAGACATATATATATATGTGTGTGTGTGTGTGTGTGTGTGTGTGTGTGTGTGTGTGTGTGTGTGTGTGTGTAGATATACACAGATATACAGCTATGATAGGAAACAGCACACAAAAATTACATATGTTCACAGGCTATGCCAATGGAAGTGAGGGGCGCAAGCAAGAAACATGAAACACGTAGCATGACCTTCCACACCCCCCCAGCTGGACACGGGAAACATACACACAAAATATGTAAAGAGTCAACTACAGTCCAGACCACAGGAAGGATACAATTTGGGGGGTACACAGTGCACCCGTGATTCTAATCTTGGAACACAGACAGGAGCGTCCCTTGCGGGACACCCCAAAAATTGACAAGACCAAAAAAAGGCAATAAACTGAACATTCTGGCTGGAACCTGTAATACAAGGGTGGGAAAGCCTGATGACCCATGGGTCGAGACAATTGTATGAAATGGGTCCCGTGAAGTAGAGAGTGGGCAGCGTGTACAGGTGTGTCCAGAAATGACCAGGACCCAGAGTAAGGATGGATGCTGTAGGGGAGGTGCAGGTGAGAGAACTATGGGTATCTAATTATGGGTCTAAGTGTGCAGGTGTTGGCTGATGTGGGCCTATATGGGCAGCCCCAGGGATGTAAGCAAATGTGTTCATTGGGCAGAGGTGTCGCCCAACAAGCAGCCACACCCACTACGAGTCCCACTGCAGCAAAGTGCAATCTATATGGCAAGGAACAGAATAACCAGATATAGATGTATATATGTAGAGGTATGTGTGCATATATCTACCCATAGTGACATAGAGATAAGCCTCTCCCTCTCCGTAGTACAAATGTATACATACAGAGACAGAATACATATACATATCCACATATAAATATATACATATGGAGACATCCATAGACCAATATGTTGTTAGATATACATATATCTATATATATATATATATATATATATATATATATATATATATATATATATATATATATATATATATATATATATATATATATATATATATATCTATATATATATATATATATATATATATATATATATATATACAGACAACAATATATAAATATATTCATGTATGCATACATATACAGATATATCTGTATATAGTAATGTGTGTATATATATATATATATATATATATATATATATATATAGACATAGATATATATGTGACTGTAAATATGCACATGTAAATAGCTAGGATATGATACAGCAGTTACGAGTTACATATGTTCACAGGCTATGCATAAGGGGGTGAGGGTTCCAATAAACAAACATGTAACATGTAGCATCAACCCCCCCCCACCCCCCCAGCTAGGCCATGAGACATACTGGCACACAATAAATGTAAACACATCACTGCTTCCCAGACCACTGGCAAGATACTACCAGTGGGAGAGACCTGCCAGGTCTAATCTTGAAAAATAGACTTCGATGTCCCTTGTGGGACACCAAAAATTAATGATCATCGGAGGCAGTCCCAGTAATGATTCATCAAACCAGGCTGTAGATGCACATGGACCAGTAGGTTGTGCAAGCCTGATAACCCATGGGTCGACACAATGTACGACATGTGTCCTGACATGAGGAGAGTGGGCAGTGAGTAGTGGTGTGTTTATATCCCACCTGCACCTGCACCCACAGTAAGGATGAGTGCTGTAGAGGAGGGGCAGGTGGGGGAACTATGGGTATGCAATTATGGGCCTAGGCATGCAGGTATTGGCTGGTGAAGTGATATTAGGACTGCCCCGGGGATGTAAGTAATATCCGAAATGGGCATAGCTGATGCCCATACCTCTCAATCCCCTAACAACAAATCCACTGGACAGGACGTAAACCATTGGGGGAACAAATAGGGACCATACCTCTGAACTGTCCCCGATTTCCAGGGACATCCCTGATTTTGATTCACTTTCTAACTCTGTCCCACTTAATCCCTCCTAAAACTAGTGACATCTGAAGGAAAGGTGGTGAATTACACGTAATGAATAATGGCAACAATTAAGGGTTATAAACATCATTTACCTCAGAAAATGTGTATTCATTCATATGCTCTAAGTCTGTCAATGTGTCAGGTTAATAGCACTAATAATTTAAATGTGTCCCTGATGTTGTTATGACGTGTCCCTGATTCAGTTGGTAGTTTTCCCCAATCATAAGAGAGGTCTGATAGGGACAGAAAGCACATATTCCACTGACAACCTTAGAAAGATGATAGAATATTAGGTATGCATTAGCATGACTCGGCTGAAGGATGTGGGCTCCAAAACCCAATTACTTGTTTGTATTGAAGAGTGTCAGTTCTGATGTATTAGCCAGACAGGTGCAGATTGTAAAAGGAACACACAAATAATATGGATCAAACTCTGGACAGGCCGCGGATTACGTAGAGTTGAACGGCATGCTTTTGCCTAATGGGCAGCCATTCCCGTTACTGTAGGCATGTAATCTAATGTAATAGGCATCACAAGGTAATATCGTAGTCCTCACTCCCACCCAGGGTGTGAGTGTCAGATGCAACCACCAAATGCAGTGCAGTTGCAAGTGCAGGAGCAAGCGGGTGTAAGCCTGTTTGGCTGCTAGTATGCGAGTATTACACTGGTGAAGCAATGTAGAGGCTAACTGAGTGTATGAAATTGTAACCAGAGGTTAGCATTTCTTAGCTCCATGCAAACCCATGCACACCCACTCACAACTGCTTTAATGTGCCTTATTCAGTCCATATCCAATGGCCTTGTTCTGCCAAGCAACAAAATGAACGGCCTCTGCAAGGCTCGAATCCAGGACCCTCCACATACAGCTATTGTAATTTACCACTAAGCCATGGCAGATATATATACATCAGATCTTATCACAAACATGTCATCCAGCACAGTCATTCAACAGTATAGGAAATGTATTCCATCATGTAGATGTATGTGTGTGTGTTTACATCCAGATATAGATACATACATATATATAGATATATCAAGAACATCCCATGTGACAACAAAGCATTATAAAGGAATGAAAAGAGAAACACCAGCAATGCCTGTATTATGTAGTGGTGTTGTTCCATGTAATATCAAGACTTCCTCAGACAGACATGTATCATTAATACACGCAAACATTTGTACATTGGCCAAATACATCACTCTGTGCATTTTATTTACATTAACACAACAGTTACCGTCCAATCATTATGTGAGAACAGTACTCTTGCAAGGTGCTGTGTGAGACATCAATATCATGAAAAAGATAAATGGAGTAACCATAGAGGGACCGGTAGTGTTGTGTGTACAATGGGGTCATCTGCATCACGTGTACCTGGAACCTTTAGGAGTCATGTGCATACCAGGATCGTATGCCTGAGAGACAGGGGTGAGGACAACTGGAGTATGCTGTGATGCATATTAAAAGGGTTACATGTGACACGTGTGTGAAATGGACAGCTATGTATGGGACAAATGTTGTTCTAGGAACCAATTGGCCTTTTGTTTTCATAGGGTGAGAGTGGGATGTGGGGGAAGGAGAGTAGGTATGCTCGTGGTGGATAGGTTGGGTAGGATGACAGACAAGACAGTATACAGAGTCGGTATATGACACATGTGGAGGGGATACACCTTGGAGGGGGAGAGGTGTTTGGAGTCACAAGCCCATGAGCCCCCAGATGGAAACAGTGGGACAGATGTCCCCAACCTTAGGCAGCCACCACTGCACCAAAACAGCCTCAAAGGTGGCACTGCTGTTGGCTGTCTAGGAGGGGCAAGCTCACCCTGTAAATGTGACACTCTGCCCTTGAGCTGGCGTATCTGGCCTTGAAACCCCTTATTGAGCCCCCTACACACCATGTCCGGGACTGTACGACAGCAGACATGTTCCTGTCTGGACCTGCTCCCAGGGGGGACAGGCCCCATCCTCAGTGGTGGTTCCACCAGAAGGTGGTGCAGAGCCAACAGAGGTGGCGGTCCAAGGCTGGGCCCCAGATGTGCTGGTGCCTTGTGCTATGGTCAGCTGAAGTGGGACAGGAGGTTCTGCCAGGACCTCAAAACCCATACAGCCTATGGTGTTGCAGTTTAAACACAGATATGGCTTAGTATTAGTCAACAGCATTCAGGATTACTTCTAACAGCATGAAAGATATGACCATCAGCCCCACACAACAGATGATATATATTTGCAGAGGGAGCACATCACATGCATATATGCTGCATGACATCTCTACAAAGTGTAGAAGACTTGTGGCATGAACAGAAGGTCATTATTGGCATGTCACTGAGAACCTTAGACAGTGTCTGTCATACCACTGTTTTATATGACATATGTCAAATCAGGGATGCAATGGCAGTAACCCATCACTATCACCATGTACTGACTGCAATCCTCACACTATGCTCCTGCAGTTTTACAGATGTGTGTTCCATGAGTAACACAGGAAACATGGTTCCACACACTGACCTGTCCACAGATGGCCCTACAGATGGGGGTCTCTCACAAACAGAGCACTGTCTTGTCAGTGTTAAAACATGCAGAATAGCCATTACCACACACAACTTGTTAAACAGGCTGTAGTCTCAATGAAGCATAGCTACACTTACATGCTGTCGTCATGTCTGGCACATCACCCTCCTGTCTTTAGGCTATTTCCCACTGTGTAAGTTGTTTGAGGAACATCCAGATATCATCTGTGATGCCGTTTACCAAACACCAGATCCAGGTACTACTCACAGCGACTGTCATGGGCAAACACCAACATGATGTTCCTAGATATTGTACTGTGTTTCTATGTGATTGGCTATGGGAACAACATCACAGCTGTTCCACATGCAATCAGCTAGAGGAGGACTACAATAGGTGCAGAGGCCATCACCTGATCATGACTATCACTTGCAAAACACAAGTTGCTGCTGAGCAGGTGTACAACTCCACATCCACTGGAGAGTGTGTGGGAGAGACAGACAGAGGCAAAGTACATCAGAGAAGGGCTTGGAGACTAAAACCTAAGCATCATCTGTCGCACACCTACCAGCACAGGGGTTCAAACTCCTGACTGACTAGTCATTACTATTACAAGTGCATGCAGTTACTCCATGTGCCACAAAGCTGATATGTTGGTGTGCTGTAAGAACATATATGTGTGCTGGTGAGTGACATCTGCAACAGAGATATAGTAGACATACATTAGGTGTAGCACACATGGTTGTCCACATGAACGGATGTCATTGTCAAAACAACCACACTCTCTAATGGACTCACATTGACACACTTTGCCAGTCCACAAATACACTTCCTGACTACTTAGTTTGCTACACTGCAGTAATGCTCAGGTACTACATGCACCCCAGGGTTTATCCGGAGGTTCTATGGGCTAGGGTATGTGAACATGTTGGACATCACTCGGTATGCCAGTGGGAGTTATACTGGGTATGACTATGGTTGGAAGCATAATACACCACATGCAGACACAAGGTGCCAGTACTGACATGCATGTGTGCATTGCTTTATGGGTGTGTAGTTGTTGGCTGTGCAAGATGGCTGTACAAGGCAGGGTGAGGGGTAATCTTTGGCATCACACCACCCGACAATGGTGTGTAGTGTGGTACAGGGATGCAGTGTCTGCAATGTCCCACACAGATGGGTATTGTATGAACTGTCCTGACATCCTGGTTACCATTGTGTATGGCCATAGCTTTGCAATGTATGTCATGTCTGTGTTTGATAGTCCTTAACATGGACATTGCCTGGGATGTGCACGTCCTACAATAATGTGCAGTGACATGTACAAGCATACCTGGTTTGGCTGGCACATGTTGTGTACACAGACTGTTATCCTCAGATATGCCAATACTGGCCTGGTGTGGCAGGACCTGCTTATAGACAGCAGGTTGACCCTGCACCTGCATTGATAGCATGACACAGGTATTCCCTGGTGTCAGTGGCATCGGTCCATACAGGGCACATGTGTGAGGCATTGTATGGCCTTTGTGGTTCACATTTGATGGCACCACATATGTTGCAGGCATCCAGTGGGGAACATAGTGAAGGCACATTGTCCGCAATCATGTGCCTATTGTACTGCTGTACTGGGTGCCATACCCTCTGCAGCCCACTGCAATCACACCATGCCTACTAGCTGTCATCAATGTGCAGGGTACTAGCAACATAGCAGGATATTCTAGGCAAGTGTCTTTGTGTATGACACATGGGTTCAGAACGTATTCTGGGTAATAGTAGAGTTGCATACTTTGTTCACTAGGCCTTTTGCCAGATGTAGGGGTATAGCTTGCCAACACAGTCCCTTGGCTGACTAGCATCTGTACTCCTCGTGAGGTGGACATTGTGACATATAATATGGACACCATATAGGAAAACTAAAAAATCCACTCCCCAACATGTCCAGTGGTTAGACACTCACAGCCATCTCCACACAGGCTCTGACTGTCAAACACACACACACACACACCTGCCATGTCTTGGAATAAAACCCCCACCTAACTAGTGTAGCACACTACAAAATTACACAGTTACAGCATGCACTACAGAGATTACTGGGTTACCGCCATCCCAGAGGTATATTACTAGGTGGGTGTCAACAGCAGGATTGCCAAAGGTGGATATGTGCATTGTAAAGAGTGTGCATACTCTAAAAAATCATTGCTTTTTTTCCTCAGGCAGACACACACAGTCAGCCTCCCTTGGTATAGAACCACTATCGAACTAATTTATTACACAACAGCAATATGCAGTTACAGCGCACGCTACAGAGAATTCGGATTACAGTAGTACCAGAGGTGTAATTCTAGGTGGGTGACATCAGTGAATTCTAAAGAGTGTGCATACTCTAAAAAGCATTGCTCTTTTTTCAAGCAGACAAAGACACACACACAGTTGGCATTGCTTGGCATAGAACCCCTACTTGACTAGTTTATCATACTACAGCAATACGCAGTTACAGCATGTGCTACGGAGAACGGTGGGTTACAGAAGTACCAGAGGTGTAATTCTATGTGGGTGACATCAGCAGGATTGTCAAAGGTGGTTATGTGAATTGTAAAGAGTGTACATACTCTAAAAAGCATTATTTTTTCTGAGGCATACAGAGTCGCACACAGCTTGTCTCTCTTGGAATAGAACCCCTACTTAACTAGTTTATCACACTAAAGCCATACACAGTTACAGCACGCACTATGGAGAATACTGTTTTACAGTGGTACCAGAGGTGTAATTCTAGGTGGGTGATATCAGCAGGATTGCCAAAGGTGGGTATGTGGATTGTAAAGAATGAATACTCTAAAAAGCATTATCCTTTTCGCAGGCAGATAGAAACACACACAGACTTGGTCTCTCTTGGAATAGAACCCCTACCAAACTAGCTTAACACACTACAGTATTATGCAATTACAGCACATACCATGGAGATTACTAAATCACACCAATCCCAGAGGTGTATTCGTAGGTGGGTGACATCAGCAGGATTGCCAAAAAGGGCATTTCAAGTGTACTGCGAGTTGTACATGTCTGTTACCTGCGTGTACCCGCTGCTTACTGTCACAAAAACACATTTATACCTGCCTTATGCAGTGCTAATTGACAGTATCAATAAGGCTTGCAGGTCTTGAACCGTGGACTATGCACACAGAGGTTACTGGATGTACTACTAAGCCATCTGGGTTGCATTTATGCTGGATGGAGTCTATAATGCACATCTTACTATAGGTATTCCACAGTACTGAAAACAAACGGGACAGTCAGTTTGTGTACATATGTACAGTACCCTTGAATGTACTGTACTCTGTGAAACTACACACACACACACACACACACACACACACACACACACACACACACACACATATATATATATATATATATATATATATGCATATACACAGACACAGCTATATATATATATATATATATATATATATATATATATATATATATATATATATATATATATATATATATATATATACACACACGTCTGAACATCCTTTGACACAGAAGGGTTCCAAAGGAACTGATGTGTACACAAAACAGAGGCATCCCTTGTGTTATAACATTTACATCTTAAGCAGTTCACAAGAGAAGGGATGGTTGTTGTGTATGTGGAGTCTGGGGTGGGGAATGATGGCTAATGTAATCTATCCCGGGGATTGTGGAGTTAGGGTGGGGGAATGATGGGTATGGAGTTACACCCCAGTGACCACTTCTGTGTCACTGCTCAACAGTGGCACAGGAAAATAACATACCCAACTGTAGTCGTGCTTGACTGAGTATTCTTTAACATTCCTAATTATGTAATAGTTTGTAGACAACAGTCACCACAGATGGCTACCATGGTGTGCTAAAAGACATTACACATGTGTATGCCTGGCTACAGGGTAGTCACTCACACAAACATGCACACACTTGCCAGTATCGTGCATACACATCTTACCTATGTAAAGGTAACTAGTACAGTGGTATTCAGTTGGGTATGTGCCACAGAACACATACAATTACACTTACTGATTCCATTTCTGAGCTGGATGACATCATAGGACCGATTACTTGCAGTGGGGAGGGGGAAAGAGAGAGATTTAGCAATTGGCAAGGATAAAGGCCAGTGCAAAAGGAGGTATCACTTTGGAATGTAGCAAAACCCGCTCTCTCATGACAGGATGCAGACACAAAAACACACACACACAGCCATTTGCTGACACACACACTCAGGCATTTGTTGACACACACAATCAGCCATTTGCTGACACACAAAAACAGTTGCCAGTGGTGGGATCAGAACACCTGCCTATCTACAGATGATTATTATAGCACTACACATTTACATGACATGCCACAGAGATTACACATTCCAAAGCAGTCAGACTGTCCTTCTAAGATTGAGGACAGCAACAGGGAGACTGACAGTCATGAAGTACATAGCTGTAAACCTGTGTGTTTAACGTAGGTGTCCAGCTGTAAACCTGTGTGTTTAAAATAGGTGTCCATTACAACCTGTATGCACAAACAAGACACATCATCTGCAGGTAGGCCTGAGAGGTATAGTTTTAGCACAACAGGAGCCTGAACTGGAGTATGGCCATCTGTGGAATGGACAACTACTATCACTATACAGGGTTACAGTGGGCATGCTCATACAATTAGTAGCACAGGGCCATTTGGGATGCACTATGACTACAACTACACAAGGCCATACTGGTCATGCTTATACACTTAGTAACAAAAGGCTTGTTGGATGCACTGACTCAAATTATAGAAGGTGGCAGTGAGTACGCTCATACACTTAGTAGCATAGGGCTGTTTGGGATGCACTTTGATTCTAACTACAGAAGGCCACAGTGTGCATGCTCATATACTTACATGTACAGAACATGTTGTAATGAACTCCTATTGTAAACACACAAGTTTACAGCTATGTACATTTTAGCCGTCAGTATATATGCACATCATACTGGTTTACTACCTGATACCTGTATGTGACCCGTAAATGATATATCTGTGTCTGTGCTGTGTGATACACATGCATACATGTACATGAAGTACTGACATATATATGTTAAGTATACACATTCATGCATGTGTGGACATGACAGACAATAGGTTACCTGGGTCACACAGGCAGATGCTACCTACAGCATGTGTCAAACACCCTGCTTCCCTGAAAGGCATACATTGATAGCGGGTTGTGGACAATGGCATTATACGTGGAACAGTGGCATGTGCAAGCATAATGTGTGAGCCACATTGTGTAATGGTACTGAGGTGCAGGTGTCAGGATGACCTCTCCCGGCTATGTTAGTAGTTGTCATTATTAGCAGGACTGCTACCCTAAGTATATCTCACATTGGTCATATACACAATCTCTGCTGCTGTCTGTCACCTTTCATGAGGCAATTGCTACCAAGCACATTACTGCCACTTGCAGTGATGTCATGGCACAAGTGGCCACTGCTAGACCAAAACAATGAGCCAATGTCCTGCAGTTATTATGAGGTTGTCCAGTGTCTGCCATTCCAGGCTGTCATGACTGAACGACATGCCTTAAACACAGAGCACATGCATCCATGTTTCACGTGTGTGTGGATAATACCTAGGTCACATTTACCCATATAGCCGCATTCCAAGGCAAATGCCTTACACACAGAAGTTACACCCTGACACCTACAAGACAATTGCATCAGATGCTTATGCTAACCAGTGCTAGATGTGTGTCTTTAGTAATCCATTTGCTCAATGTAGAACCTACAATGGGGAATACTGACATCTGTGCAGTGAGGAACACCTAGCTGAAGGCTCTGTAGTGCACAATTGCACTACCACCACATACCTCAGATCCAGATATGTGGTCCATAACAGTGGTATGGACCATTCCAGGTGGTGGTTTACACATATTCATAAAGGCTACCCACATGTAAAGACCACTACTCTGACATAACGCATCACAGATGAGTCAGGTACAGGCAACAGCGGCAAATGCTGCATTCTAGGATTTATCCCCATATACATCCACCACCTTGTCCCCAGACTACCAACACACATCCATATGTGGTACGACATAGTATGGTAGACCACCATATAACCCTCAATTGGCGGACTGTAGCTAGGTCTACATCAGCTGTGCAAATTACCCATGTACAGACACAGCTGCATAATGTGATACGCAATGCAATAATACCACTGTTTGTAACCATCTCAGTTTTACACATACCAGGGTCCCTCAGATGTTTTCAGCAGTAACACGGTCGACTGTTGCTGTACAACAGTAAACAACACCCTCATGGTTGGATATGACCTAACTGTACCTGCCCTGGATATGTACATCTCACACTCATACAACATAAATGACATTACCATAGCTTTTGTTATCCTTTCTACATACAGGTGGCTACAGTCATTACACACATGCACATGGCAGATCGCATGCTAACAGTACATACATTTTGATAGCTATGTTAACATAGGTAATATTCCCCCTCTACTGGTCACCCATGACCCCTATCATATCATACAACAACCCATGTGGCATGTATGTCTCTAGATATGTCCACCTAATGCAATGCCTATAAATATACCAAAATAACAGGATCATATAAGCTACACAAGGCCTGTATTGACAGACACAGGGAAATCCAGCTCTGCTCTGTATGTTCCTGAGTGGTCACAGGTGATATGTTCATGACATGTACAGCCATGTGTGGCCACAGCTCCTACATATACCCCATGTCAGCAATTGCACGCCATGCATGCTGTGTGCTGTCTGGATATTACCCTTAGTACCACAATAGCCGGTAAATGCTGGGGTCAGATGTCTACATGCCATAGACCTCGCACATGCTTGAATGAATATACCGCCTAGCTCTAATAGAGCACATTGCTGGCACTCTTCAAGTAAACATGAGGTGTGTGTGGAAAATATGATGTGCTCACTGTTGACCATTACAGTGCCCTGGCTTCACCATGGCACTGTCAAGTAACAGTTTGTAGGAGCATGACATGGAATAATGCTGTGTGTGTCTCACTGATATGTTCTGTTGTCATATATGTACACTAACCTACTCGGTGAAGGTGGCAGTGCCCTACTAGTACATGAATACAACATCCATTATGGTGTAATGCTTGGTTATGTTTCACACATGGCGTGGGGAAGGTGTGGAATGCATCCTCTTGACCTGCTAGTGCACTTACTGATGTAGACTGCATATGTGTACATGAATTGATGTTTGTGTAGATTCCATGTGTGTGCAGTGTCTGATGTCTGAAAGTGACTGTTGGTTTAGTACATCATGCTGTTGCAATACAGCCTCAACATTGCCAACTGTATATGGTGATATTTTCTATGTACAGTAAGCCGTACATGAGGTATGGACATATGTTTGGACATGACTACTAAGTGGTGGGGCTTCTTTGCAGATGAATGATTACTGAGGACAGCTCACTGGTGTGTTCTAACCAGTCCTACAATAACCTGTGTAACTGCTAAGGTTAGGTTTTGTTAATTAAAGTGGAAGACAGACAATGTAGAATGCTGTAAGGGTGACACTGAAGGCAAACTTCATGACACCTGTAACAGTAATACCTACCCCGTGCATATGTTGCGCATATATCAGTGCAGTTGACAAAGGAAAGTGTCAGTAAGCTTTGTACTGGATTCAGTAGTGCTGTACATCTGTAATACCTATCATGAGATAGGAAGGTGTTTGATTCACAGTACTGGCATGTGTGGGTGTGTGTGTCCATATATGTCACGTATGGTTGGGAATACATCCCACATGTTATCACTCTCCTGAACACTGTTGTTGACACCAGTACAAAGTGAAGTGTAGAAAGAAAGCCATAGGCAGGTGGTTGAACCTCACACATGTAAAGTGTCTGTATGTGTGTGACATAGGTGTAGATCTTTGTGAATGCCACAGTGTGTGTGTGTGTTTGTGTGTTTGTGTGTTTGTGTGTGTGCGTGTGTGCATGTGTGCGTGTGTGAGTGTGTGTGTATGGCTGTCTGGTCCCTGGAGTGAGGCTGTATTTTACGATAGTGAAATGTTAATGCCTCCTCCCCCCATCCACTAAATGCAATCTAACATCCCTGTTGATATGATCAATCGTACATGGGCATTCTAACTGCCTGTTAACATGTACACCCTGGGGTGTGACCTGTTGTTACATAGCCTACTGATGGAGTCCCCTCCCCACATACACTCACTGCACTGTAGTATTCCTGTCGATGTCCTCAATCTTAGGCCATTCCAATTACCTGCACATGTGTAATCTCTGTGGCGCGTCTTGTAATTGCGTAGTACTATAACTGGCAACTGTGTGCACGTGTGTGTGTGTGTGTGTGTGTGTGTGTGTGTGTGTGTGTGTGTGTGTGTGTGTGTGTGTGTGTGTGTGTGTGTGTGTGTCAGAGTGTGTGTTACTGTGTCTGTAAATCCCTGGGTGTGTGGGTGTGTCTGTGTTTGCATGCTGTCATGGCAGTGGGTATTACTGCTTCCCAATGAGAAGCCACTATTTCCACTGGCCTTTACCCTTGTCATCCAGCATACCACTCTTTTACCTCCTCCGCACTCCAGGTAACTATACCTGTGATGTCACCCACTATGGATGTGACAGCTCTGAACACAGTAGCTTACTACACAGCTATCATGCTCTTGGATCATTAGAACAGTAAATATAATTGAAATATGGGGGAATATAACTGTGATGTGGATGCTACAAAGTGCATGCAGGTATTGTC
The DNA here is from genome assembly GCF_019279795.1 of Protopterus annectens. Classification (NCBI taxonomy): domain Eukaryota; kingdom Metazoa; phylum Chordata; order Ceratodontiformes; family Protopteridae; genus Protopterus; species Protopterus annectens. The sequence continues at coordinate 1,658,309,615 of NC_056737.1, read as the reverse complement.
ATATTGTGAGTTGTCAACATGTACATATGGGACACTAACCGCAGACACCGAAATCCCCTGGCACATGCATCTACACCTGAAAGAGGAAGGCAGAACGTCAAGATCAACATGCTGTTAGTGTTGTTACACATGATACATACTGTCAAATGTACAAAATGCATTCTAAAACTGTAATACATGGTATGTCTGCTGCCTGTCAACACTACTCAAAAATATTAATCTACAATTGTCTACCTAGTATGTTCACCCTGTGAATCAGACCATATGAGCATGTCCCTGCACTGATGGTGTGGATGACAGGGATGCGGCACAGGCATTATCATATGCACAGGGTGATAATGTCTGCTAGAGGCCTAGGCTGTGCCACTGGATGACATCATGTGTGTGTGTTAGGGCATGTGATATCATTGGGCGTGTGTGGATGTTATGCGTTTGTGTTAAGCTGCCCTACATTTGTTTTCAGTGTGTGTGTATGCATGCACATAGGTCTGGCATATGACTGGCCTACACAATGGTATTATTGACAGATGCAGACTGTACAAGGCAAGTTTCACAGTTCAAGGTGTCCGACCATGGCCATGTGACCTGCACCTACCAGAGGTTACACGGGCACTACCAGGCAGAGGTCCAGATTGGGTACTATCTGATGACACATGTCCACTGGAATCATGTCCCTGTTGGGACCATCCAGGACCATGTGCACATGGCCTGCTGTGTCCTGGTGTGGTCTGCACAGCACCAGCTGCACTGCTGCTGCTACCGCCACTATGGGAGCAGGCATGTGCAGTAGCATGTTCACATAAACCTTCAACAGGTGATGTAGCTGACCTTCCTCCACGTGCCCAATACCTCACTCCCACCAGATGTTGCAACACAGACATTACATGCTCCAGGATAGACATGCCACAGTCAAAGACTCCCACCATGTCAACCAATTGTCTATCCAAAACATATGCAAGATGATGGTGAGCATTTGCAAGTGCCTGGATGTTGTCAGTTAATGAATGGACAGCAGCCCTCTGAAGCCTCAGACCATCTCTGTTGTGCTGTTCAGTTTGTGCCTGTGCTTCCATTATAGCCAGAAACATGTATCTGGTGACTCCAGCTGATGTGCTTTGTCCTACAGGGGTATGTTGGCCAGTGGTCCTCCTACGAGCAGCACTGGGCACATGCTTGTGTGAGACATCACCAGTCAGTTAACTGGAATCATGGTGTGCAGGCACACCTTCCATAGTCTACACACTTCCCTGTTCCATGCTAGCACCCACAAACTGTCCTTCCTCTATGGCTGGTGGTGATGTGGCATGTGTAGGCAGGGGAACTGTATGCAAGGATGAGGGTAGTTGGGTGGAATGGCAACCAATGGCACAGATTCAGCCCCTGACAACCCTGGCTGTGCCTCAATCATACTATTATCATCACTGCTAGAGTCTGTGAGGACACTAACATCAGGTGGACCGCAGGAGGGCAACACACCTACATCAACACATGTGAAGGGAAGACAAGAACTGTACATTACAAGTTATACCAGACACACACAGAAACACACACACAAACACACACACACACACACACCCACACACACCCACACACACACACACACACACACACACACACACACACACACACACACACACTCACACACACGCACACACACACACAACATGCAGGTGATATGGCAGATGGCATTCAGCTTAGACAATTATAGTTTCAGCTTAGACAATTATAGTGGTAGCTATCAGACTTCCCTGAGTTGCACACAACAGCATGCATGTGTTATAGCAGACTGCATTCACCTTACACAATTATAGTGGTGACTAGCATACATACCTGTATTGCACCATTTGTGTTAGTAGCCTATGCCCCATACCTGCAACACAATGCATGCACTTTGCACCGTTGCACCACACTGCCATCGCTGACCTTTGTAAATCTGCCACTGATGCTTTGTGTTGGCCACCACCACTATATGTGAGGACATGAGCAGTAAAGTATGTCAACATGCATACATAGTATATATATATATATATATATATATATATATATATATATATATATAGTATATGCATACTATGTTTGCCTGAGCCCTAGCTTGCATATCTTCTCCAAAGCAGTGCATGTCTGTTCAACATTATTCTGCCTACCCCTGAGCACAGTCTAGACATTGAGCATGTGGCTGTACACACATGTTTGACATGGCTGTCCCTACTTTGCAATGGTGCCACAGACCATCACAGGTTTATAGTACACCGGCCTGCTGTGTGGCATATGACCTTGCCAATCACATGTAGTATGACATGTCATCTGTTGACATGTTGAATGACATGCATACATGTGTAACACAATGGTGTCCATTCCAATCTACAGTACAGTAATGGTGTCCCAATGCAGGAATGTGTTATACTAACATGGGCCTTCAGCTGATGCAATGTTGTCTGTCCACCCTACAAATATGCAGGGACATACTGCACATTGAGCTGATGTGCATAGCCTCTCCAGGACATCATGTGCCTTTACAAGTGCTATACAGTGTGAGCTACTGACAGTTCATAGCTATGACTATGTTCACATACAATACATATCTAATGTGGAATGTGGCCGACATCACTGAGGTGTATACACACTAAACCCTAAAGTGGAATGTGTGACACAGGTCACAGAAGGGTATATGGATGACACCCCTGCATATCTGCAACCATATTACTGATGCCAGGCAACTATGCCCACACATGGCTAACTTAGCAGTACTCAATGTCCCACATGCCATCTGTGTACTTCACACACATGAGGAGCAGGAATGACAGTGATGCCTGACAACAGCAAAGTGACTGTACTGTATCAGTGGTCTGATGTGGTTGTATGTGTATGTTGTACAACACATGTATGTATATGGATACTGTATAGGTGAATGCTTCCATGTCATGACACACTCAAGATGTTCAAGACATGCTATGTGGTGGTTTCATGTTATGCCTACACAAGCTGTGCAGAGGCCTGTATGATGTTTTGTGTTTCACATCTGCAATATCACCATTACACAAAGGCCATAGTTGCATTGTGTCGAGCCAATGTACTACAGGGTGTGCACACATGTACATCGCTTCTACTGTGTGTGTTGCTTCATGTCTCTGGACATCCTCCATGGCAATGGGTACACATGTTCTGTCCAATGGTTGTGATGGCCATCCTATTTCACATGTCAGTGTTATCCCATATGACATACACCCATAGATGTCATATGCTCCGCTGAAGACAGGGTTATGCAGACAAAGGGTGGTATGCATGGGATGTGAGACATGTTTTGCAGGATAGTTGAGCAGTTTTGCAGTCAGCCCACTACAAGTCATGGACATGTCAGATAGCACATGACATTGTGTGACATTCATAGCGAGGTATATTCCACAAGGGTGTATCTTGTGGGCCAGTCATACTCCAGCTTCAACACATTTAGAGTGTGTGCACACATATGCTCTCTGTACAGTACTGTTTGTATTCCAACATGTGTAATGCTGATATGTAGTACCTGTCCCTACAGTGGAACACACCTCCACCATTGTATTTACTATTGTCCACACATCTGGCAATGACAGCTTGGAAGGGTTAGTGTAGGTGTTTCATATAGTCTTCAATTGTTTCACATGGGTAGACACTGTGATGCATTGCAGGTCTGATCAGTATCCATTAACAGGACCACCATACATTTTGTATATGTGTGTTATGGCAGATAGCATGCAATTAATATGTTCCGTGCATTATCAAGCCTGATAAATAATAATAATCTCACCTGACACAGGCTGCAAAACACCAGAGGTACCTAAACAGGAGTGTCACAGCAGTAAGATCATTATCCACACCTGTGTGATAGCTACAGGATGCAATGTCCATGTTAGCACATAAGCCAGTACAATACACTATACTATGGAGTATGCACATCTGTGCACACATAGAGTAGCAGACTATACATAGAGCACAGACTATAGTATGTGGCATGTGTCCATACATGCCTTGCATATGATGTTACATTACATATTGTACAGTAACACATGTAACTATGTGAAATATAGTTGTGTTATATGTGCGGTAGTGACTTACCAGGCAACTCCAGGCTCAGTGGTTGAGAGACACCCACCTCCACAATACCAGCTAAAGCTTGTGGATGGAGGTCTGCAGGTGTCCCCAGGTTGGCCAGTAGCTCCTTGGTACGTGTGAGTGGGGGCTGGGTGAGTGGGCCCCACTTGTTGCACCTTGTTCCCTGGCGATTGCATTAGCATGCTGTTTTGCCCGTCTGATGAGGTCAGTGCAGTGGCCGAGCACCTGCTGATAGGTGTGATTGTGACCGCCAACATCATTTGTCCTCCTGCAGAGTTCCTCCCACAGGGCATCCTGCTGCTGTGCATCCTATGGCACATGGCTGAAGAGTGTGGTGGTTGTTGAGGTGGTATGGGATGAGGACCTCATCCTCCAAGCGGCTGTATGCCAGCAATCTGCTACGTGGCATACCTGGATGTCACATATATAGTCATTCATAGCCGTTAGGGACATGACCTGTGACCCTGCAGACTTGCAAGCATGTATGTGTTTTGTCATATACATCTACGTGGCACTGTACAGCTGTGTGGCATGCTGCCATGTATTGCCTGTGTTGCACATGTGTAACACATGGGACACTAGCTAGCCTGAAGGTATTGGCAGGGTTGGATACCAACTATAGCATTTATGGTCATAGTGATCTAGTAGGCTGTATGCCCTGGTCCATTTATGAGCCTAGGCAGACAGTTTACCTAGCTGTAGGCAACAGACATGTATATTTCAGTGGCCAGTTCAAGCAGTGCCACAGAACTGCTCCACAGGGTTACTGATATATTTGGCATGCGGTCTTCACACCATGTCACAGAGAGGGGCAGTGTGCATCTTCGTTGGACAGGGATGCATAGTATGCAAGAGTATGTTAAGTGTATGGGACAGAGATCTGTCAGGCATGTTGTGATCCTTGTACTAGAAAGGTGGATGTACATGAAGTATGTGTTTATTTGGGATCAGGATGTGTTAAGTGTAGCATGTCCAACACCACTGGATTGGACATGGCTTTATTCAGGGTAGGCTGCATGCTACATAATGCAGCTAGGGATTGGAAGGGCAGTGTAGGCCATCTACACATGGGCGATAACCCTTAAAGGAAATATGTGATATATTATGGGTCACATGGGTGTTGAGTATGGCTGAGCAATTATCTCTATATTCCTGGATGGCACACTGTCATAATTAGGGGTGCCACATACGTCTACCTGTCGGGTGTGGTGAAGTAACTATCAAAGGAAAGAGTACTGTCCAGCTGCATCCCATACACACAGTTGCCATTATGTTGACCGCTGCCTAGGTGGTAGTTCATGAGTACAGGGTTTGTAACATAGGGGATGACAATGCAATACATAGCTATCAGATTGTGGCCATACATCGCACACCACACATCTGATACACTAAGGCCCTTCTGTATGTTCTACGCAGCACACATTGAGTTGACTATTGTTCCTAGTTTATAGTCATTTGCAAACATCAATAGGCTGATGCCTTCAGCGTTAGTCTGTGTGGTACAGATAACAAAGAGGGGGTGTACCAGGAATGAACCTTGTATGTATGGATTTAGGGGGTGCAGCTTGTACCTGCATAGTTGTTAATATAGGGGCCCTGTAGTGTACATGGATATATTACTAAGTGTACCTGTTGGGGGGAGGTGGGAGTGAGTTTAGGTTCTACAAGACCCTATCTGGATGAACGGGTGCTATTTCTGTAGGTGCAGTACTTCCCATGCCATAGTGCTGTGCAGCAAGGCAGGTCTTGTTGTTGCCATTACAATTAATGACACGGTTATAAAATGCTCTGTGCTTGGCCTCATAGTATGTGGCTGATTAGTTTCACAGTAGCTTTGTGTGGTTTTATATGGTGTATCTGCATCTTTCAAAGTTCAAAAAAACCACAGTATGCTGAGTAAAGTGCCCCTTAATAAATCAGTATATAAAGAGCAAACAAAAAAAGGAGTACACCACAGCTGTAAAAGACGAATAACTCCAGTCTTCACTTCAAGAGTTTAATGGAATGAGACAAATGCAGGATCCAAGTGAGCGCTTTCACGTTCAAAAAACATTTCATCAGACTTCAATAGCTGCATAACATTATACATCATCTTCAGTTAACACCATCAATAAGGCATTCATATTTGTAGTAATATTTAAAATAATATAATATACTAATAACCCTACAGGCTACAGGCACATAAAGCATATGGTTTGAATGAAAAGATCTCACTTAAACCATTTTTGGTGGCTAGACCTTACAAACACTGAGCCTATTTGTATATTTATTGGTATCTTCTTTGGGTTATTAGTATATTATTTTAAATATTACTACAAATATGAATGCCTTATTGATGGTGTTATTTGATGCGCATGAACTAACTGTTCTGTTTGTTTTATATTTATTGTTTTAGATGGTTTTATAAAATATAGAAGTGTATCTTTAAATTTTAATTGCAAACTCTAATTGAATGATTTCTTATGTTGCTAATTGTTAATGCTATTTAAGATGATGTATAATGTTATGCAGTTATTGAAGTCTGATGAAACGTTTTTTGAACGTGAAAGTGCTCACTTGGATCCTGCATTTGTCTCATTCCATTAAACTCTTGAAGTGAAGACTGGAGTTATTCGTCTTTTACAGCTGTGGTATCTGCATTTTACTGAGGCTGACCAGGGATCATCTACACTCATGTGTGTTCATTCTTGCAACAGTTACTACCTTCTGTGGTACATTTTAAAGCATGGTACCTCCTGTTTGCCTTCTTGTTTATGCTGGGTTGCATCTTGGTTCTGTTTTGATGGCACAAGCACCGCACATATCTGACTGCTTAAGGTTCATTTGTGTAGGATTCAGCGTTTGCCCATGCATTGTCCATCTGCATGGGTGCCATGACATTCACCACTCTGTTCTTAGGAAACATAACATTGGCATTGGAGACTAACTATGTGTAGCATACTGTTAGCCCTGTTTGTGTGACCACTGTGATCCAGGTCAGTGGGTTCAATGAAATCCAACATACATTGAGGACAGGTGTTGATGCATGAGGAGTCTTCCCAGTTCATAATGGAATAGTTGAGAGTAGCCATTATTATGGTTCTGACTCAGACCTTATCTTCCCCATTGCAGCACATTATGATAGTTGGGAAATCCGCAGCCTGGTGGGTGATCTGTCTCAAGGTGCAATTTGAATTCCACTTTGGCACAAAGGTAGTTGCTCAGCATAATGCATCTGAAGTAATGCAAGTGCAACTAGCGTGGGAGTGTACATATCCTTCAGGAATATGGGCACACCTACGGCTCGTGTGTTCCAATAAAGGATAATGGGCAAGAGGTAAGGTATGTGTTATAACATGGTCATGCAGGTGTGCTCTCTGGAGCTTTGAAACATGTCCCAGCCACTGCACAGATATGTTCTCCATGTTAGGGATTGACATATGTGTGTCCGTATAGTGTTTCTGACATGTATCATTGTGTAGCAAGACTCACAGTTTATTGCTTGGCTTTCCCTGTAACAGCAGTGGTCTTTCACTTGAACTGTGCATGATGAAGGCACTATAGGAGAAACATGAGCCCTAGCCAGTATCCAGATTCCCAGGGGTGACAGGTGCAGGCCCTATCTGACAAAGCATCATGGTTTCTCAACCATGTTATACCAGGACAACAGATACTGGATACCCTTTGACTTGCACCACTACACTAGACAATTGTGGAATACAATCCCTCTGTCCATGTACTGCAATATCATTCTGGCCAATGGCAGAATGCTACCCAGGCCTTGGGACATACCTGCATGGGCTACAAGACCTGACAGTTCCTATATGTGCTTCCATGCAGTCCAGGCTACTGCATCACAGGTCCTGCACAATAACATGGAATATGCCAGAGCCATGTGTACAGTTCAAAAAGATGTTTGAGTGTATGGGTATGTGGCCAATCATGGCAGAAAAGCAGCTGACATTATGTATGCCCTTGTATAGGTTGGTGTGTAACATAGTGCCGGAGTTTGCATTCACAAATGAGTACTGTTGGGCATGGTTCCGGTCACATGTTCTGAGGTGTGGCACAATTATGTAAACTATGTCATACAGTTTGTGTATTTCGGTGTCTGTCTTTTCCTGCTTGGGTGGAGGGTCACTTGCTTGGCCAGATACCTAGACGAGTCTGTGAATGTGTGTGATTTCCGATAGTGTGTGTGGGTGTCGTTACTCTATTCTTGTAAGGGTATGTGCAGGTTGTGTTGATGAGCTGCATGTGTTACCCTACACCTCATGACTGTCCAGTCCAATCATAGCTGTAGACTGGGCTGCCTTCCAGCTTACCCCTGTAGCTGCATTCCAAACAATGTGTGGGGCATGGTGTTAGGTGGGTCTGGCAGTGTACATGGCATAGAGATTACATTCCCCCAGGTTGGCCACATACACAAAGCTGAGATTAGGAAACACCAGTAGCTGACTAGTGGACATGCCTGTATGAGCAGTCAGTACTACAAGTAACAAGTACTGTATTTAGTTTATGTACTGCCTATGAAGATGTTTTAGACAGTGATGCTCACATGTAAATATTTGTGTTATGGAAGTGACAACACTGGCTATTACGGAAACATTGTAACTACCTTTAGCAGCAATCCTCCTCTGAGGAGCACATCACATCCTGTTAGTTGATTACAGATGATGCAAGTGTCTACAGGTCTGTTTCCTTCTCTGGGTATATACTCACATATCCACCAGGACTATGAGGTCTGTTGGGCACAGACACCCACTCTACAAACAGAGGTATGTATCAATAGACTCTGATGCCACTATCAGCATGATCTGGATATAATCAGATAGTGTGAACCATCACCTATGAAGCGGCTGTTACACATGGGCAGCTGCCCCCTACATCTTACACTCCTACTGCAGATGTTACACTGGAGTTAAAGATGATATGCAACCTGTTTCATTACCAGTGCTGTGCACTACCTTACATACAGTATGGTATGTGCAATCAGCTGTTAGGTTGGCAATGAGAGGTTGGGCTACACAAACCTGGTAGTTCCCGAATGTGCCTGTACTCTCAATATCCACTCTATGTACGTGTGCACATAGCGATTTGGCCCAGCCCTATGAAAAGGGTCACTACACATTTGCATAACATGTACACATGCACAGCTGTTATTGCTTGCAAATGATACTAGAGAGGTGGATATTACATATGTTATGTGCATGGATAGTTACTTAGCTCTTCCAATTATTTTTGCTATCATGCTGCTAAACTGTCAGATGAATAAAAATGATATGTATCCTCTTATTGGATATTGTACTTGCCCAAGAGACATAACTACTGTTTGCATAACATAACGGAACTGCTATGTGAAACAGAATACAGATCTGCCTAGAATACTGTGCATTACACAGTTATTTGCACAATATCCCACACTGCACACCATATTTGCATGGTAAGCCCACCTTTAACATGCTCATCTTACTTATACACCCATACATATATTGATTATTACAATATATCAGCATATACTATCCCCTGTTATAGCACATACTTGTTGGACTAATCCTGACACTGACAGTGGCTGGAAGCGAATTTGTGGGTTCCAAGCCCATATCATCCCTTGTGATGTATGTGGAGTTTGCCGTGTGACCTACAGCAGTACACACATAGAATACCACAAACATTACTACTGCTCAACAATAAATCGCTACAAGATAGCTATTTCCACTATATGCATTGATTGCACTGTAATTCTTTCAGTACAGGTACTACATACACAGACATACTACATGTTATACATACCTTCTTAGTAATTGAAGGCATTATTGACTAGTATAATAATTGTTTTCTTTTCGCCTTTCAGTATTTTGTACTGTCCTACAGGTAGATACAGATGGTTTGAATGTGTGACACGGCAACCTTTTATAGTTACAGATCAGAAACATGTGCTGTCCCGAAAACCAATTGGTGTTCCTGAGTAGCTAATTACATGCACATCACCTGCACTGCTACTGCCTTAGTCAATACCATGGCCACATTGGAGTATAACTGAGTACTCCACTTGGGCGTTGTCCCTTTGCCTTACCTGTGAGGAAGACAGTGTGGAAGTGTTGCTTGGAATCTATTGCAACAGCTGTCTGGAGATGAACAGTAATATATTTGGTGTAATGCCTAGAGGATTCAGTCTAAATGTGAGTACTGCTGTTATATTTCAGAACATTGCTACATTTGCAGGGTTTGTCTGTACCTAATACTTCTGCATATGTTTCAGTCTGGCCAGGTTGTTTTGACCAGCTCAAGGCTACATAGCTATGCATATAATGTTTGGGGGTTTACAATGTGCTTACCAGACATATTTACTTTGGTGTTACTGTGTATCATACTGTGCTGATAATTAGTACTCAGTAATACTTCCTGGTGTACGAACCTTTCACCCCTCTGAAACGGGATTAGTTCATACAAACCCTGTGACATCAGCAGCTTTTCAATTGTATAACAGCAACTATTTCACATAGGGCCATGTTAGTGTGTCTGTGTCGAGGTATGTTAAGGTTTCAGCAGATGTTGTACAGTAGTTGAATAATTGGTTATGGTATGACAGTATGTATTGATGTAATTAGTTTGGTTGTGGGGTAGAAGTTGGTGGGTGTACATAGCACATGCAGGTGTGTAGGAACCCCTTTTATACAACGTCTATATGTGTGTGGGTGTTCTTTCCCTATGTGGACGCCTATCCCTTAGTGGACTAATAGTATGGTAGTTGCAGGCTGATTCACTAAGGCACTATTAAATGCTTCCTGTATAGCGTGCAGGTACTGTTAGCCTTGAATCCCTTTGGCAATACATTGGAATGTAATAAAGTTTTGCAAAATGCAAGCCGTGTATTTCTGTCATGGATATTTGCAGTCATTGCAGTTGTGTTGGTGACTGTGTCCATAGAACATATTTGTAATAGTGTATTGACATACACTCTTCATATGTTATGTTCATATTGTTTGGGGGGGGGGGTGTAATGTGTGATTGCTATGGTCCATGTTATACTTAGATATGACCACTTCGGATGCTGTCTACAGACAGCTATGTATGTTTATATTTCTATTTATATATATATATATATATATATATATATATATATATATATATATATGTGTGTGTGTGTGTGTGTGTGTGTGTGTGTGTGTGTGTGTATATACATATATATATATATCTATATATATATATATCTATATATATATATATATATATATATATATATATATATATATATATAGATATGTGGATATAAATATTATGGCATACGTTTATCTGTACCTCCATAGATGTGTAGATGTTTTTAACCTATCTATAGATCTACATATGTATGTAGACCTGTATATATCGACATGTCTCTATGTATATCTCTCTCTCTCTCTACATATATATATATATATATATATATATATATATATATATATATATAAACATAAACCTTTAATTGTGTACATGGCGGGTTGTCCTATTTCAACACATTCCTCCCTTTCCTCCCTTTTGTGTTTTAACCTGTCTGCATACACAACTGGGATAGGTACATCCCTGGTAGCTTAGTGTTAGCTTATGCTCAGGATGGAGCACATGGTTGTGGGTTCTACTCCTGGAAGGTATTATTTTACCTGTCAGAGTAGGCACTGGTAGGGTAAGTGTAAATAACGCACACTTACGCGGTTGTAAGTGGGTTTGCCCGTGGTGTGCGCAAAGTTAAGCAAAGGGTAAACCTGTGAGGCACTTCTCCATTTACCATGTTGCCGCGTGGCTTACAGTCGAGCAAACCTGTGGAAACCCGCTTACAACTGCTTAAGAGTGCTTTAATCCACCTGCATCCAACAGCCCTTATTCTGGCCCTCAGAATAACCTAACAGCCCTTGCAGGTTTTGAATCCCGGACCATGTACACCACAGTCACTGACTTTACCACTAAGGCATCTGAGATATGTACAGATTTATGGTGTTTAGAATATACATTGTACTACAAGCATTCTTCACTACTGAAAACAAATGTGACAGTCAGTTGGTGTACATATGCCTGATACATGTTAATGTTCATATGTTTGTGAAATTAGGTGTTACAATGTGACATGACAGGGTGTATTATGAATGAGAAAGGTTCTTGTTTTGTGTCCTTTTATATTGTCCCCATACTCCATGTATACCCCTCCAGTTCACTTATTGGACATCTGAACCAGGCCCTCCTTGATGCATGATTGCATTACCCATCATTCCTCCCCCACCCCAATCTTCACATACACAACAACCACCCCTTCTATGGTGAATTAGGTTAATATTAATTGTTATAATACCAGAGCTGCATGTGTTTTCTGTACACTCCAATTCCTTTGGAGGACTTCTTTGTCACGAAGTGTGTTCATAGATGTTTATATATATGGCTATTGATGTAACTGTATAATATATATATATATATATATATATATATATATATATATATATATATATGTGTGTGTGTGTGTGTGTGTGTGTGTGTGTGTGTGTGTGTGTGTGTGTCTGTGTGTGTGTGCAGACATCACTGACATGTATATATATATATATATATATATATATATATATATATATATATATATATATATATATTGTATTAATGTGTAACAGTAATACATATGAGGACTGGAATGTGTTTGGTTCACGAACTACAGTACATTACAATGTACTGTACATATGTACACAAAGTGGCTGTCCCATTTGTGATCATTACAGTGGAATTCATATGGTGTAAGGTATAGTCTCAGGACCATGAAACATGTATACACCTCAGATGACTTACTGGCAAGTCCCATGACTATAGTGTGCATGATCCAGGGTTCAACACCTGCAATGCTTTACAAATGATTTTTACTCCAGAATAAGGCTCATTTAAGCAGTTGTAAGCATGTTTAAAAGTGTTTGTGTGAGATTATAGCAGTGGTTAAACACAGTTAAACAAACTTTGTAATGTATAACCTGTGTGCGCAAACACAGCCACATCCGCTAACTACTCAGGATATATACATGTCAGTGAAGTAACATCTCACTATGTGCTGACATAACATTACATTCTCTGTTGACTGTACTCTCCAGCACACATAGGTTTATATGGGTGTCTCGAATGTTTATTATACAGATGATTACTTCCTATATATGTAAGCTGTGGTTAAGGTATACTTTTGAACATGATAAACATCCCTGCATTTATCGGGATTGGAACCTCGAATGCACAAATACTATGCAGATGCTGTATCCATTACACTGTTTACATTAACGTTGCTTCTGCCTGTTTCTTATTTAGATGATTTCTCTGTGTAAGCTAGGCTAAGCAAAGGGCAGAGGCCCTCATTCTCACTGAGCTACACGTACTCTTGAAATAACAACATATAACAAATGTACTGTGAGACAATACATTACATTCCTAACTACATTGAGCATAGCCCCTCACTGACAGACTTCAAGGGAAACCTTGTTGCATGAATGGGTAACAAAATATACACCCCTGGGATCATGTGACCCAGAACCATACAGCCAGGGGGTGGGGGAGCCTGTCCAGTTATAGCTGCAAGACCTGTTGGGAGAATTGAATGGTGTTGAATTGTCACATTAACATGCCCTATTTAGATCACAAAGTGCCTCTATCACCCTCCACAACTCCAATCTTCAACAGCTTCCAGCAACTCTGCCTGGAATTGTTTAATAGGCTATGCTTGTCAGAGGCTCAAGTTACTTCAGCAATGGTGCAGGGGCAGCCAATACACTGTAGCTATGCTTCTAATTGCCCTTGGGCAGATAGGTAGTAGGCTATCTGTGAACCTCTAAAGTGCAGGCCATCACAGCCATAATATTTGAATAAACAGACCTTCAGATCACAATATACAGTGATAAATCACCATGTAGTCAGGTAACAGTTAAGTACAGCAAGAACATACAGAACACTGATTATTTAGTCACTCCTATCTTGGAAGCTAGAAGACTTGTATAAGTTTAAGGCTTTCTATTGCTTACCAGTAGACTAGCTACAGGAGAGATGAACAACAAGCACAGATGGGAAACATGCATGCAACGATACCATACCGGCCTATGTGTCAGCTTTAGACTTTAGAATACTGGCCAAGGCTATTGGCGCCCCCATGGTGCCTTATTTAGGAGAGTCTCGAAGGTGAATACCAGCTCCATAAATAGCACAATAGCAGATTCAATGAGGGTTATGCTACTCATCACCAGGGGTTGTGATCACAACATGCATGCATTCACAGCACTACTCAGGATGGACAACATCAACATCTGTGCAGTAACTGAGATTTGTCTTAAGTCTCCTGAGAGCACACCAGCACTACCAGAATACAACCCATACCGCACATTTCAGCCACAGAACATGGACTGGCAGACATGGAGGGGCTGTATCCATATTCATCAGGGATACCTACACCTTCAGCTTAGTGGGGCAGCATGATACCTCTGAGATCATCCATGTGCAGCTAACATCAGCCACAACTACAGTGTAAACTGTGGCCTGCTACAGATCACCCTCCATGACCCAGGAGCACCACTCCACCTTCTTGGAGACAGTGGAGAACATGACTGGCCTAATGCACACCCTGACATTGGTTGATGTCAACTACCATACCATTAACTGGGAAACTTATTCCAGTACTCATGTCCAGGCCCAGTGCTTCCTGGAATTTATCACCTCATATGCCCTGTATCTGGTAGTAACCTCCCTAATGTGGGGTGGAAACTACTAGAAGTGGTCATCACTAACATGGGCAACAGGTGCACCACAGCAGAGGTTAACCAGTGACTGGTTTGATCTGACCATGAACTATTCACTGTTTCCACACCCAAGCATCTCCCCCACCCATGGATACCACAGTGTATACCTTTCCTACAGCTAAATTTACACTACTAGTGAGGGTGGTAGGGGGTTCACAGCCCCCATGCTAAGATGAAACACTGCTCAAGATACAGACAGATTTACAAATGTAGTGTATAAGCACCTACACGGATGTATGGATCATGCCATCACTGGTAAACCAAGACACACTCCTCCTAGACAAGGACACCGGTCTGGTGGACCTCTGAACTAAACAGGCTATACTACAGAAGTAGGACAGTGTTCCAGACAAACAGCAAATCCCACGAAGGGCAGACATCCATGACCACTATTAGTATGATACGTAGGTCCTTCATGGCATCATCCAAGGCTAACATCAGCAGGAGAATACACAAGAATTTGAAAGCTAACCACAAAGCGTTCATTGGCTATGTCAAGGATCTATGTGGTGACACAAAGATTTGCACTTTGCCGGTGAAATATAGCACAAAATATGCTGACCCTACTGATATCGCCAACATCCTTGCAGATACATTCAGTGCATACTTCACCCCCTAAAGAGCTCACTACACTACCAGAAAGGTACAGTATCCCACACATCAGAGACACACAGGTGGAAATGGCCCTCAATAACAGCAGAACACAGCATCAATGGAGGCAGATGTTGTCCCAGACTGCATCTTGCAAACTGTACAGGACAACCTGCACCCCATCTAATTAAGCTTTCCTACCTCAGCTTCTCCACAGGCTACATGCCCATTCAATGTCACGTGGCAACGGTTATTAGACTCCATCAAGGTGGAATCACAACTCTGCAATGGTATGGTTCGCATCCTCATAGCACTCATTAACAAAGACATTGGTAACCTCTGAACATGTGACCCAACCCAGGTCAGCTTGGTTGAGTGCTGTTCATGCCTACTGAAACTGTTTGACGTCTTACATACTGTCACCAAGACATTAGATGACGGGGGAGGTGGGTCACACATACTACCTGGACCTCGCCAAAGCTTTTGACACCATGCCCCACTCAGGTATTATTAATAAACACACCAGCCTGCACATACACACATACATCACAGGTTGGGTTGCCAACGGGCTTACGCGCAGAACGCACATGGTACGACTAGTGGTCTCCAGGTCCAACTCTTGACCAGTCATGACTGGTGTCCCACAGGACTCAGTCCTGTGAGCTCTACTGTTTGGCATATACATCTCAGAGGTACAGGCAAACACAGGTGGACTACGGCAGACCATGTTTGGCAATGACTGTGAACTGGGAGCCTTGACTGATACTCCAGCTGACACAGACATCCCTCAAGGGGCCTCACAGAGAATGTCACAGGGTGTCAACGTCACGGCCTACAGCCAAGTGCTACTACCTGCATGGTTATTCCATTGTGGAATTGGCACCCACATATTAACACATAAATGGCAGCCACTTTAATATGGACGAGGTATTGGGGTATCTGGACACAAAGGTAGATAGTGATCTCCCCTTTGACAATCATATCTCCAAAGTAGTTTGGACATCCTTGTATGTAGGCCATGTGATTACTAAAGGATTTCCATCTAGACATACTGGGGTTATAGGGCCCCTTTACTCATCACTCATCAGTTCCATCATAGGATATAATAACCCATGTGGGATGTACCTCAGAAGACACTTCCAACAGCTGGGGGTCCACAAATATACCTCACCAAGGGAAATACTGGCCTCCAACATATGGCCTATGCAGCCTGACTGAATAAACACCTGCTTTACTCAGTGGCATCTCATTTGCCAACAGATTATCTCCACTGGCCAACACAGCTATGTCGAACTCAGGCTTGATGGATATGCTTCACCTATGGGAATCCATGTCACAGTGAGCCACACACTGTAGGGAGCTGAACCTTGCCACAACAATAACTGGAAGATGCTGGAGGGACAGCTTCCTGTCACAGACCCTCCCCATACTTTGGAACAACATCCCTAACTACATTATACAGAGTCCCTCACTAACACTCTGCAAGAGAAACTTTGAATAGTGGAAGGGGAACAGTAGATGCACCCCAGGGATCCCACCACTGGCTCTGCTCCACAGAGGGACAGTTAATGAATCCATGGGGTGACAAATGCTGACACATTTTGGCTGGGCTTATGAATGGCCCCTCGCAGTTGGCTAAGTACCTACCTATGAATCTGTACATACGGTATCTGCATATGCTGATAGCTTAATTTACTGTTCAGGTGCTGACTTACCTTGTGCCGATGGCAGTTGTATCTACAATGGTTGAGGGCTGCCTATGTTGGATGCACACAGTAGACTGCCTATACATGACAATTTACAGGTAGTCCTGTGTGTGTGCCATCCATTTTTACTGAGTGTGTAGGTGGAGAAAGGTGTCAGTCCCTAGGTGCCTACACTGTCAGTGTGTGTGCTATACTTTCCCTCTTTGCCAAGGCATGGGCATACTGGGCATGCCTCTGTCTGCCTAATGGGGCTGGCTCAGGGTGCTCATGGTCTGTGTACCTCTGTGCCTGTGGGGCCCTTGGCAATGGTTGTGGGCGGTAAGGGCCTACACCATTCTGTTTCTGCTGCAGCTGTTTCTGCAGATCCATATTGTGTAGCATGGCACACACTATGAAGATGTGGGCACATGTGCCTGGAGAGTACTGTAAGGCTCCACCAGATATATCCAAGCAATGGAACCATGATTTCAGCATCCCAAACACATGCTCTATGATGATTCTGGTTTGGGCGTGTGCCTCATTATGGCATTCCTGCATGGGTGTGTGTGCATTTCTGATGGGAGTCATCATCCACAGTTCCAGTGCATAGCCAGCATCCCCCACCAGGTGGCCATTTGGGATGTCCCCCCTGTTAAATAACTGATACAGCTGTGAGGCATGCCAGATGTGGGAGTCATGATAGCTTCCAGGGCTGCCAGCACGCACATCCATGATAATGCCCTGGGCATTGCACATGACCTGGCAGTTGATGGAGGGGTATCCCTTGCGGTTTATGTAGTGCCTACCCTGCTGACTGGGTGGTGACTTGATGTGTATGTGCCTGCAGTCTATTGCACCCAGTACCTCTGTGTATTCTGCCACATGGTGGAAGAGACACATATTGCTTGCCAACTCCTCTTGCATTCAGGGGAAGTATATGTGCTCATTGGCATGTGGTAACATGGCATCCAGGAACTGGTGTAGTACCCTGGATGCTGATGCTTGTGAGATCCCCATGATATTCTCAGTTGGTCTTTGAAAGGTACCTGTAGCTAGTGTTCTCAGGCTTACACATACCTTCATTTCCACTGGGATGGGTTCCCCTCTGTTTGTTCTGGCTCTGAGGCATGGCCGGCACAGCTCCACATGTTGCTGTGGGATGTCCCTGTCCACCCTGTAATGCTCTACTATCTCCAGATCAGTAGCCCCTGGTAGGTTATCCTGAGTCTGAACACTCTCCTCCTCCTCTGGTGCCTGAGGTGGTCAAGTGCATCATATTCCTCACCACTGTCAGTCTCCAACACATGCTGGTGGATCAAAGCTATGACAGCCCCTAACATGTATATAATAAAAGTTCCCCGTCTGTATACACCACTGGTGCAGAATGTATGGGAATGCACAAATGTGTGTGTGGTGCTTTCACACTTTATAGTATTGTGCTATGGATGCTTTTGATGTCAGTGGGTGTGTATGAGCTATTCCAGCTGCAGCATGTCTTAATTATGGGTTTTGCAATGAGTACTGCAAGTGTGGGGCCTTTACTGTGGAGATGTACTTGCTTGCCTTGATTAATCTGTTGCCCTTTAATTCACTTTTAGACCTGGATTCCCTCCAATTATCAGGCATGCATCCAGCTGCCATCTTTCTTGTTTTGTACTTTCCCTACTCAGTCATGGCAAAACGTGCCTTGTAGCTGATATACTGCAAATCGGCTTTGTTCTGCTTTGACACTTTACTGTTTTCTTTGCATTACAGCCCCTCCCCTTTCCTGTTCTGCAGGCAGCTGCTTGCAGCCTTGTTATTTGTTGTCAATGGCCCACTGTAGGCTCCTAAGTGTTAATTAGTCATTTGTACTCCAGTTTCACTGCTGCAGCATTTCCTTATTTCTTTCCTATATCCTTCCTGTTTCAGCTGCAGTGTGCACTGTGCATATCCATTTACCAGGTTTACACGAGTTTTCATCTCCGTTCACATGCATACTCGGTTACTTTGGGTACTCTCAGCTAAGCATAGCTATGGCCAATTCGACACACCCCTATCCTGCAGCTTGGCCTAGCTAGGGGCAAGCTGGTTTAGCAATGCTCCAATGTGCTTACAGCAATGGCGACACACCCCTCTCTTGATGTCATCTTTATCTCAAGGGTACACCTTGGTGTTATAATGCTACACTGTGAGGTGCATCCTTACACCAGCGGGGATGCTGTGATTCACTATTACTCCACCAATTTGCATGGCATTGCCTACTAATTCCTAGCTACTCCGCATAACACTGTCACTGCCCCCTAGCAACCCTTGCGCCATAAGTATGGTGTAGCATGCCTGCTATTGACTACTATGGGGAAATCATGATATGTGTTTCATTGCAGTTTTTTCTATATTTGTATATATTCCTTGCAATCCCCTTTGTGCACTGCTGCCTTGAGCTTCCACATCGCGATAGCATGACTATATATATTAAATGTTAATTTTATATTTTGTACATTTTTTCTATGCCAATGGCTATATATTTAGCCATTAGCATATATTAACAATATAATACTTGTGTTTGGTCGGCTGTCATGGCTCTGATTTTATGTTTGCAAAAATGTAAACCGTTTTCTACGGTTTACAATTCTGCATGTTTACACTATGCGTGCACTACTTCCTGAATCACTACATACCTTCATTTGCATGCTACACTGCTGAACATGGGGTAATTAGCATACAAGGTTGTGTGGGTGTAGCGTACACAGGTAGTGCATGTGGAAACAGCTCGTACCTGAATCGCTCGGCGGCCATATTTGGTGTTAGAACGCCGACGTTATGCCTGCACCTGATGCAAGCTTCATGAATCCCAGGGAGTGTCTCAAATCAAACTCACACAGTTTCTCAAAAGTGACTAAGGATGGATGGAGTGGGGGGGTTACATGTGCTAGCAACCCAAAAAGGACCCTTACTAGAAGCTTCATGATTTTTAAATAGCATGTGTAAATTCAATTTCCGAATGTAAAGTTTAAGATCCAACAAAACAGTCAGTATCAATATCCACCCTAACTTGCGGAACAAATGTAAACCCTTTTGAAAACAGATTAGCAACTTCCATGGAAATAACACAACTACTATAATTAAACACTCTAAAATCACAAGTACTACTATAAATAACATTCGGTAGGTTTGAGGTAAAATTTAAATTATTACCATAACTACCATTACTCACATTATCAAAACTCAAAGCAGAAAGTTCACCTGAATCCAAAAGTGGTGAAAGCAAACAATCTACTAAAGGTTCAACAACATCAGTCCCAAAAAGTTCTTCAATATCTATTACCACCATTGATTCTGGTTCTAATTGTTGTACTGTCCCTGAAACCTGTAAGGTTGGTTGTTCGGTCGGTTCCACTGTTCTTTCTTGCAGTTTGGGTACATCCCATACCCATAATTCTGTTCCCTGTCTCCGATCCATTCGGACCGTCTTAACACAGCTTGATCTAAAGGGATGCCTACTTCATGTTCTGCCTCTTGATGTACATCAGTACTGATGTCGGTATCCATCAGCCGTTGGGCAGAGTGAGAAGTTTTTTGGCCCCACCTTTGAGAAAGTGGAGGCTGCGGATTGGCCTTTTTGGTTGAATAATCATTGGCATCTCTATCTAATTTATTCAGTTTCTGTGCCTTAATGTTATTCAAGTGCTGGTCAATACTTTTAAAAATATTATTGTATTCCACCTGATATCGGTGAAACAAGAGATCAGTGGTGATAACAGTATCATGTTCTTTCACCTCATGAATTAAATCTTCCACTTGTTTCACATTATATTTAACCAGCACATCCATGTATTCACAACCATGGCGATCCAATAGTACCAATAATTCAAAATGTAAAGGAGAGTCCCTGACAAGCCCTGTTGGGGATCTCCAAATGTGTAACCCCTTTGGGACCTGGTTGTGTTTCATACATTCTAACAAGTGTGCATTCTCAGCCTGTAATTTATGCACTGTTAACAGTTTTTCATAAAATAGATCTAAACTGTTCTTTAGGGTTCTATTAACTGGTGGCCCCACAGTTTGAGAAAATAGAACCCCTTGTTGCAGCCAATCTTGTAGATTAACATTAAAAGATGGATTACTAAGTAAAGGTGAAGAATTATTTAAAGCTTCCCCTTGACCGGGGGCAATGGAACTATTCGCATCAGACACCTGTCGGTTCTGAGAGCCTGGCAGCACCAAAAGTTTTTGCTGTACTTCAGTAGCTAAACAGTCCACTTTATGAGTAAGGTGTTGTAGTAGCATAGTAAGCTCACCAATATTTCTATTCGAGTGGGATGTTTCGTCATCCAAGAATAAATCCAAGGAAGGCAACCCGCTGCCCGAAGCCATGGTGTGTATGCCTTTAAAAGTTAATTGGATTGATGATGTCAGACCTTGTGGTCTTTTATAAAATGTTTTCTGGCATTTCTATGTTTGTCTGATGAAGTCTCATCATTTGTCAAGACAAAAGTGCTTACATTAAATGTTTGGAAAGGTCTCGCTTCTCTGCTGGGTGTTTTTTGTCATATATGCAAATGATCCTTATGAACATCAGGTGTTTCAGCTAAATGACAATTCTGAATGTCCATGACTTGTTTCATCATTTTACTGAACAATTTCAGGCCAATAAAGCCAAACCCCACTAGCTGTGGGCATGCATATTTCAGTCTTGTTATGACCTCATCAACACAGCACAAGCAGAGTGTTTGACTAAACATTAGAAACACAGGGCTGTTATACCCAACTGATGTCCATTATCATTAGGGCCACTGCAAAAATATCCCAAACAAACTAACAAACTAAACAATAAGTAAGAAGGTCACTTAAAAAACAATTAATAAAAACAAAATGAAAACTCCAGCAAAGCTAGAACTTCCACTGAGTGACCTCTCGAACCTCTTGTATCAGAGGCACATGGGATATATGCAAATGAGCCTTATGAACATCAGGTGTTTCAGTTAATTGGCAAGTCTGAATATCCATGATTTGTTTTGTTGTTTTCCTGGACAATTTCAGGCCAATAAAGCCAAACCCCACTAGCTGTGGATATTTAATTTTCGGTCTTGTTACGACCTTGTCAGCACAGCACAAGCAGAGTGTTTGACTAAACATTAAAAACACAGGGCTGTTATACTCAACTGATGTCCATTATCATTAGGGTCACTGCAAAAATATCCCAAACAACAAACTAAAACAATAAGTAAGAAGGGCACTGAAAAAACAATCAGTAAAAACAAAATGAAAACTCCAGCAAAGCTAGAACTTCAATTGAGTGACCTCCCAAACCTCTTATATCAGAGGCGCATGGGATATATGCAAATGATCTTTATGAATATCAGGTGTTTCAGCTAACTGGCAATTCTGAATGTCCATGACTTGTTTCATTTTTTTACTGGACAATTTCAGGCCTTTAAAGCCAAATCCTGCTAGCTGAGAATATGCATATTAAAGCCTTGTTATGACCTTGTCAGCACAGCACAAGCAGAGTGCTTAAATAAACATAAAAACACAGGACTGTTATACCCAGCTGATATCAATTATCATTAGGGTCACTGCAAAAATATCTGAAACAACAAACTAAAACAATAAGTAAGAAGCTCAGTGAAAAAACAATCAGTAAAAGCAAAATGAAAACTCCAGCAAAGCTAGAACTTCCACTGAGTGACCTCCCAAACCTCTTGTATCAGAGGCACAAAGGATATATGCAAATGATCCTTATGTACATCAAGTGTTTCAGCTAATTGGCAATTCTGACTGTCCATGACTTGTTTTGTCATTTTACTGGACAATTTCAGACCAATAAAGCCAAACCCCACTAGCTGTGGATATGCATATTTCGGCCTTGTTGTGACCTTGTCAGCACAACACAAGCAGAGTGCTTGACTAAAAATTAGAAACACAGGGCTTTTATACCCAACTGATGCCCATTATCATTGCTAGAGTTTTCATTTTGTTTTTACTTATTGGTTTTTCAGTGACCTTTTTGCTTATTGTTTTAGTTTGTTGTTTGGGATATTTTTTGCAGTGACCCTAATGATAATGGACATCAGTATATTTATATATACATATACAAGAGGTTTGGGAGGTCAATCAGTGGAAGTTCTAGATTTGCTGGCATTTTCATTTTGTTTTTACTGATTGTTTTTTCAGTGACCTTCTTACTTATTGTTTTAGTTTATGGTATATTATAATGAATATAAGCAACTCTAGGTATCTTGTGGAACCAGAGAAAGCACACAGCAGCCAACCACTTTGGCTGAAGTAATACACTTTTAATAACTCAGGTAAGTGCTTTTATGCTAACTGCACTGCACTGCATCGGCCATACAAAAACTTCTAAAAACACACTTTAAATACACTTTAAATAAGAACACACTTTAAATTTCATTAATAAAATTCACTTAATAACTTTGGTAACCTATTTATGACTTTACATTTTGGTTTCAGAGGTACATTACCATTAAGGCCATAGCCTTTGTCTGCCTGCAACAAAATGATCCATTTCATTTCATCATTTTTGGTCCTGTCAGTTATACTACCATCTTTAGGATTCTCATAATTCAACTGCAAAACCATAAACTCAAAGCTATACGAGTTTTAACATGTTTATTCAAAGTGCTAAATGCTGCATCCCCTTTATATCACCCAAATGCTCTAAAATTCTTTCAATCCATGGATGGGTCTCCCAATGTAATAGCACAGGCATTCTCTGCACATAACTAAATGAACTAATTTTTTACTTTTACAGTCTGTATGTACATGGAGTGAATACTTTAACTTTGTCACCGGGTGAATGAATATAATTTTGGTGGTTATAGACTCACAGGCTTTACATGAGAATGACCCTACCCTACCTGAAACTGGTCGAGAATTCTTTTTATCTTTACTATGACACAATCATATTTTTAATGGCAACCTGTTCTTAAAACAAAAAAACAGGGACAACACCCATCACATTCCTCAACCCTTCATCTCCTAATAGGATAGGCCAATGCTTTCTAATAATATCACATACCATATTTGCATTGCTGGAGTAGGTTAAAGTGTCTCTTAGACTATGTTTATGTCTATTTGTGCCAGTCAGTTCACAACCATTCAAACTACCATTATTTTGTTTTACCTCTATCAGAAAAATAGGGTATAACTTTACTTTTTCACATTCATTTAACCCGATTTATTAATTCTGTCACTTCTTTACTGCTATACTCCCTTGCTATAAATCCCTTATTCATAGAAGTGAATCTATTTTCTAATTCCAAATCACTAGTGTTCAACCTAGATGCTCATAAAAATTTCCCCTTCAATATGTTCTTATAAATGTAATTAGGCTGCATACTTATATGGTACAAAGTTTTATTTTTCCAGCAAGTCTTCCTAAAAATATTTGTATTCAAACCACCTATTTCATTTTTAGAAATCTTTACATCTAAAAAATCAATATTATCATATATGTTAACCATAAATGTTAAGAAATCAGTACTTCTGTTAATAGTATCCAGAAGCCCCTGAAGTTTATCAGATGTACCACTCCATAACAGAAACACATTACAACAGAAAAATATACACAATTTTCTGCCACTTCAGGTATCACTGAAGCAACAGGAATGGCGAGTGAAACACCAGTCACAGAGTAGAGAGAGAAGGAATAGGCATCCATCTTTAGGTCAGGAGCAGGGCCTGACTACAGACAAGAAAAAAGGGAGAATGTGAATAAGCTAGTGCATATTATATCATTGTATAGTTTAAAAGACGCACAGGTGCAACTTTTAAATAAAGGTTTATTTTCTGTTCCAGCTGAGAGTGCAAAATACATAGATGTGATATTGGATCTTCACCTTTTTTGCAAGGAATGTCACTTTGAAAACATTGTTCAGGGGGAAGAAACAGTATAATAAGTTTTAAAAAAGCCAGTATTTTTAATCTACTGGTGCAAACACTGATAGAAGTTTTTGTAAAAGTTTGTCAGACAGAATTTAACAGGTGATACAGTGTAACCAGAGTAAAGGCAAATCTGTAATTTAAAACTTTTTATCTTTAGCATTTTACCACCTTTATCAAGGCTTTGACTTTAGTGTTAATGTACCATTGAAACCAAAACTTAAAGTCAGAAAGTTATATCATTAACAGTTAATAGGTTACAATAGGTTACCATGGTGATTAATTGAATTTTATTAATGCAATTTAATGCGTGTTCTTAGTTACAGTGTATTTTCAGAAATGTTCGTATGGTCTGATGAAGTGCAGTTAAGACAAAAGCACTTACCTGAGTTATTAAAAACTACATTACTTCAGCCAAGGTGGTTGGTGGCTGTGTGTTTTCTCTGGATTTGGAATGTATCAGTTGATTGCAGTGTGTATGTTGTTTTTATCTTGTGGCACCATAAGAATTTTAGCAATTCATTTTTAACTGAGATTAATTCACACTTGAGTGTAGGAGTAATAGTTTGAACTAAAAAAGTAATTTGGGAAGAAAAGCACCTTAATAAGATATGAGGAGGAATTTAATAAAGCCTACATGGACTTATTTTCCATGTAGGCATAGTGGCACACTGCTTACATAAAAGTAAGCAGGTTTGCGATCCAGGAAATAGAGCTGATGGGCATGCATGAGTATGCCAACACGGAAGTGTCTGTGGCATGCAAATCACCTCATAAACAGGTGAACTTCATGCAAATGAGGTTGGTAGAGTCATCCAGCAAGCAGCTAATCAGTCCTGCAGACCCTGTGTTGGTGTTTGAAATGTACATGAAAAAAATTCCATGTACAGGATGTTAAACAGGGGATGTAAAAGTGCATTAAGGAGGAAAGAAATAGCATAGCAGGCACACATATGTGCAAAACCATCCAATTTGTGTCCAAAACATAATGGAAAATAATTTAAAATATTTTTTAATAATCAGATTATGTTTGCGCGGAGCACCTCAGTGTGTTAAGTAAAAAAAATAAAAAGTGTAAAAATGAAAATTAGTAGTATGTGACAGTAATGAATTATAGAACCTTATGTGGAGTATGTACAATGGTAGACTGCTGTGGTTGCTAACGAGGCAGGCCGTAGAACTGTGTAGTTTCCAGGTTATGTGCATGGATCTCTATGCAAATTAGCTGGGGTTACTGAATGGCATAAATGGGTATCTGAGTCCACAGATCCCATCCATGTAGGCAGAAAACCATGTTGGTGTCCACAGAAGAGGTAGCTGACATCAAAAGGGGGTGTGTCTCCATCCTTTTAAGCTCATTGGAATTCAGCAGTGCTTGTTTGTGTGGTGTGCCGCTGGCTGCTAAGCTTTGCTTAAATTTGGGGCACATGTTTCATCGTGTTTTAGCATGCTTGCATGGCAAACCACCATTCTGAGCATGACCTTTCATGGGGGTGTGTACAATGAATGCTGAGCATTGTTTAGCTTTGTGGCACATGTTTGTGAGGCACAACTCAGTGCTGACCCAGGAAGGCTGTTAAAAAAATTGGCTGAGAAAGGCAATGAGATCTTAATTACTGATTATCCCTGTTCCACTTGAACTAGGGCCATTAACAATCCTTAATGATGCACTTGAGAGGTGGAATGCATCACAGGCAGCCAATCACAAAGGCTGCACCTACAGCAGAGAATTATAAAGGCTGCAGAACTCCTACATTCTGATTTTACCCCCATGCTCTGCACCACTGGAGTACAGACTTGGGACTTTTAACTGAAGAATTGCTAGGGGCTGCTGCAGGTCTACTACATATATATGTACTAGATGCTGAGGTCAATGCTGCTGCTGCTGCTCCTGACCATAGGTCTTGACTGAGAAGGAGAAGAGTGTTTAGGCACAGAGTAGCCTCCCTGGGGCTACATGAGCTGGAGATAGTAGAGCACTACAGGATAGACAGAGACATACTACAAGAACTCACTGACCCCTGCCGACCTCAACTTAGACCCAGAGTCAACAGAGGAGAACCCATCCCAGTGGAAACTAAGGTATGTGGAGTTCTTAGGATACTAGCTACAGGTGCATTCCAAAGACCAACTGTGGACATGATGGGGGTCTCACAGGCATCAGTATGTAGGGTACTCCACCAGTTCCTGGATGCCATGTTACCACATGCCAGTGAGCACATTTATTTTCCCATCACCCCTGAGGCAAGGGCTAGCAGTATGCAACACTTCTACCAAGTAGCACACTACCTTGAGGTACTGGGTGAAATAAATTGCACTAATGTACACATCAAGGCACCACCCGGTGAAGAGGGTAGAATCTACGTCAACCGCAAGGGGTATCACTCCATCAACTGCCATGTTATGTGCAATGCCCTGGGCATTATCTTGAATGTGTGTGCTAGCAGCCCTGGCAGTTATCATAACTCTCATATCTGGTGTGCATCACAGCTGTACCAGATGTTTGCTAAGGGGGGATATCCCACATGGCCATTTACTGGCAGATGCTGGCTACGCACTGAAATGTGGATGATGTCACCCATCAGAAATGCACACACACCCACGGAAGAATGCCATAAAGAAGCACACACACAAACTAGGAACATCATGAAGCCTGTGTTTGGGCTTCTGAAGTCATGGTTCTGGTGCCTCGATATATCTGGTGGAGCACTGCATTACTCTCCAGCTACATGTGCATGCATGTTCACAGTATGTGCGATGCTACATAATATGATCCTGTGAAAACAGCTGCAGCAGGAACAGCAAAGGGAAGGGATACACATCTCGCCACCAGTGCCTAGGTCACCACAGCCACACCCACAGGGGGACTCCAAGGAGGAAAACACTGAGGTTGTCCCTGTAGGCAGACATAAGCATCCCCAGTATGCCCTGGCCTTGGCTAAGAGACAATGCATAGCATATGCACTGACAACCTAGGGCCCTGGTGATTTATATCTTACTCCAGCTTGCATACATATTAGTATAAATTATGCCAGCCAGCCCACACAACCAGTACCTCACCATGTATTGGCTGTGGACTGTGTGTATCAGACAGAGTCAGCCCCAAACTACAGCTCTCTGAACTGCTGCATTCACAAGGTAAGTCACACAGCTACTCACCACTTCTAAGGGATACTAGAATATGGTAGCATATTTATGAACCTGCTGTATGTATGAAAGGGTATATAGTGGACTATTGGGCTACTTGCAGAGATCTAACAGCCACTTGGGACAACAAGTCCTTTGTCCAATAGCACGTGCCCCATAATATTCACTAAGCTACATGTCTGGTACCTCACTACATTATTCAAAGGAGATGACAAACAGTGGGGGTCACAGAACAGTCACATGACTGCGTATGCCAACAGAGAATGGACTGGTCACCCCCCACCCCCAACTCATTGGTGTACCCATATAACTGCTGTAACAGTATATCTGCAATGATATATAAGCAGACCACCCAATTCCCGTACTGTGACATAGAACCTGGCCACACGTTCTATGGCTCATGTAACGCAGGGGTGACAATGCATGTCTGTATGCTGTTGATTGAGTGATGAATGATTCATCCCTGTCTGACAGCCTGTGTGGCTCAGTAGGCTTGGGACATTAGCATGGGTAATGGTGTTGATGGTTTGAATCTGGCGGTAGTCACATCTTTTCCACTTAAGGCAGTCATATAGTGGTATTCCCACAGACTGTCATAACACCTCAATCTGTTACTGCAAGAAAGATGGACAAAGCCAGAGTGAATGGGGGTACAAAGGGCCAAACCTACAGACAGACATTATACATGCACTGAGTAACCTAGGAGGTCAGATTAGCTGCAGAATGTAAAAGCCATCACTTAAATTTCTCAGTAGTTACACCAATTCAGTGACTACATTTTACAGCATATTAGTGGAAAACCACAAATGTATGAGGAATAGAACAGACATATGGGGCACAATGCTGGACATTCTGCAAAAACATATGTACAGGGAGAGATATGCAGACTGTCACCCTGTATGTGGTGTAACATCATGTACCCCAGTCACATCATACCTCTCAACCTCTTAGAGCAAGAAATATGGCCAAAGCTATAAATAAAAATGGGACAAAGGCCCACAAATAGGGACAAGTTTGAAATATTGCTCTTACAAACGTAGAATGTTGATAGAATGAAGATAAAATGACAGTCTGACCACCAAGGTAGGGTGCACAAAAGCAAAATCAGGCAAAAGTAAAGTAAAATACAGGTTTAATAGATTCAACAGGATTAGCACTTTCACAAAATGTGCTTCATCAGATCCTATAAAAACATACTAACAACAAACCACTATTTAAAATAAAAACAACCAATCAAAAACACAGACAATTGATGATGAAATGGGCACACCTTTAAGGCTGATTTGAAAGGTATAGTAAAATTCAGCCCTGGTGATCTATGTGCCTGTAGGGCTGCTATCCATTTTATTTTCATTAACTCAGTTTTGTTGATGATATCTCCACCTCTAATACAATTCGTAATTATGCCTATAACAGTAAACTTGAAAGAATGCCCTGTGTTAGAATTAATATGTTTATAAAGAGCATTAAGGCCGTTCTTTATCCTAATGTCTCCCAGATGTTGTAGCACCTGTTCTTTAAGCTTTTTGCTAGTCTTGCCTACATAAAATGGTTCACAACTTATGCACTTAGCAAAATATACAAGATTAGTGGACTTACAGTCAGCATACAGACCAAAGGTGTAACATCTAGATGTAGTAGGATGAATAAAACCATTATTGCGGGACATACAACTACAAGCTTTACATGACCTACAGGGAAATGTACCAGATCTATCTCCCTGCCATAATTTCTAAAAGGTCTATAGCAAAGTTGCCTCTTCAAGGATAAATTATTCCTAAAAATAAAGCTAGGTGTGTCATTTACTACCATTCTAACACTACACTAGTGTTTAAAGAAAATGGTCATATAGATTTGTTAATGTATAGGAAAGAATGCAGAAATAATAGTCTTCTCTCTAGAAATAGTATGAACCCTCCTAGGATTTTTAATAATGTTTTGAAAGGGCAGTTTCTAAGTGTCTCCAGACTTCACACTGAAGATAGTGATTATATGCAAGCCACTGATGTTTTGATGAATAATTTTATTAAGAGGCGCGATAGAAATAATGATGTTAGGGACATATCAGCTCAAGTACAAAGTTTGAGAAGTACTGTAGGTAAACATTACCTACAAGAAAGACAGTATTCAGAATAATACTGTAAACAGACCTAGATGTGGCTTTTCTTTGACTTACAGAAATAATATACAATCAGTGTGTGATACTATCAAGAAGAATTTGTCGATTATCCATACAGATGACATGGTTAGAATGGTAGCAGCGCTACAGGCATATAGATCACCAGGGCTGAATTTTACTATACCCCTAAAACCAGCCTTAAAGGCTCACCCATTACATCATTAATTGTCTGTGTTTTTTGATTGGTTATTTTTATTTTAAATAGTGGTTTATTGTTAGTATGTTTTTATAGGCTCTGATGAAACCCATTTTGTGAAAGCGCTAATCCTGTTGAATCTATTAAACCTGTGTTTTACTCTAAGTTTGCCTGCTTTTGGTTTTATGCACCCTGCCTTGGTGGTCAGACTTATTTTATCTTCATCTTGAGCTTATTGTTGCAGGATGACTTTAGTGATTATCAAAGGATAGGCTACTGTCCACCTGTGTCCTAAGGTCTCTTATCATACTTTCGGTGTTAAGTATACTACCGCCTATGTTGTAGTTCATGGGTACAGAGTTTTTACCAAGGGGGATGACAATGCACTTTTTGGCATTGAGCTTGAGGCCATGGCTTTGACACCAGGCATCTGTCTCAGTGAGGCCCTTTTGTAGGATGTCCACATTGAGCACTCCAAAAGTATTGTGCCTGCATCCACATATACAACTGCCATAACCTGTGGTGCATACGATAAGTACTGTTAGCATATGTAATACCAGATAGGTAGGGGCTCTAATCTCACATCATTCGCGTGTCTGTGTGTGTGTGTGTGTATGTGTGTGTGTGTGTGTGTGTGTGTGTGTGTGTGTGTGTGTGTGTGTGTGTGCGCGCACGTGTGTTTGTGTGTGTTTGTGTGTGTGTGTGTGTGTGTGTGTGTGTGTGTGTGTGTGTGTGTCTAAATACATCCCCTTACAGCACTATGGACATACCCATATGGGCTATCTCCATGTAATGGTATATATGTCATGGCCCTGTGACTGGCTGCTGGCCTTTAAATTGTCCTCCTCTACAAGGCCTGCTGATGTCATCCACCTTGAGACCACTGTCTGACAGTCTAATATCAGATAAACTCCATGGCACATCAGATAAGTACTGTGAGCTGTAGTGTGTTACAGTATATAGTTAGGGGTTATAATCTTCCATCATTCAACTTATGTGTGTATGTGAATATATCTCCTTGAGGCATTACAGGCACGCCCAACTGGTACATCTCTGTACAATCATTATGCATTTTATGGCCCTGTGACTAGCTGCTCACCTTTAAGTTGGCTTCCTTTATAAGGCCTGCTGATGTCATGCACCCTAAAATCACTGGCTGACAGTCTAATATTAGATAAACTCTGTGGTGCAGGCGATAAGTACTGCAAGCTGTAGGTAGGGGTTATAATCTCACATCATCCAACTGTGTGTGTGTGTGTGTGTGTGTGTGTGTGTGTGTGTGTGTGTGTGTGTGTTTCTGTGTGTGTGTGTGTGTGTGTGTGTGTGTGTGTGTGTGTGTGTGTGTGTGTGTGTGTGTATAAATATATCCTCTTACAGTACTCCAGACATACCCTATGGGTTATCTCTGTGCAATGGTTATGCATTTTATGGGCATGTGACTAGCTGCAGGCCTCTAAATTGCCCTCTTCCACATAAGCATAACTGATGTCCATCACCTTCTAGATTTGTACATTCAAAAAACCCAGGTGACACATATTGTGGGTAGTAGACCTTGTCACAAAGTATAAAAGCATGATTATGCTGACTGCCCCCATTGTCCCTGATACACTGTTGTTCACATAGGCACCTAGGGAGCCATGCACATATACTGCCTTACCCTGCTGACATTATATGTCTTCTGTGATCCTGTGCCATCCTGTGCTGCTGTACTGCCACCATGTGTCCATTGTTTAAACCCCCCAGACACCTGGAATGGGCGCATACACAAGTCTGGGACAAACCTGTCATTCTCTAGCTCTACCACCAGTCTAACATCATGCAACAAAGATACACAAAGTTTGATGTGTATTCATGACATTTACCACCATACAATACTTGTAGTGGCCCACAAGTGCCATGGCAAAACAATATTGCAAGTACATGTAAAGTAATATAGTGACCCTGTGCATCAGACACATATTTGCCTTTCCCTGCATTGATGTCACAGATGACAGAGATGTGGCACAGTTATCATCACATGCACAGGTTGTGGTGTGGGGGTGCCAGAAGTCTAGGCTGTGCCAAACAGGTGACACCATGTGCATGAGTCAGGAATGGGTGCGGATTAGATTGATCATGGGAGATGCCACATGTGTCTGTTGGTGACCAGTATGCAACAGTGGTGTTTGAGTGCGTGCATGCACACAGTCAAGTCCTGTGGTAGCCCAAAATGTGTGAATGTTGGACAGCTGTGGACCCATACATGGTTGAGTGGAAAGTTCACCATCTCCGGCCATGAGCACATGAATTGGCTCTGCCAGGAGTAGCACTAACACCACCATGCCCAAGGTCAGATGCGGTGCCAGTTCATGATGGTGACTGCAAAATGCTGGGGCTGTATCCCACATGGGATTGCCCAGGACCAAGTGCCTAAACCTTCCACATCATGGTGTGGACAGCACACTTCCCTCTGTATAGCTGTAGGTACTGACAGTATGGGAGCGTGACTGTGCACAGCCACATAGACTCACAGCAGATAGAGTTGCTGACCTTCAGCCATGTGTCTGACGTTCAACTCCAACCAGATGTTCCAGCACAGATATCATGCCATCAAAGAGAGACCCATCTCAGCCCACCATCTATCCATGACAGTAAGCAACCAATCCAGGATGTCCTCAATGTGGTGGAGGCAGTCAAGGATGTCAGACTGTGCTCCATCCATAACCCTAAGCATCTGTCTGATGTTGTGTTCAGAATGTGTCTGTCCCTTCATGATGGACCAAAAATGAGCAGTGAGTGACCCATGATGTGACACCTGCAATAGGTTGTGAATGGACAACAGTCCTCCTATTAGCACCCCTGTCAATCTGCCTGCGTGGGATCTCACCAGCTGTCTGGCTATAGCCAGTGTCTACACTCACTGAAGCCATAGTTGTCACACTGCCCTGTTCAATGTCACCACCCTCTGACTGTCCATTATCTGTGGCCTCTGGGGACTGGGTATGTGTGGGCATACTGACTGTGCGGGGGGGGGGCAGAAGAGGGATTTGAACTTCTGGAACAGATTCAGCCACCAACAATCCTGCCTGTGCCTCAATGTGGTCATCATTATCAGCAGCAGCCAATGAGACACTGACATCAGGTTGTGAGAGGACAGACTCCAATCCCCTTGGTCACCTATGAGAAGCAAAACAACAGCAGTACATTAATACCTGCACTATTATGTATGGTAATCCACACAGACTCATACAGATTAAGACCCACAACTGCATTACAAGTCCCACATCTTCACATCTCTGATCCCATGCACAACAGACAAACTCACAACAACAAACACAGACAAGTCAGGCCCATTATAATATGCACATTAGCTACACCCAGTCAACGTTGCTAGTACAATACACCTGTAAGTTATGCAGTATGACAGTGTATGTGATAGAACTAAACATAACACCCAGTGCACCTGTATTGAGAATGATTTGCCAGTAGTAGTATCACTGCCTCAAGTACATACCATGAGTTTGAGCCTTTGCCCCCCTCCATTATAGCTTTGTCCTGAGTTCTTGCTGTAGGAAGTTGACAGGTATGTTAGGCATAGCTCTTAACCAAACAGGGACAAATGTCAACAGATACTGGGACTTAGCCGGAGTACATCAGAGAAATTCAGGATCAGTTTTACAATGTTAGACCTATTTATGTGAGACATGCACAGAATGAGAGGAGGTGAATTACAGTACATCATTTGACATTACAGAGGTGAGCACCCTCTCTTATTGTCACTATGTGCTACATGTAATCCACTAGCTTTCCTACAACAGCCGATCATTGTAGGTGGGATTGACAGGGACAGAGCTGAGATGTGAGTGAAATCAGGGACAGTTGAGAGGCATGCATGTAGGTGTAGGACAGCAGAGTACAAATGACATGTCATCACCATAGATCTAAGACAGACACTGCTGTTATCCCTATTCCCTATACCTCAATCATCCCATCTGCATCATGTTATATGGAGAAATCTATTACATACCTAGTGGAGTACAGTACTCCTTTGTTGAACTTTGCTTCAAGCAATCTTTTCATAAAACACTTCTTGTGTGTGTTAATTCTCATGCAGACCTGTTCCCCATAACCAGCTGCTTGCTTTTGTAAGATACTGCTTATTAGCAGGTAATTGCCCCTGCACCACTCTGTGGCTCAGAATTGGTAACTACAGACAAAACAGCTGTATTGTATTGCATTATCATTAGCCAATGACATGCCACCACAGTACAATATATAAGGCCTTCATATAGGCCTTGGCCCTGGTCTTCATTTCTGAGATGGACATTACTGAGGTTTGGGGACTACAGCATCACAGAAGGTAGGTACAAACACCGTCCACTGTAGAGATTTATGATGTATGTCCACAGGTTTGCCTCATATATGTGGTCAGTGTCCCATACCATTGTGGTCATCTGGTAGTGCACTGGCAATCACTGTGGGCTGAGATCAGTAAGGGAAAATACACACGTGTGTGTCACACTGCATACCCATCAAACTATGCATGCTACTGCATTAGCTGTTATTGTATCAACTTACTATCTTTGTAGGGACAAACTGTTACACATATCCCTATCTGTGGGCCATTGCTCCACACCTCCCCATTAAGTATGGCTGTGTCCAGATCTCTTGATCTAGGGGCTTGGGACGTATGGTAGGTCTCTAGCAGCAACCTTTATATACAGGTATGTATGCTATAGGCTGTAGCAGCATAGGGGTACGTGTGAACACTTTGGTGAACAGCAAGCTGTATATGTAACTGTGTCAGCTGTGTCAGGCCTGTCATTCTGGCAGAGACAGAGCAAGGGTACTTTATGCTGTGCAATCAGGGAATGCGCTTAAGGTACATCTGTTATGCAACAGTGCGAATAACAGAGTAGTAGGCGACATATAGTTAGGCTATATGGATATGTGCATTATGTCTCCACCTGCAGGCCTTTGTCTTGCAAAACTGGGTAGCAGTTAACTAAGTAGCAGCAGCCTGTGGTGAGTAAGACTGCATGACTCAGCCATTAATTGCTGTCTTCACAATAATGTAAATGAAGTGTGACACAACGCTGGATTCTAACACAAGACTGTGTATGGCAAAATGTAGTGCATGTAAGGAATTTAACAGACTGAGCTACTAATACACTGCAAAATCCTGTGTATTTGCAGAATATATGTGCACATACACAGGCTGTATGAAACATTTCTACATCCATGAGTATATGAATGGCTTTATATGATTGTATTTCTGCACCAAGGTCCCAGTTGTACATGTATTTTGCCATTGTTGCCTTAGCAGATGTCTTTCCACAAGTTGCTGATAAAAGGGCACATATACCTGCTATCACAGGCCTCACTTACATCCATTAGTATGTCTTCATTATTATTTATTATTGCATCAGAGTCCAGGGTACACTGCCAGTTTTCACATTAGTTTTTTACTTCAGTTACATGGGTAATGTCTGTAAGTAGCAAGCAGTATGTTTTGCTGGAAACACCTGTTTCATCTTATGCCTGTGTAGCATGGTAGGTCAATGTAGTATGCTATAGATGACAGACACCTGGGTTCAACACTTGGCAGAGGTATTTATTTTCTACATGTGAGTAACAATGTAGTAGACACATATAGACATTAAAGCTCATTTAAGATCATTTAAGCTGAGCTAAGCAAAGTGGCATGGCTCGCTGCACCATAATGTGCCATACAAATCCACACAAATACACACTAAAAAATATAAAGAAAAGAAAATGGGGGTGATAAGAAAGTGGTGAAATGGGGGCAAACAGGGAGAAAACAATGTGAAAGGCAGGTAGGGACAGGTGTAGGAAAGAACCATAGCTATTAATTTCTTGTACAGCAACAGCTGTGCATTTTGACAGGTTTTGTGGATGAATTTGGACTTCCAATCCCCAGAGAGAGGGATGAAGACAACATAAATGTGTTGTCAAGCCAATTGGACCAAATTAGTTGTGTTCAGTGGACATGTGTGTGAAATGGAGAGCTATGTATGGAACATACCTCTCAACCTGGAAAGATCAAAAATCTGGACAAGGCCCATGAAAAATAGGTACAAATCTGTACTCTGATTAACATCTAATTTGCCTACATAATTACATAACCCCACCCACTCCAATGGAATTGTGTGATACCAACTTTCAAATGAAAACTGAAGATCAGTCAACCAAAATGTGACACCAGAGTTACCCTGCAAAAATTTCAGTGTCCCATTACCTGGCTATTACCCCATTTACCATAAACACTAGTGTGTGCATACTGCTTTACTTCTACAATGATTATTTCAATTTTATTTTTACATTTTGCAGCACAACAATGCACAGACACTAACAGGGATCTGCTAAACAAAGCAATAGTGTCTCACAATGAAAATAGACTTGGCATTAACTTCTCTGCCCTTGAAACTCACATTAATTGAAACAGCATTGAAACCCACACCACATCCAAAGAAAATGCAGCTGGCCAATGCTGGATAAAGATTATCTTTGAGCTGTTTTCAAATCACTGGCCCCTTGCACACAAAACAAGAAACATACATGTGTTATTTTCTTTGATACACCTTCCTGACTTCATTAAGTTAAATTCATTGTATAATACAGCACACTTGTTAGTCAGAGTGCATTTTAAATTTATTGTTTGAACATTTTTCAAGTAGGCTGTACTTTACGCAATAAAACAAAATGCACGAACCAATAATGACAAAACTGCACAATTCAGAACATTTCCATCATTAAAGTCTACTTCCACACCCACACTATAAATAGAATGACAGTAGTGTAAGCCATAGGCATCTTGCACAGCTTCTCGCACTTATTTTCAATTTCAGTTTTTTTTTTTTGGGCGGGGACAAAAGGTCAAAAATCAGGGACACATTTTAAACATTGCTTGTATAATTTTTGAAAGTTGCTAGAATAAAATGTTGTGTTACTACCATGCACTTCACTGGCAAGTCTTGAATCCAGGACCCTATGCACTACAATCAGAGCAATATACCACTATGCCAAATCAGCAGTTTCCTGAAAAATAGAAAGACTGAAACTTAATGGCTATCATTTAGTGAATTCAGTTTTTACTTCTCACCATAGCTCTCAGCCTCTTAGCAGTTAGCACAAAAACCTGGACAAACAAAGCTGATAATGGGGGAATACAAATTCAGTTCTCACTTCTCAGTGAATGCCATCATGGGGGCAGACATGATTTTATTTTCTTGGAAAACTACTTCTTAATTATACAATGCACTGTAAATGCACAGCTGATGAAATTCCTGGTCAGTCTTTTCAGATGACAGCCCTATCTTCTTGGAATATAAGTAGTGAGAAATATTGTTAAGTATGAAACTCATCATTAAAAATGTCATTGATTTTTTTAAACAATTCTTAAATGTGTTTCCTATATATGTGTTACACCACCTTCTTACAAAAGGATAAATAAATAACTGCTGTAACAAAACCATATTAAAAGTGCTATTTTATGTGTTTCAGGTTCTGTCTTCCTTTCCTGAGTCAGCCAGAGTAGTTATATTTCCTGGCTTGCAAAGTCTAGGTGATTAGAAAATGTTGCTCTCGACGGTCATCAAGTTTATTTACCTTTTGACTATTAAAGGCAGTAGGTTTACAGCCCAAATGAAGACTAATAATATAGCTTTATATGACTGCACAAAGTCAAAAGAGGTGTTATTTTTAAACCTGATTATCTGTATGACCTGAGTGGGTGTGGAATAACAAAATAGATAACTAAATAAAAGCTATAGGTACCATGTGTGTTTTCCTTGACAAAAGAATTTCAGATATTATAGATAGAATGGCACAAGAGAAAGGAGACAGTCTTAAAGAAAATATCATGAGATTTCATTTTGCCCCAACATGGTACACACAGAGGAAGCACCACACCCTCTAGCAAGGTCAGGCATTAGAATATATAAAGTGCATACTCAATATACTGCTTGTATACTGCACACATTTGTGTGTATGCATGTGTGTGTCGTAATTAGCCCATAAGCTGGCTTACATTAAGGGACTCACTTTTCATGCTTGTATAAAACTCCAATACATTTACTCAAGACTTTTCCTCATCCTAACATGAGGGTTCATCTTACCTGCTGCACATTTTTGGCCTACATTTGTATTTCCTTCTCCCTGTGAATTTCTCAGCTGTTGTTTTTTGGAATAGCCTACAAATTCAGACTGACCTTAAGTATTTGATATGATATAACTCATCTTAAATAAGAGATCTGCGAAGGACAGAGGCTGGATTCCAAGACAGCTCATACTTGAGGGAATGCTTTACCCTGGCCTGCCATCCACCAGTTTGTATTAGAAGTGACAAAAGAAAGACATGCAATGTATATAAATGAAAATGTCAATTATGTTCTGTATTCAGATGTGGCCACATTGATTCCAGAGATTTAGGTTCATAGGTTCATAGGTTGGTACTAGGCTATCAGCCCTAGGGCTTATACAAGCCTAGCCATAACAATTCCCTGGCTATTTCTTCCCACACTACTTACTTCCCTGGACCCCTGTCTAGCAGGGTGACTGACGTGATCCCTGGAGTGAATTTCCTTTCTCCCATCCAATCGTCAAAGTTCCTTTTGAAGAGGGCCAAAGAGGTGCTCTGCTTGAGATGTATGGGCAGCCTATTCCAGAGCCTGGGGAGTCTCTGGGTCAGGAACCTATCCCTCCAGCATGTTTTGTTTATTGTGATGACAAGGTTTAGATCCCTGGAGCGTGTGGCTCTGAGGGATTGGGATTTCTTTAAGTGTAGCATGTCCAACAGCTTTGGGTTTGACATGGCCTTGTATGTTAAGCAGAGATCGCCTCTGAGTAGACGATATGCAACAGAGTATAGCTGGAGTTTTTTAAGGCAGTCAGCATAGAGCATCTGCTTTAGGCCTGTGATTCTTTTAGTGAGGCATTTCTGCAGCCTTTCCAGTTGTTGCAGATGTCTTGAGATGTACATAACAAATGGGGCATTGTATTTTATAATGAGTCTAATGAGGGATGAGTACAGTGGGACAATGACCTCCTTTTTTCTGGATGAAAAGCCCTTAGTGATGAGGTGTGCCACATAGAAGGATTTCCTGAATGTTGTGGCAATGTGGTTATCAAAGTTGAGACCACTGTCCACCTGTGTCTCTAAGTCTCTTATCACACTTTCAGTGTTTAGTGTACTGCCACCTATGTGGTAATTCATGGGTACATGTTTTTTCCCAAAGGGGATAACTATACATTTCTTGGCGTCTCTGCTTTTTTCACACATCATATTATAAACTGGCACAGTGCGCCTCAAAAGACAAGCACGCTATGTTACATAACCCATAGACAATAAGACAACATAGTCTCCCAGAGTGATAAGAAGGTCTTCTAATGCAGCATGTTGTATCCAAAGATTGAGAAAGATGTAAGCCATAGAGTAATGTGTAGTAGTCTGGGGGTGTGCAGGATGTACTGAGCAGTCTTGCATTACCTGGCACAGTAATGTGTAGTAGTCTTTATGCTGCTGCCGATAATCTGTTACCGTTACATTCTCACTCGCATTTCAGCAGCCACACCAGCAGAAAATGATGTGTGCATGAGTGAGCTCCTTGACCTCAATTACGACTGACTGGTAGCCCTGACGGAGATGACGTCATCGCTCACATAATGACATCAGCTCTGACAGCGTGAAAATGGAAAAAAATTAAAATTTAAAAAAGAAAAAAAAATCAGAAATGAAGGGGTGCCAATAGGGAATCGTGGCACCCTATCATTTGGACCCCAAAACTCGGTAAAAAACAAGTAATTTGGTGTGGATGGGGGGGTATGGTATGGAGCAATATTTCTTTTGAGGGACAAGTACCCATTTTTTTTTTTAAGGAGAGAGTGGAATGTTAGGGAAGGGACATAGACACACATGAAGAGGTAAGTCAAGTAGGAGAGGATGCAATAGAAGACAGACAAGAAAGACAAGACAGCAGACAGGGTGCGACCCATGTGAGGGGTAAACACCTTGGGCAGGGAGGGTGTTGTGGAATCAGAGTCTCATGTGCCTCCAGATGGCAGCAGCATGACTGACATCCCCCACTCATGGGCAGTCAACACTGCTCCTTCACTGCCAGTATGCCCTCAATCTGGTGCAGGTGACATTCATAGGTCTGATGAAATATCCTGTGCATCATGACCATCAGTTCCTGTTGGGTGACTGCAGCCCCTCCAACTCCCCCACAAGAGGGAGGCCATGCCCTGTCCACTGAGGTGGTTCCAGCTGACACCACAGGTGGTGCAGGTGCAGCAGAGGGGATAACACTGGCCTG
Organism: Protopterus annectens; assembly: GCF_019279795.1. Taxonomy (NCBI): domain Eukaryota; kingdom Metazoa; phylum Chordata; order Ceratodontiformes; family Protopteridae; genus Protopterus; species Protopterus annectens. Next base: position 1,658,268,834 of record NC_056737.1, on the reverse strand, counting down.
GATCCCAGACATGCTAGGACTTGGTGCCATAGCCAGTTGAGGCAAGGTGGGCAGATCACCAGGAACCAGCCTACCCTGAAGTGCTGTGGTGATGGAGGTATAACAATAAGTATAGGTTAGTTATGAACAAAACATAGTAATAACAGCATGTCAGAACAGTGGAAATAACCCAATTACATGTCAATGCATATTATGTGAAACACAATAATACATGACAGAATAGTCGGTATATTAACAGCATGCCAGCAACAGTTACAGCATAAGGCCAAGAAAATAGGTAATTCAACAAGATATGTTAATATTCAACCCTTATAGTACATAACAATAATAATACATATGCCTAAAATACAGGTAAATTAACAACATACGTGAATAGTAAACCATAACCAATGGATAACAGTAACAAAGTAATTAAGATTAAGGGTGGGAAGAGACAGAAAAACAGTCCATTAGTACCATTATAGGCTATTTACTTGACAACAGCACTACTATCTACTGTATGGGTCTGTCTTTTCTTTATGTTTACCACTCCCCTATAGGTGCTGTAGCACGTACATACATCTCAAGCTTTTTGCATGGGAAAGTATGGGCCAGGCAGTAAAAACTGTGGGTACACAACTACACAGAACACTTGCACATCAGATGGGCCTATATAACTACCAAGGTGTACTGTGGGCTGATGTAGTGATACTTTGCAATTTAGGTAATCATTCCGATGGTAATCCTGTGACAGATGGATTACACAGTACTAATTACATTACATTACATGACAACATGACAACTGAGAGAGATGTATGTGTACAGTACAGATAGTAAACAACTATCATGCCTTGCTTGGCAGGCATGGTGATAGAATCCAATAGCAGTGACTGTAGATGACATCTGCATAGAATGCATGAATGGCTGCAGCAACTTTGAGTAGACACTCAAGGTTTACAGCCATACCAAGATTACACGTTATTTATTTCATTTTATTTTATCATTATTATATTTATTTCCTTTATGTTATGCTGTACTTTCACATTCTAACTAATGATTTTATCAGTCTGTGACATCTAAACATACAATTATTTACTCATAATATGGGCTACTTTACCCATTTACCTGTAGTTCCTGAGGAGGGAGAATCTATAAACAATACATGACTGATACTGTCATATTTAGTGTTACATAGCACTAGATTTGAACCCTGGTCTGTGTGTGGCAAAATGTACTACAGACAGAGCATTTAACAAACTGAGCTACTGACTCATTACTAACTACTGACTGATATTTGCCTGGAGCTCACATGGAACCAATATATGACCTGGTAGTAGTACTACAGTTGTATACTAGACTGCAGTGACAGTAGACTACACATGCATGAAATACAAGCACGACAAAGATAATAGGTAATCTAGACATTAGTATATAGAATGCAGGTGTACACAATATATTGTTATTAGTCTGAAATATCTGTGAAGTCAACAAACAATATCAGATCACGGAGTGGGCTACCTCACCGATATACCTTGCATACCTGCTGCTTGTGAATGACAGAGCATTATGTGGTCAATATTGGTCTAAAGACAGCCTTGAATGGTACTGCATGTGTTAAATAAGACATTTGGCTGCCATTATATTTTCATGCTATAACTACTACAATGTTATACTTGAATGCAGCACCTTACCTTACAGCCTGAAGCATACAGTTGTACTGCAATGGTTAAATCAAGACAAACCTGATGGATAAAATTTACCTTGGTGTTACAGGTAATGGTTCATGTGTTATTGAAGAATAGTTGGCATTATTAATTTCTTGGCAAACAGTTCTAATTCCACACTTATTTTACTACGGACATTATTGTATATACTTTCATGCAGTTTCTAGTACTGTTTAGATTTTATATTGGACAACAATTGTCATTATTCAGGTCTTGCAATACAGCTCCAGTTACACAGTCATTGCACTACAGACTTTCTTGTATATACTTTAATGCAAGTAATGGTATTGTTTCATGTTTTTATTGCACTACTGTTGGCATTATTAATTTATTGCATTACAACTCTAAGTCCACATTTATTGTAATACAAAGTTTAATGTACATACTTTATTGTAGGTAATGCTTTACTCTTTCTTGCTTATTTCTCTACAGTTAGCATAATACATCCATACTCACCACACTCACAGCACTACCTGGCCAAGTGCCCATCATGCATCTCATGGTTGTGAGCCCATCTCCTCTGCATCTGTTAGGAGAGAAGCACAACATTATACATACCAGTTTAGCAGACATTCAGATTAGATATTTGTGATACAGAGGTAAAAGTACTTACATACATGTGGGGCATCCCCTGCCCAAAATTCTTGGACCCAGGTGTCCAAGAGATCCCCCTTACATCTCTTCAGGTCATTATGGTGGTGATGACACTGCCCACCTGTACAGGGAGTTCCAGTTGTACTGGTGATCTTCCTTGCCAGCCAATCCCAGGCCTCCGCCTTGCACTCTGAGCCCTGGTAATCTCCCTGCAAAAGCTGGTCTACATGCTTTTTTTTACAAGGAGTCTGACAATGACCTGGACTCCAGGATGCCCCAATGCTGTGCCTGAAAGAGTGAACTCTCACCAATGTCTGTCATAGTATCCTTCAGAGACAGAACCCAATGGATTATGCTGTATTCCCAGCTATTGGGCTTAATATAGCCTATCTTCCCACCTGTACATGCCATTGGGCAACATTTAAAAATGTGGCACATCAGTTAGCAGCACACAAACCAGCTGAGCTGAGCTGAGCAGTGCAAAAACCTAAAATCCCATATGGTTATCAGTGTGTAAACCAGCCAAGCAGAGCTGAGAAAAACATTTACGGGTGTTATTGTGTTTATGCAGTGCTTAGTAGTGCTTAGCAGATCTTTGCATAGTTAGCAGAGCGCAGTGGGCCAGAATTTAAATATAACTGGTATAATTTATATTTCAAAAATAAATGCTTATTTTTCCTTCCATTTATTCAAAACCTGCACCTACAGCTCATGAGGCCATACCTCTGCCCATTTAGCTATGAGGTTATGTCAAGTAAACATTTACATATACCTCTTAGCTGCCTATAAGCACTGCAAAGCACCATACCATGCCATGCAAACCTGCTCAGATTTGCTTAAATGTGACCTTTAAATAAATAGTTAATTGCATCCAGTTTCTATTTTTAGATGTCTGGCAGGTGTCTCAGTGCTGCTTAACATTGTTGTGCTCTGTTTTGTGCAAACATCTTTAAAAAAAAACACTTAAAACAATAAAATAAACAATTGACATTATACAATTGGACAGTGCAGGGAGTGTCTTACTCATCTGTGGACACAGATGGCACTACACATCCTACACGGTTTCAATAACCATGTTTGATGGCTCTCCTTTGGCAATGCACCATGATTAATATGCATGGCGCGCTGCTGAGGATGAACCATGTACACAGATACAGTAAGTTCCATATAGGATCTACACTGTGCCTACATGGAGTTAATTAATTAAATCCTGGGGATGGTCTATCTTAAAAATGTAAAAAAAAAATGTTTATTCAAACTATTAGTAAGGAATTTAATGTGAGTAATAAAGCTTTCATAATTTGAGATCCTAATGTTTTTTAAATTAGATTAAATTAATATTCCTATTTATTTAAATGCATCATTGAACTGCGGTGGTGGTGCTGCGGTAGCATTGCCGCCTCACAGTTAGACGTTGCCCATTCGATTCTCAGTTAGAGCATCTTCTGTGTAGCGACATGCGTGAATGGGCATTCCTTCGTTGAAGGTTGTGCATTAGGCCTGGCAAGCCAGTATGTAAAAATCTACTGCCAATCATTAGCGGACCAGAGTTCCGCTGTGGCGACCCCTAATCGGGAAAAGCCGAAAGACACAAACAAACAATTTAAATGCATCATTGCTGTCTTGCAGATTAAATAAACCTACTACATCTCTATTGTTTTATTTATTATTAACGATTTTGTCTTATATTTATTAACAGATAAACCAGAAAATGACCCATAATGTTTGATTAGTGTAACCAGATGTCAACTGCAAACAGTAAAACTATAGACTCATATGTAAATTCTATCAAAAATTCACAAAATATTGAGATCTTGTCTAATCACCTTCATCACTAATGAAAACAATAAAAATGTTATTGGACATCCTTATTTAGTGCCTTTCTTAGCATATATAGATAGAGACAAAAGGGGGCAAAGTTTAACATGGGCTATGTTGTTAATATGTAACATTTTGATTAAGTTGATAAAATCATCAGAAAAAACAAAATCTTCAAGCACAGTGTGAACAAGTAATCCGTCTTATAGAATGAAATGCCTTTTTTCACTATGCCCAAGCTTATAAAAGCTAGTTCATTTTTTATTTTAATGTAATCTAACAAGTGTAAAACTTGCTTGATATTATCTTGAGTTTGTCTTCTCAGAATTAAACTGATTTGGTCATAATTTGCTAAGTCTAGAAGACAAATTTTCAGCATTTCTATAAAATTGAATGTATATAGTTTGTATTAGATGTTCAAAATGATTCTGCAATTAGAGCAAGACAATGGATATTTATCATGTTTTAATATTAGTGAAATCAATGAGTATTTCCAACATGGATGTGCTTCAATAGATTGTTGTATTTCCAGAAAATATTGTGCAAAATGTTTGGAAAATTTATGAAATGTCATTTGTAAATTTCATGAATAATTCCATTGATATCACTGGATTTATTCAATTTTAATTTTTTATTCAAAGGTTAATCTCAGACATACTTAGAGGTTTGCATAAATAATCATTTCTTTGTTTAGATACTTTTTGGGGGATCTTATTTTTCAAAAAGTCAAGAGGGTCACCTTTATTTTTTTAAACAGAATCATTATTAAAGTTTAAATTATTATAGTTTTATCTGAATTCTGACCCTGATTCATTTTTGAAATAAGCTCTGATCTCTTAATTAAATTATACATTTCTGTAGAATTCATATCATAATCAAATGCTTAACTTTTCCAAAGCAATTACAGATTTATGTTGTAAACTTTTTAGTAAAAGTATAAATCATGTATAAATCATGTTTTGCAATTAATAGTCACCATGGAAAGAATACTATCTCTATCATTATAACTGAATAAAACTTTCAACAGTATCATATTTTGTTTACAAAAAATAGTAACATTTCTTAATTTATCAGTAAAGAAAGAATGGGCTAATATCATGCATTTAGCAAAATTAAAGATTTAGATTCTCCTGATGCAATATGAATTTCCTGAAGAAAAAAAGCAACTTGTCTAACATTGTTTTTTAAACAATTAATCACTGCTCCTCTTTTCTTGTTGTTATTTAAACCATTGAAATCTAGTAAAATAACATTAAACAATGTAATGAATAACCAAACAAAAAGTAAAAGGAACAAATATTACAGATGGTAGTGGCTTACTAAGAGAAGTGATCCTGCTTTGACATAACAGCTAGTTAAGAAAATAAAAGTAAATTTGTTTGAGTCTATCACCCATCCAAAAGTTATAAACAGCATCACTAAATTACCTTTATGTACATTTGCATGAGTAAAAGAAAAGATAAAATCCATCCCAGATCTAGTAGATCCTAGTCTACCAAAAAGCATAAAACTAATCAATCTAACATGCTAAAATCTTTCAACAGGACAAGATGAATAAAATAAAAACATATATAGGTAATGAAATGGATGCCCACAGGCAATGGCTGTTTGCACTTAGTAATCCCTCATGGGTAGAGTTAATCGATTTACACAATGCAAGACCCATTGTAGATTATTTTAATGAGAGAAAAAAAAGTCATACAGCAAATAGCATTGATACAAAAGGGTAACTATGTAATAAAGTTAACCTGAACCACTATATAAATAATATATCTATAAATTTAAGAAATGCAATATGACAACTTACTCTGCATGAATACCTAAGGTATTATTTTTAGACATTAGTATTATAAAAAACAACTAAAAATAGCAGGGATACGCTAATTAGACAGCTTCTTTGAGAACTAAAAGTGTTAGCTACTCACTCTTAATATGTAATACAATCAGTATAACTTGTTCCAGTACATATTACCTTCAGGTAATCATACATTGCATGAATTGAGACCAAGCAGTTCAAGAATTCTTAATTTCTGCATTAATAGTTTTGCATCTGAAATCAGTACGAAATTAAAGTCTTCAGAAAAACAAAAGAAAAGGCTTTAAATACATACCTCTTATTATACAACATAACACATTGCCACAGTTTTATAAGGCTATGCCTATAACTGAACATTTCTTGTATTACATTATATTATATTATATTATATTATATTATATTATATTATATTATATTATATTATATTATATTATATTATACTATATTATTGGTAAACAAAGAGAATCTAAGGTTTTTGACTGTTATAAAAATGTGTATATATATATATATATATATATATATATATATATATATATATATATATATATATATGTGTAAATGCCAGTTACTGCCTAAAGCAGTAACGTGATTAAAATAGGGTGTATATCATGACCTCGAAATAGCATAATGCTGAATATGTATTCATCCACACATATGTCGAATCCCAGTTAACCGAATAGCCAGACCACTGAGTTTTTTTCTAGGGCTGTGGATTTGCCCTTTCCCCCACTGTAGTGCGATCGCAGAGTTAGTATATTTAGTTAGGGGGGTTAGGGGCAAAGCTCCCACTTTGTAATGTTTGTACTGGTGTGTTGTGTTCAGTTGGCCTACCAATTTCTTTCTCTTGGAAAGAAATCGGTGATCTGGCTGTTCGATTATCTGGGAGTTCGACATATATGTGTTGATGAAAAGGTGTTCGGCATTATGCCATTTCAAGGTCATAATATAGACCCATTAAAACATACATGAGATGTAAAATTACCCTTTAAAACTTATAGCTACAGCAGAGATAAGATAGTGGCTCTTACTAATAATATGGGTAAATGGTCAACCTAAAGCACTATCAAAAAATCAATTGCATGACCTAACAAAAGCATAATATTGAAATATTTTGTACTGATCCAGTTTTACAGCCACAAGTCATTTGTCCAGAAGTCCATTAAGTAGACAAATGAACATTCTACCTACCTTTAAGAATGTAGTCACAAATCATTAAGAAGCCTATTTGGGTGCTGTCTAAAGGTTTGGAGACTGCATTTAAGAATGATGGTGGACACTGTAAAGGCTACTTTATCATGGATCATGCAAAACTAGAGATTGTTACAATAAATTAATGCATAAATTAAATGTAATAGTTTGATCTACTAAATGTAATTTAGCATAAATATACATATTAGCTTAATATATTTAGTGAAATCAAGAGCCTTTTGGATAGATCCCGAATAGTTCTGATTGGAAATATATTCA
>NC_056737.1:1658116436-1658256436 GCF_019279795.1 Protopterus annectens | reverse complement strand
AAGAAAAACATATATATGAAAAAAGACATGATAAAATAAACTATAAAATGGCTATCTTACCAATGGCATTATTGACAGAAGTGACTTATCACAGATCTATTAGCATTCCATAATTTACAGTCTATAAGGAGAAATATAACTTAAGTGTTTTATAATAAATAACACTAAACTACTGATAATATATGGGAAATGTAATAAAATCAAAACATTTAATTTTATTATAAAAATCATGTGATGACAATATTTGATGTAGATCTTTTTTCCCCTTTTGTGCCTGTTGAGGAGGCAAGTCTTAATTATTTCTTTATTCATTTTAAGTTTATTTGCAACCAGTCTTAAAAATATATATTTTTATAAGGAATAAGTCCAGTCCATGTTTTCAAAATTAGGAATAACATTGTTATTTTTACATAAGACATAGTTTCATTCAATGTACTAAAATTCTGTTCCTGTAATAAGAAAAAGTTGTAAGCTAAGAGGATACAATAAATGAACTGTTATATGATTCTGCTTCAGGAATTTGTTTAATGGCCAACATTCACATTTCCAAAGTGTTATTGGTAAAGTCATTATCAAACTATAGCCTGTGCAATTTTTATTGACATTTTGACACAGCCATTTTCAGAACAAGTTTCTTGTCAAGGTAAGACATATATTTGACAACAATAGATCTGATAGTTGAATCAGGGATAGAAAAATATCACTGAGCTCTACTGATACCAAGTGATAACCCCTCCTGGAGACATAATATTTATGATATCCATGAGATAAGAAAGATACCATGCCAGGACCCTTATATTTTCCTAGGAACATAAAACTATTAGTAGATTTTTTTTTCCTTCTTTTTCCTGGTTTAAATTTTCCACTTTAAAAGTTAGCCAAGTGTTTTGTTTTCATAAGTCATTCTGTTTTCTATTTCATTAAGTGAAGTTTATATATCCTTTAGTTGCAAAGCATGATTTTCAACCATGTTTTTAAGTAATTCATTTTTCTTAGTGCAGTTATCTTGGATTAATTCCATTTTTTCTGGCATTGATCTATCCTTAGAAAATGTTCCTTAATTGAAGATAAGAGCTGTTGCATTTCTTTCTTTCTTACCAGCCATTGCAGAATGAGGAATCTTGGAGAAACTCATCAGATCAAGAGGGGGAATGCCTGAAAATGCCAGTAAAGTTACTCTGACAGTAAAAGTGCTCAAATCCAGGAGATTCTAATATAAAACTGATAAGTAAATTAAAACAATTATATTTCTTGTGAAGATATTTAGAAGTCAGAGTAAATTTGCAAACTGCACCCAAATTGCTAAAGTTTCTAGATTACATTGTTCTTAAAGTTAACATAGTTTCATAGTTTCATAGTTTAGTACTAGGCTATCTGCCCTGGGGCATTTGTAAGCCTAGCCATAGTGATGTGGCTTTCGCCACCCCATAAAATGGTACAAAATGCACAGAATAGATTTAGACTACTGTGCCTCTGTCTAGCAGTGACACAGTGAAGGTCCCCTCATATAATAGAATTAGTTTACTGTGCCCCTGTCTAGTAGTGACACAGATGTGACCCCTGGGGTAAACTTACGATCTCCCATCCACTCATCAAGATTTATTTTGAAGAGAGTCAGTGAGGGGCTCTGCCTAACATGAACTGGGATATTATTCCAGAGCATGGGAAGCCTCTAGGTTATGAATCTATCCCTCCTGCATGTCCTATTCATACTTGTGCCAAGGTTTAAGTCTTTAGCTCTCGTGGTTCTGATGGATTTGGATTTTTTGAGGTGGAGCATGTCCATCAGTTCCTGATTAGACATGGCCTTGTACGTTAGGCAGAGATCACCTCTGAGCAGGCGGTATGCTACCAAATAGAGCTGGAGTTTCTTTAGTCTGGAAGAATAAGACATATGTTGGAGACCCTTGATCCTCTTGGTGAGGTACTTTTGTGGTCTCTACAGCTGTTGCAAATGCCGTGTGAGGTACATACCAAATGGGGCACTGTACTCAATCATGGGTCTGATGAGGGAGGAGTATAGGGGTACAATGACATCCTTGGATCTGGATGTGAATCCCTTCATGATAAGGTGTGCAAGGTAGAATGTTTTTCTAACCACTTTGGCAACGTGGGTGTCAAATGAGAGGTCGCTGTCGACTTGGGTCCCTAGGTCTCTGATTAATTTTTCCATACTCAGTGGGTTGCTGTCTATGTGATAATTTGTGGGTACTTTGTTTTTCCCAAAGGGAATGACTATACATTTTTTGGCATTTAGTTTAAGGCCGTGACTCTGGTACCAGTTGTCCGTTTCTGTGAGGCCTTTTTGTAGGGTGTATGTGTCCGCTGGTGTATCGACTATGGCGCCTAGTTTGCAGTCATCTGCGAACTTTGTCAGCCACAACCCTCCCATGTTTGCTTTAACATCTGAGAAATAAATGCCGAACAAGAGGGGTCCCAGGACAGATCCCTGTGGGACACCACTTGTGACTGGCTTTGAGTCTGACATTGCTCCAGCGATTTTAACTTTATGAGTTCTGTCCTTTAGCCAGTTTGCAACCCATCTAGTGACATAAGGGTTTACATTTCAGCTGTTGAGCTTATCTATGATGCCTGAGTGGGGTATTGTGTCGAAGGCCTTAGCCAAGTCCAGGTAGGCTGTATGGACTGCTTTGCCCTCATCAATGGCTCTAGTGACTGTTTCAAAAGAGTCAACTAGGTTCAAAAGGCAGGATCTGCCCTTTACAAAGTCGAACTGGGTGGGGTCAAGTGTCTGTAGGTCCCCAATATCTCTGTTTATGAGTTCCATAATGATTCATTCCATAGCTTTGCAGACCAGGCTGGTTAAGCTTATGGGGCGGTAGTTCCCAGGGTCTGTAGAGATACCCCCTTTGTGGAGTGGGACAACTGTTGCTGTACGCCAGTGTTCAGGTACATATCCTGTAGTAAGGCTAAGGTTAAATAGCATTTTTATGTGTGGGTTTAGCTCCTCTTGGAGTTCACGTAGCACGCAACCCGGGATACCGTCAGGTCCCATTGATGCTGTGTTTTTAGCTTTGCTGAGGGCGGCTCTCACCTGGACATCTGAGATGACAGGGAGATTACATTCAGCTGGGATAAGTATTTCTTCTTTTGGGGTGAGGAGGGGAGAAATTTGCACTGAACCTGTCAGCCAGAATGTTGGCAATATCTGTGGGTTCAGTGTATTTCTTGTTGTTGTGAACTAACTCTGAGCATATCTGAGGGTTTCCACCCAGGTTTCTAACATAGCTGAAGAAGGCTTTGTGGTTATCTTTAGTGTCCTTAGCAATTTTTCTCTCAAAGTTGGCCTTGGATGTTTTTATGAGAGAACGTAGTTTTCTGCTAGTGTTGATCAGAGATGTCTTCCCTTTATGGGATTTTGCTCTGTCGTGCAGTAGCTTCCTTCTTTTGTTATACAATTTGTTAAAGGCTAAGGTCCACCAGACAGGATGCTTGCCTTTGGTGGAGAGGGACTTAGATTTATTTGGGATTGCATGATCCATGCATTCTTGGAGATGTCCATAGAAAGCATTTGTGAAGGATTCAGCATTGTGGGATGTGGTATCCACTGGCCCAGTGGGCTTAAAGGATACCATCTCAGTCTTAAGAAGAGTGAAGTCTGCTTTTGAGAAGTTTTTCACTGTGGTCTTTTGTGCTGGGGTGGAGGTGGGATATGTATATCCAGGGTGATTAGTTTGTGGTCAGATCTCACTAGTGAGGGGTATAACTCCAGTGTGGAGCATTTTGTCCCCATGTTTGTGATGATCAGGTCTAGTATATTATCTCCCCTAGTGGGAGAGGTGACTAGTTGTTCCAGTGCATTTGAATTTATGAATTCCAGGAACCTTTGGGCTAGGGTGTTAGGGATAGAATAATGTACCCAATCTATGTTAAGGTAGTTGAAGTCTCCCAGTATGATGGTATTTTGTGATACATTCATATCCTCCAATGTCTTCAGGAAGGCTGATGTGGGTTCCTGAGATTGGGAGGGTGGTCTGTAACATGCTACCAGTTGTATAGCAGTTTTGCCTATGGTTAGTTGCACCTGTATGGTCTCTGATGCTTCATGTGTTGCTACTAACCTGGAGGTGTGGGTGTCCTTGATGAATATGGACACTCCCCCTCCCTTTGTGGTTTGGCCCGGGTTTTGGGGCCGAAAAGCGTGATACGAGGTATAGCCTGGTAGCGCTGGGGTGCTCTCAGGAGCCTTGATCCAGGTTACAGTTACTGCACAGACGTCGATGTTCTCCATACTGAGGAGTGCATCAAGTGCCTGCATCTTGAGATTTAGACTTCTGGCATTGAGCAGCATTACCCTTAGTTTTTTTCCATTTTTGTTTTCTAAGGAGGTGGGTTTGTCTTTTGAGCCTTGCCTAAAAAAGGCACTATGGGGGTGGCAAGAGCCTTAGCCAATATCCGGAAGCCGAGTGGTGACAGGTGCAAGCCGTTCCTTGCGCAGCAGCATGGCTTGTCCAACATGTCATCCCAGGCAGACAGACATTGGATCCCCTTAGAATGACACCAGTACTTGAACCAATTATTAAAGCTGATCATCTTGTCTTTGTATTGTGGCATCATTCTTGGTGAGGGCAAGATGCTGCTCAGGGTCAGGGTCGTACCAGCCTGGGCTACATAATCAGAGAGCTCCTCTATGTCTCTTTTCATGTAGTCCAGGGAGATACGGCTCAGGTCATTCACGCCAGCATGGACAATGACAGAATCATATTTGTACTTGCTTTGGAGTGACCTGAGTGCATGTGTTATGTGGCGGATCCTAGCTCCCGATAGAAAGCTCACAGTCACCCTCTCCTTGTTCAGCCTGGCAAGCAGGACATCAGTGTGTCTGACTATAGAGTCACCTATTACTAGTGTATCAGGCATGGTGTTTGGCCTTAAGGGCTGTGATTGATTGACATACTGATTTATTGAAGTATGTATTGCATGTGTTTTGTTTTGAGGTGGTGGATTTTTGGATGTCTGCTTTGGAAGCCTCTGTTGTTTTGGTAAGTTATTTATTAGAGCCTACGAGTATGTCTTTGTGTTTTTATGTGTTTGGTTTGCAGTTGTGGTAGGTCTATGTGGGACTGGGTTTGTTGTGTGTGTGGTTACCATCTCCTCCTGTCTGGTCATGCCAGCCCTGAGTTGAGAGAGTTCAGCCTCCAGTTTGGCTATATAGTTACATCTCTCAGATGTATTTGTGTTTGTTGGGAGGAGAAGAGGGTTGTCTGTGTACATGAGACAATTGTAGCATTGTCTCAAGATACCCAGATTAACCAGCTGAACTGGAGAGGATGCCAGTAATCTACCACTCGACATGCTAGAACAGTATAAGGGAGTGCTGTGCCTTTAAGGGAAGTGGATATTCACAGGGGTGGTAGGTGGATGTAGTGTTTACTTAGTATGAGAGTGCTTACTTAGTAGAGAAGTTCTGAGAACAAGTGCTAGGCTTATAATATAGCGAGTAGTCTGATTATACTAAGTGTAGAGCTTCCTTAAGGGAAAATTTGCGGAGCAGACTTGGCGGAGCCAGAAGAAGTTTAACCTTGTTTAACTGGCACTGCGCTATGCGCACAACTGCTCAAAGCTGTGCAAATGTGGATTTTAAACAGGGAACTTCAAAAGAGCTAGAAATGGTCCAAAACAACCAATTACTACAGCTCTTGTGTTGAGGTCACTTCCTACAGGGACAGGTAGGCTGCTCAAGGCTCCCCACTCCCACTGGTGAGCAAAGAAACTTCCTTCTATCCAAGTAAGGTAATGGACAATACAGGAACTACACCACAGCCCAGAATACAGCAAAGCCTGCAAAATGGTCTAAACAAGTCGAGGAGAGGCGGGAAAACAAGGATTATTTTTTTGTTTTTTTTGTTTTTAGATAGAAACACACAGAAAATGCAGAAACAGTAATAAATCAGTTACACAGGCTAGCACACTTTAGTAGGCAGCTTCAACAGTTAAATTAAACAAACAAACAAACTTTCGATCAAATTCGACTAAAATGTAACTTTAAGTGCAGATATTAAATAATGCAGCACACAGCTAAAAAACAGTTTAAGCTTGTTGTTTATGGTAAGCTAGAGAATGTATTTCAAGTAAAAAAACAGCAAAGATACTTAAATCCAGAAAGTAGTCGTTTTTCTGAGTTCTCTGTAGCTAGGACCACTCTGCAGGACCACGAGGAGCTTGTCTGAGTAGTATAGCCAGAAAAAAACGCCCAGAGGTGGATTTTAAACAGAGAACTTCAAAAGAGCTAGAAACGGTCCAAAACAACCAATTACTACAGCCCTTGTGCTGAGGTCACTTCCTACAGGGACAGGTAGGCTGCTCAAGGCTCCCCACTCCCACTGGTGAGCAAAGAAACTTCCTTCTATCCAAGTAAGGTAATAGACAACACAGAAACTACACCACAGCCCAGAATATAGCAAAGCCTGTAAACTGGTCTAAACTAGTCGAGGAGAGGTGGGAAAACAAGGATTATTTTTTTGTTTTTTTTTTGTTTTTAGATAGAAACACATAGAAAATGCAGAAACAGTAATAAGTCAGTTACACAGGCTAGCACACTTTAGTGGGCAGCATCAATAGTTAAATTAAACAAACAAACAAACAAACTTTCGATCAAATTCGACTAAAATGTAACTTTAAGTGCAGATATTAAATAATGCAGCAAACAGCTAAAAAACAGTTTAAGCTTGTTTAGGGTAAGCTAGAGAAGGTATTTCAAGTAAAAAAACAGCAAAGATACTTAAATCCAGAAAGTAGTCACTTTTCTGAGTTCTCTGTAGCTAGGACCACTCTGCAGGACCACGAGGATCTTGTCTGAGTAGTATAGCCAGAAAAAAACGCCCAGAGGTGGATTTTAAATGGGGAACTTCAAAAGAGCTAGAAATGGTCCAAAACAACCAATTACTACAGCTCTTGTGCTGAGGTCACTTCCTACAGGGACAGGTAGGCTGATCAAGGCTCCCCACTCCCACTGGTGAGTAAAGGAACTTCCTTCTATCCAAGTAAGGTAATGGACAACACAGGAACTACACCACAGCCCAGAATACAGCAAAGCCTGTAAACTGGTCTAAACTAGTCGAGGAGAGGCGGGAAAACAAGGATTATTTTTTTTGTTTTTTTTTGTTTTTAGATAGAAACACACAGAAAATGCAGAAACAGTAATAAATCAGTTACACAGGCTAGCACACTTTAGTGGGCAGCCTCAACAGTTAAATTAAACAAACAAACAAACAAACTTTCAATCAAATTCGACTAAAATGTAACTTTAAGTACAGATATTAAATAATACAGCAAACAGCTAAAAAAAACAGTTCAAGCTTGTTTAGAGTAAGCTAGAGAAGGTATTTCAAGTAAAAACACAGCAAAGATACTTAAATCCAGAAAGTAGTCACTTTTCTGAGTTCTCTGTAGCTAGGACCACTCTGCAGGACCACAAGGATCTTGTCTGAGTAGTATAGCCAGAAAAAAACACCCAGAGGTGGATTTTAAACAGGAAACTTCTAAAGAGCTAGAAATGGTCCAAAACAACCAATTATTACAGCTCTTGTGCTGAGGCCACTTCCTACAGAGACAGATAGGCTGCTCAAGTCTCCCCACTCCCACTGGTGAGCAAAGGAACTTCCTTCTATTCAAGTAAGATAATGGACAACACAGGAACTACACCACAGCCCAGAATACAGCAAAGCCTGTAAACTGGTCTAAACTAGTCGAGGAGAAGCGGGAAAACAAGGATTATTTTTTTGGGTTTTTTTGTTTTTAGATAGAAACACAGAAAATGTAGAAACAGTAATAAATCAGTTACACAGGCTAGCACACTTGACACTGATTTTTTAATTAATTTACTGACAAATTTTTGGAAACCTAAATTTCCATCTACATCAGTACCAAGATCTTCAAATTCTTCTACATTGCTAATTAGAGTGGAATTTAAGGTGTAAGAAAACCTCAAATTTAATTTACCTAAATGAACATGTTTACATTTAATTGCATAAAGCCTACCTTATAACTATGACCCTTTTCAGTGAATTTAACTAATTAACTTTGAAGCTTAAACTGATTGTGGGTTACTGGTGCAAAACCAGCTATTATAACACTATCAATACATTTGCTAATTCAAGTATTCATCACAGGAGTAATGACGTACAGTCATGAAAAAAGAAAAGGAATGAAAATAGAGGACTGAGATACACTCCAAGTTATATTATATTCGAGAGACATAGACCCCTGTAAGTAAACCTTGGGTTCCTACCAATTATCTAGATTTCTGTCCCTCTATTAACACAATCAGAGTCCAATGTAAATAAATAAACTAAATGGAAAATTGTTGCCAAGGGCATAGGTCACGTCTTAATAAAAACATTTTGATTTAAATAGAGAAGAGCTTCCCTTTGTCATACTACGTTGATGAATATCAAAATAAATATTATTTTCTTCCTTAGCCATCATTTTAATTAATATTCTTTTAAAACCCTTCCAATTCAAGTTTAAAAAACTAAAGGGTATACAATTTGCAACCTCAAATATTCCACCAATGACATTAACACATTGTTACTGATCTGAAGCTATTCCTGGTAACAATGATTTCTAAAATATACTCCCACACTCCCGCCAAACCTTCCGGCAACTTAGAAATGAAACTAAAAGAATGATCTTAAATGATAAAAAAAACTTCTTCCTCCACCTCCAACACAAACACCTTAATAATCCACAAAAATTCTGGGCAGGCTTAAACAAGCTCCTGCACCCAGGCCAGGCAACCACCCCCACTCCAACAACTTGCAAACAACATTGCCCTGTAAACATTGCTAACACATTCAATAGTTTCTTCACAGAAACTATACAATCCCTGGCCACACAATTCAAACAAACAACCAGCCCACTCCACTACCCATGCCAGCAGAATACTACAACTACATCAGATCATCTATTTACCTTCAATCCAGTACCCATATCCTTTATAACATCTCTTCTTAAAAAACTAAAACCCACTAAGCTAGCAGCTGACCTTCTCCCAGCTGAGTTTCTGCAAAAAGCAGCTGAGGCCATTTCCTATCCCGTCTCCATAATCATAAACCGTACCTTGTCAGAAGCCTTCATCCCCTCCATATGGAAAATGTCCCACATTATTCCTCTCCATAAAGGTGGTAGCTCACTAGAGCTAACCAACTGCAGACCTATAGCTATACTCTCACCCCTGGCCAAAATTATGGAAAAGTGTGTCCACAAACAACTGATGGAACACCTCACCAAAAATAAAATTCTAGCTAACTCCCAACATGGCTTCAGGCCAAATCAGAGTACCACATCAGCCCTACTATCCTTTTCTAATACCATCAATAACTTCAGAAACAATAATAAACTATCATCTGCTCTTTTCTTAGACCTCTCCAAGGCCTTTGATATGGTGAACCACATTCAACTCCTCCATACATTAAAAACTATCACTCAGCAATTCCACGCTGAAATGGTTCCAATCCTACCTGTCCAATAGGCAACAGGCTGTTCTATGGCAGGACAAATTATCTACATGCCTACCTGTTACACTTGGAGTTCCCCAAGGGTCTATTCTTGGCCCTCTTCTCTTCACCATCTTTTTTAATGACCTGCCCACAATCACCCCCCATGCCACATGCATTCAATATGCAGATGATTCGACTATCATCAGCACTGCCTCCAACCTGGCAGACCTCACTGCTTCAACCCAAGACACCTTCAACCTAATAGAAAAATGGTTCTCAAGTCGACAACTAGTTCTCAACCCCAACAAGACAAAACTACTTACTTTCTCACCCACTAACAAGACTCTTCCCCCCACCTTCTCTATTACATCCTCCAATGGAATCACTATATCACCAGAAGCTCAGACAAAGCTATTAGGTGTTACCATTGATAACTCCCTTAAATTTGACACCCATTTCAATCTTACCATCAAAACCGTCAATAAAAAGCTTGGCTCTCTCTATAAAGTAAAACACTTTCTCACTCCTCACGCTAAAATTACAATTGCCAGCACACACCTACTATCAACTCTTTTCTATGCCTCCCGCCTCTTTACAAACCTAAACAAGACAACCCTTAACAAACTTGCTTCTTGTTACAATCACATAGCTAGATTTGCCACAAATTCCACCTTTAGAACGCACCACTGCACTAACTTGAAGCAACTAGGGTGGTTAGAGTTTTCCAGCCAACTCCATTTCAACCAACTCAAAACGGCTCACCAGATACTGTATCACCCAGAGAAAACACCAGCTCTGAAAAACATCATTAACCCCTATATTAACCTGCAATCTTTACGCTCCTCCAATAAGATCTTAGCTCAAACTACCAAAGCCAATAATTCTGCTGGGGATTCTCTATTCTCAAACTTTGTAGGTAAAATGTGGAACTCCCTACCGACCATGCTCACCTCAGAACCCTCACTCCTACAATTCGCAAAAAAGCTTAAACCCCATCTCAATACTCTCTGGCAATGTCCCTGTTCCAAACCTGATTAACCACTATCATTTACCCTTCTCTTACCTCACTATCCTTAACGCTTTTTAACAAAGGGCCTCGCCTTTGTAACTGACCTATGTTTTTTTTTATATGCTGCTGTTGTTTTTTTTTTCCCAAGATGTGATGTATCTTTATATTGTATTTAGAACTCAACTATCTTCCTTTTTTTGCATTAACAATGTTCATATGTCAGTTATGTACTTGGAGCTTTTCTCCCCGGGCCTCTGCTGAAAATGGACATGTATCCAGTCGGACTCTCCCGGTTAACAAATGTAAAATAAATAAATAAATAATAAATAAATTAAGCAGAAAATTAGTCAGTCTTTAATATTTTTCACAAATGTTATGTTTAACTTATCTGATTCAGCAGATGTATCTTTCCTTATGCTTTGCATAGATTTGCCAACCATGTCCTCTTCCTCTGTAATTGCAGGGCATTGAAACAAAAGATCAATAAAACCAGTACTTTTCCCAGCCTAACCTTCAGAATTATACACAATCCCTGAAATCAATTATGAAAAAAATCTGTTTCCTGAAGAAAAGTAATTATATCGCACCCTTGACAAATCTTTGTCCCATGGCTTTGAGTTTTTTTCTGGAATTTAAAGACTTGTACAATGACTTCTTGTTATCATCCATCATTTGCCCATTTTCACCTCATAAATTTTTTTAATCTCAAAACAGACTTCTTCACAATTTAAGTACATTGTTGATATATTTTTATATTTTATCTGTAGAAAACTCTTTCATTATTAAACAACTATTTTTCTTTGCCTGTATCTCTTTTTTAATATCAATAGTCATCCAAGATGGCCAAGGCTTTTATGCCACAGATATTTATTTTTAACTGGTATGTATTTCTTTGATATTAAATTCATTTTACTATAAAAATATTCCACATTTCTTAGACTAGACAGCTCATAACCATCTCTTTCCAATTATAGTTTAACTGCCTTTTTAATATAAATATAATCATACTTGAAATAATTCCTTTTTTACATAAGTCTTACCAGACACATTTACTGGACAATCAATCTTACACTTCAAAATCATATGATCTATGTTTCTCAAGGGTTCTTTAGTTTGGGCATTCAATAATACAATCTTAATGGAAAGCTATGTTTATCTCTTGTAGATGCAGCCACTTGCTGATTTCATGAAACTTTGACAATACTTCTAAAATATTTTCTTTATTATCTGATGGAAATTAAAATCACCATTCATAATATAATATTTATACTTAACTACTTATTTCATCTTTCCATGCAATCAGTTTTTCATTGTTCATTGCTGGGGATATTAAAAAAAAATTCTTGAAATGTATTTCCATGTTTCCAAACTACCACTGATATAACAAAGCAAACAGTAAGAACAGTAAGGATAAATGGTGTGACATGCAGAAAACACAATACACAGTAAAAAGAAACAAAGTACCAAGCCACAGCAACACAAGGCAGAAACTTTTAATGATAGTGAGCACTTTTGCAGCACCTTTGTGGTTCACCAAACATTACAGAAAGAACCAAAAGACACAATTTTTAAAATACATACTAGCCAATGAGGTAACTTGGCCAATTCAGCCTTAAAGTTACAGATTATAAAATGGATCTAATACATCAATGGTCTATACAAACAACAATAATGCACAAAATACTAACATATATAAAAAGTAACATATATAAAAAATAGTGACAGGTACATGTTTAGCTAGTGCACTTGTTGGGTCTATATTAGAACATCGAAGTTTCAGAACTTTGAATGTTCTAATATCGACACCTAGTAACCGAAAACTGATAAGACCAAAAATTTAGAGCAGCAATTTTTTTCCTAGGGAAATAATTTGCTGTTCCAAAACACATACACACAACACAAACAAACCAAACAATCAGCAATCCACACACAAACACCTAAAATCTTACATCTAAACCTACACTAAACTGTACACACACCACTATCTACTCACTTACCTTAACCCAAACCCTAACCCTAAGGTCCGTCACTATCACACACACACCTCACCCGCGCCCTAACCCTAACTCACCTATTACACCCTAACCCTCACGTCCACACATTCGCACACTTACCTGACCCGCGCCCTAACCCTAACTCACCTATACCACCCTAACACTCACGTCCACACAATCGCACACTTACCTGAACCCGACCATAACTTTCCAGCACAGAGCTGAAAATAGCAAAGCGACAGGAATGGACAACCGAATTCTTTCCCTAGGAAGAATTTGGTTATCTAAAACTTCGTTATTTTCAGCTTTCACTTATTAGGTGTTGATATTAGAACATTCAAAGTTCTGAAACTTCAATGTTCTAATTTAGACCCCACTTGTTTCTGTCTGCTAATATTGTACACATGCTCTCTAATACGATCATTGAACTTTCTGCCATTTTGCCAATATAGAAGGATAGACATGTCTGGCAGTAGGCCAGGTAGACCACATGTGTAGAATCACAACTAACATGTATATTATTAAACTCTATCATCCTACCTGTGTCAGGATGTAAAAACCCACTGCTGGTAGCAATCAGATGGCAAAAGTTGCATTTGTTACAGGGCAGAGTACCTACAGCACTCAAAGCCATCTCATTACTGTTATCCAACTTTGGATAACACAGCATCCTTTTAAGTGATTTTTTATTTCTGAAAGCAAAACTTGATCTGTCCCCCACTATAGATTTAATCTGGTCATCCGTACATAAGACACACCAATTCCTGTCAAAAATGTTCTGTAACAGTTTAATGTATGTCCTTCTATGTTGACATTCACTAACTAAACATGTCATGCAGCATAACCCCACACACTCCTTTAGATTTATGGTAGTTGAGAACATTGTGCCCAGTGAATGGGAAGGTAATGTTAGAAATAGAACAGAAACCCATTCTGCAAGCTAGAGAGTTGAGATAGGATGCATGTCAGAATACATACATATATATATATATATATATATATATATATATATATATACAAACTTTATATATGTTCTTGTATATGTTTTTTATTTATGCTGCTTTTTTATATATGCTGATTTTTATTTCTGTCACTATTTTTTATATGTGTTACTATTTTATGCATTATTGTTGTTTGTACAAACCATTGATGTATTAGATCCATTTTATAATCTGTAACTTTAAGATTGAATTGACGCAGTGACCTCATTGGCTGTTTGTATTTTAAAAATAGCATCTTTTGGTTCTTTCTGTAATATCTGATAAAGCAGCAAAGATGCTGCAAAAATACTCACTATCATTAAAAGTTTATGCCTTGTGTTGCCGTGGTTTGGTCCTTCACTATTTTTTACTGTGTACCACTGATATAAATTCAGAATTTTAACTATTATAGCAGCACTAAGCAAACAGATCATCTCTCACATGACTGACACTCCTCCCCCTCTCTTTTCATTTCTGAAACTAAGAAAAGAATGGTATCCTAAAATATTAAGTACTTTGTTTAGCTCGCTAAACCTGGTATCTGTAATAATTCCTAAATTGGTTGATATTAACTAAGAAATGAAGATGCAAGTTTGAGATCAAGTTTATTTAGGTAGTTAAATTTCTAAATAATTTACACATATACAACTTGAATTGTTAAGATGTGTAACCAAAAAGAAGAAAAAAATCTGTGGAAAAAATGGGTCTATATTATTTCATCGAATGCTTAAAAAAGCGAACGATGAATAATCAACCCCATGTAAGCAAAAGCTTACAATCTCGGAAGCTCAGAACAGCGACTTTTTCCAAGGGAAAAAAAAAAATCACTGCTCCAAAAAAAAAAGAAAAGGAAAAAAAAAATTGAAAGCATACATAAAGTGGGGGGCTTCACCCCCTCACACCCCCTACTTAAATATACCAACTCCAAGATCGCACTACAGTGCCGAAAACAACAAAGTAACGGAAGTGGCCAAACAAATTCTTTCCCTGGGAAAGAATTCATTTAAAAGCCGCTTTGATATTTTGCCTTTTCGTTGTTTTAAGTTCAACCAAGACGCATTCGACAGAATGTGTCTTCAGTCATCTAATAGGAACCCGAAAAAATATATGAAGGCATTCCACAGGATTCAGTAAAATGCTCATTGCTGATGCTAATTGTCCATTGCTGATTGTGAAATTAGTATGATGGTAAGAAAATGTGATTCAGAGACAGTCATAGCTAACTGAGGAAGACACCATTATCAATGTTTTAGCTTGTCTCTGAATCAAACACAAGCACTTCCAAACCTGACAGTGCTATCATTCTCCCAAGTGGCTTATACATCCATAAAAAGGTCATCCAAAAAAATTCAGCATGTTTGATGTCAACAGTGCATCCACATATTTAACATATGTGCATCCATTTAAAAACTGTGTACGAGTAACTTAGAAAGATAGCTTTTTTTCAATTTCAAAGTTACAGTGATTGATGACCCTATAGTTTAATTACCATATACTTTCATATATTTATTTATTTATTTTATTATTTACTTAGGTTGCTTGTTCATTTAATTTTGCTCCCCCAGTAAATCAACTATCTATAAGCTCCTCTTTTCTGCAGTGAGATGACAGTATTCCCTATATAATTAACTTCATGAGGGCCAAATAGCAGCAGACATTGGTCAATAAAATGTCACTTGGTCAAACGAATCAAAGAATTGCTCAGATAAGCAAATCAATAGCAAGGCACATTTCTAGGGGAAAGACATGGTTAATTACCATTAAGCACTCAGCCGGACTAAAACAGGCTGCATGAATGCATGTGTGTGTGTGTGTGTGTGTGTGTGTGTGTGTGTGTGTGTGAATATGTGTCTGTGTGAGTGGTTGCATTATTGAGCATAGGTAGGGAATTGAGAATATGGCTACATGAATGCATGTTGGTGTATAAAAGGGAAAACAAATCAAATGCATGACAAAGGACTACTATTCTCAAAAAAATTACAAAAACTGGTTTAACATTAAACAAGGAAAAATGCAAATATGAGCAAAATTTATTAGAATCAAAAATCCAAAAAGCAAACTAGTAACTAGAAGCTGACACAAGCAGTTCCAAAAGCATTACAATCCCAGACTTCTATCAGCGTGAAATGGATTAATGCCAAGCATGTTCCTAAAAAACTCTTTAAATTTTGAACTTCAGAAAATGGGAAACGTATTCTGATCAGAAATAGTAATAATTGGTCGAAGACATGATAGCTGTAGCAGCTCTCCAAATATTTCCGAGCAGAATATGAACTCATGGCAAATACTCTGAAGTAAAGACAACAGAGGAAAAGTTACTGTCTGAAAAGTGTTTGGATATTTTTGAGACCTGTAACAGGGATTTTATAATTACAGCAGAAAACTATGTATACAAGTTGTATTTGCTGACAGCTAACCACCACTATTTTAGACTGCAAATAATTAAAACATTAATTTCAGATAAAGTTAAATTAAAATATGTGACTTTAACTAGTGCTGACATTAGAGATCTTGAATCATTCTGCAGGGTCATCAGAAGTACAGGAGATTTAAGCAAAACATATGGAAACAAGTATTACAAAACTTGACCAGTGAAATGGTTTGAATGTAAAGAATTATGAACAAGCCTCAGATCATAACTAGCTTGTTAAGTGTTTGAGACACAGAATTCAAGAAATTCGCCACACACGTGAAGCTTGAAGGGATGATACTTGATATCTGCCTTGAGGAAATGCAATACGTTGAACTTTTGCAGAATTCTATCATTAGTATTTGTAGTACATGTAGCTTTACATGCTGTCATGTACTACAACAGTCAAGAGAAAGAAGTGAAGGATCTATAAGTGTATTATAGCTTTGAAAGTGTATAATGGCTTTGATAGCTGTAACACACTTCTGCTGTCACACACTCTGGAAGGCCACCACAGAACAGTCACAGAAACAGCAAAGAATTAAAAAAATATATATATATTAAATGCTTTGTTGGCTGGAAGAAGTCTTTAACAGGATTTTAAAAAAACTCTTTGCATTTCCCACCACTTTTCTCTGGTGGACACCGACTGCTGTTAATGCATTACCATGAGATGGACACAGACTGCTGTTAATGCTTTACCACAAGATTAGAACTTAACAGTAGTGAACAGTGCTTAAGAAAAGCTTGGAAAGAACATTTCTGATGATAGCAAGGTCTTTAGTAAGATTGTCTTTCTGCCTAGATTTTGAGAATAATCTCTGTGCTTCATGTATTACAATGATATTTTACACAAAACTAAGATTCAGAAAAGTGAAATTAAGTTTTGAGTAAAGTGAAATATAAATATTTTTCTGTGGAGATGTCCACACAGTACTGTATTCCATCAATGTAAAAATTCTGACAGCTTAGCTCAAAGGTTTACTTTTGCGGATTGTTAATAATCATCATTCTGTATCCCAGGGTTTGATTTGTATAGTCTCCTTTTCTCCATTGAGTGATCCTGTTGAAGTTGTTTAGCCATAGATTCCCAACAGGTCACTGCTGAAAAGGGGAGCTTATGTTTAGTGGGCCTACTCAATAAACAAAATTATGCATATAAAATGTGCTTAAAATCTCAAGTTTACACACGCATGTACATGTGACAATAGAATAAAACAACAGCGAAAGGCACATAACACAGCTGATTAATGACTCTTACAATAGATGATGCCATCAGGGAATCAAAAACAGTGAGTGTTCGCAGTAAATTACATTTGAAATCTGGAATCAACTTTATCTTTCTTCAGAAGACTGAAAGTACAGTATAGTAACATTCTCCACATACATGGGCTTTCCAAGGTACAAGAGGCAGGTATTTTGCATAGACTTTGAGGGTTAAGCAATTCATGTGATTCAGTGTGACATATCGGTAATGTACAAGTTAAGAATTACAATGATTGCATACAAACATAAAGGTAAACAAACAAAATGAATGATGCAGCAATATTGTCAAAAAACAAGTAAGCTTAACTGCTTTTACTTTTAATAATGAAAAGAAAAACACAAACACGAGCAGAATGTAGTATAAGTAAGTTTGCGTAAACCAAGATGGTGGCTCATTCCATGAGGTGACTTAATCCTCACAGTTTTGCATTTACATGCTTACATTTAGTTATTCTGGGAACATCAGGGAAGTGACTGTGCTTTGTTTAGTTTGCATAGTTAACCGAGTGATTAGTGACTTCCTGATGGCTTAAAAATTAGACTGAATTTGAACAAACTAAACTAAATGAACTGAGCATGGTACATTGTGCAGGCAGGTAGTAGACATAACAGCAGAGCAAAGTAAGCTGCAAATTAAGGTAAATAAAATAAATGCAAGTGGCTGCTGCTGGAGACTGAAGAAAGATATAGCCTTCATGGAAACTGCAATACATACTTTGACTAACAGACAGGAAAACCTGTAAAGAGGGCTCACACTGAGAAGTTCAGATTTTAGGCTTGGAGGAAAACATTGAAAAGTCTGATCCAATGACACTTACTGAGTTGTAGATTAGAGTGTTCTTTTCAGGTGTACTGGGGAATGACTAGTAGGCAGACCATCCATGCAACATATGGAGGGTATTGCATGGTCTGGACAAGCCCTAACACTTATTTTCAACTTGAATTAACTTAAAATAATGGAGCTTTTAATGAAGGAGACTACAGAAAAAACAAGGGTCTTACTTGTGCTGGTACATGAAAGATCACAGAGGAAGATTTTTGCAGTGACAGCTTTTTAAAGGTAGGTGCAATTACAACCTGAAGGGAAGGATAAGCAGTGAGGGAGGCATGACCAGCAATGTGGTATATACTCATTCTAAAACCTTGAGGGGATGGGCTTGTTTATACTTTAATGCCAAACACCTTGATGGGAAATAGAGAGTGGGATGGGGTGCAGCCATCAGCTGAGTTTGACCAGGAAATGGAGAAAGGAGGCTTGTGTTAGGCAACAAATCTTATGGTGGTCGTAGAAAGAAGCAGGAAAGGCTTAGAATGGGATATGGACCATAGTTAAAAGGGATGTATCTAGAGCAACTGTTGGATAAAATAATGAAATGAGGAAGTAAGGGATGAGAAATTATGGTATCAATTACATGCCCAGTCAGGAAGGCAGGGGATGGGTGAGTAGCATGAATTTCTTATACTGTAATGGAGGTGAGGTATGTTGACACAGAGGACAGAGATGGATATGGAGTTTAACAAGTCAGACAAGTGAGATCTGACAGGTGAAACTTGTGGACTGCTGGGTCAGGGGATCAGATTACAATTGCGATGTGGAAACAAATGGGAATAGAGGAGAA
Organism: Protopterus annectens; assembly: GCF_019279795.1. Lineage (NCBI taxonomy): Eukaryota > Metazoa > Chordata > Ceratodontiformes > Protopteridae > Protopterus > Protopterus annectens. The sequence continues at coordinate 1,658,237,697 of NC_056737.1, read as the reverse complement.
TTAGTGTATGGGAAACTAAACATGGGGATAAGGTAGAGAATGTTTTGCCCCTGTACCATCTAATGCTCTGATTGTCTCTCTTTTCTTGCTGCACTGCAAGGAGGATAGAAGGCTTGAAGAAAGATTTTTATTTGGACAAGAATGGTATCCTCTATACCACTTGAAGATCTCTTGGAGAAAAAGAAGACACCCCAAATTAGTGAACCTGAAGGTAGATTGTTTGGTAAGAACATGATGTACTTTTATTGCCCACAAGGTAGAAAAATAGTTTATTTTAATTGCCGTGTTAATGTGGAGGGTACCACTGAGACCCATTGTTGACAATGGACACTGTCTTCCTTCAGAAATGACAAAGGGTGTCCCATATTGACAATTTATGTTTGTGGGTTATTGTTTATGTGCTGGTCAGTAGTATTTTGCAGAATGTTGTAAGATGTTGCTTGTTAAATTATTATATGTCATGTGCCTCATGAAGCTTTCCTAGAATAATGAAGATAATTTAGGGGTTGTTTACTATGTATCAGTGTATCAATGAGATAGTTTACATGATTGGACTGCTTGTATGGTTTGCACTGGAATCACTTTTTGTTGCATTCTTTTCATTGTAATACGTTAAGCACTACCGTAACAAATTGTAAAGGGAAAAACAGAGATGATAATTTTTATGATGCGTCCTTAAATATATGTATAAGTGTTATTTTAACTTGAGTACAAGGGGACATACTGGGTACTTGGGATAGTGTGATGATGCTATTTAAAGGAATATCATAATGTCCAAATGGATGATTATAATTTTACTCTATGTGTTCTGACATTTTTTAAATTCACTTAGAATATATTTTTTTATATTAGTTGAGTATTAAATATATACAGTGTTTTATTAAGCATTTTCCCTGAAATACTATGACAGAGATACAGCAATAGGCTATAACTCAAGGACTAAGAAAATGGCCTCCCAGTGACATGCGTAGAATGAGTTAGAGAGGGCTTTTGAAAACCTTTGCAAGATACAGTCTAAATGGGGTTGGAGTGCATGGAGGAAGATAATTAAAGAATGTCTGGGAGAAGTCAAAGGGAGAGGGTTGCTAGACTAGCGGGAATATATGGATTAATGTCTTTGTGTGTACTGAGGCTTGATGCATGGTGAGTGGAGCCATGGGTTTGCTACCATTTACATTAGGATTAGGATGGTGGGCAGCAAGCAGCCAGTCCTTCTGTTAGATGGGAGCATGAGCAGTCTTGGTTCTTTTGTCAAGGGGCCATATTGGTCTAGTTTCTTAGGAATAGTGTAGGAATGTCAGGTTAGGGGAATGCAAATAGTCACTTGAAATATAGGATGGCTTCATAACCACATAAAAAATGAATGAGGGATGACAAAAATGGCTAGCTATAATAGTACTGCAAAAACTAAGTTTGGAAGAGAGAAAGGTAGGAAAACTGCAAACAATGTTTAAATGGATTTGGGGTATAATTTGCAGGGGAAGATGGGATTATGTTTTGCTTGAAGGTATTTGGGGTGTTCCAAGAGGAGAAAGGGAGATGGTAGAGGTTTGGTTGTGGTCTTCCATCATAGGCAACTATAGAAAAGTCAGAGGTTTTGGACGTGTAATAATAGAAAGTGAAGGAAAATAAGCAGGCATAGAAGAGTAAAGTTTTCAGTGGAAACTTCAATACTGTGTTGGAGGTCAGGTAGAAGATTTTATTTGCTATGTATTTGGAGATATAGGACTAGACTAGTGTGAAAGGAATACAAGAAGACATGGAGTGGTTGGATTATTAAATCTCTATCATTATTTATGACTCTACACCTTTCTTCTCTTCCATTTCCTATCTCTTTTATCCACCTGCTTCATATCTCTAACTCATTTTTTTCACTTGCTTTGCACCCTGATATCTATACTTCTCAGCTTCTAACTCTACACTTGAATATACCTATAGCAATGTTCTCAGCTCATACACTTCTGCATCCTTTCTTCCTGTTCACAATTTATTTTCTATACACTTTGCCATTTCTGCTATCACGGTTATAGACTCTTCTACCATCACTCTCTTCCAACTGATAATAGCCTCTGACATTATTTCATCCTATGTATTAACCTTTTTCTCTCTAACAGACTAATTTGTTTGTAATTAATGTATGATATCACTGTTATATTTGTGTATTTTTACATTTCAACTTTGTATTCATTTTTTCAGTGATCTACTTTGTTTTTAATTGTTTTGTATGCAATATTGTGGAGCTTTTCTCCCCAGGCCTCCATTGAAAATAGGCTCTTCCTAGGCCCAGTGGACTTTCCCGGTCAACAAATGCAATAAATAAATAAATAAATAAAGTGAAGTGGAAGGAGACAATATACTTTGTTTTCTAATGATACTAAACAGACAAAAGGATACATTAAATCACAACAGATTAGGATATAGCTAGGGATGGGAAGAGGGTATAGATTACTGTGAGATGGAATTATGACTGTTTAATAATAGCTTCTGAATAGCCATAGGACGAGGTGTCTGATATGAGATGGAGTTGAGATTTGGGTAAGTAGTGACAGGTAGATGACAACATATGATTATTGGATGTGCTTAAAAAGGTGTTGGTGAATAGACAAAACGGTAACAAAATGCAAATGGATAAAATCATCATTATAACTGTCATCATTGTCATCATCATCATCATCACTCCCTTTTTTCCAATTTGCTACATGCAGTCAGGATGTTCATATGTTCATAGGTAGATACTAGGCTATCTGCCCTAGGGCATTTATAAGCCTAGCCAGAGTGTATTTGGCTTCCGCCTCCCTATTAGATTAGCCTACTGTGCCTCTGTAAAGTAGGTCACAGAAGGTACCCTTTTAAGATTAATTTACTGTGCCTCTGTCTAGCAGGGACACAGAAGAGATCCCAGGGGTGAATTTGCGATTTCCCATCCACGCGTCCATCTTTCCCTTGAAGAGGGTCAGTGAGAGGCTATGTCTAACATGAATTGTGATTCTATTCCAAAGTGAGAGGAGCCTCTGGGAAATGAATCTGTCCCTCCAGCATGTCCTATTTATTTTTGTGCCGAGGTTTAGGTCCCTGGAGCATGTAGCTCTAAGGGACTTGGATTTTTTGAGGTGGAGTATGTCCATTAATTCTGGGTTTGACATGGCTTTGTACGTAAGGCATAGATCACCTCTGAGTAGGGCGGTAAGCAACTGAGTAGAGCTGGAGTTTCTTTAGTCGAGCTGCATAGGACATCTGTTTGTAGCCCATGATCCTCTTGGTGAGGTACTTTTGGGGTCTCTCCAGTTGCTGCAGGTGTCGGTTAAGGTACATCCCAAAAGGGGCATTGTATTCAATTATGGGCCTGATGAGTGGCAGTAGAGGGCACAATGACCTCTCTTGATCTAGATGCGAACCCTTTCTTGATAAGGTGGGCTATATAGAAGGTCTTTCTAACCACTTTGGCAACGTGATTATCAAAGGAGAGATTACTATCTATGTTTGTCCCCAAATCTCTAATTACTTCTTCCGTACTTAATGGATTACCACCTATGTGGTAATTTGTGAGCACCTTGTTTTTCCCAAAGGGGATGACTATGCACCAACTGTCGCTATCTCTCTCATTTCAATGCCACTCTCCTACTTTCTTTGATAATCATATTTGACTGTCATAGGTCTTCTCTCACATAATCCATCACCTCACTGTTGCATAAACTCATTTCCTCTTACCTTCTTCCAGTCTGTCTGAATCTTCTTCAACAGACTGACTTTTGCTTTTCTGTGACTGTGTGCAAACCATCATAATCTCTTCTCTTTGATCTCTTCTGCAGTTTGAGCTACTTGGGTTTCTGCTCTGATATCCTCATTTCTTCATCTGTCCCACAGTGTGCATCCTTCACCTCCACCATCTTGAACTTCCTCAACTGCTGAGTCTTCATTTCCAAGGCTAATGTACCACACAGTAGTACTGGTCGCACCACTGTTTGGAACACTTTGCTTTTCAGCTTCTTGGGCATTCTTCTATAATACACTAACCCTGACACTCTGTGCCAGTTGGCTTCTGTCGCTGTCATTTTAGCTTTGATTTTCTCATTCAGACTTTTCTTCTCTGCAACCATCTTGTACAGATACTTGAAGCTGCTACCTTGTTCAACTGTTTTCCCTTCTATCTCATTTCTCAACTTCTTTTTATTTCCTCCATTTGTTGCCATTGCAACTTTTTCATCTGTACTCAATTTCATTATGTGTGCCTTCAGTTTTGTATTCAATTCTTCTGTCCTTTGATAAGTTTTTGTTCAGAGTGAAATGACATGGAATAAATGCAACTTGGAGGGGTAGGCTTATGGAGTATATATAGGCGGAAAAAGAAAAGATACAGAAAATACATCTGGAGTCTTGAGATGCAGTTAGACATGGAATCATGTAGTGATGATACAAAAGATAGTTGTAGGAAGGACAAAACTGATCTTTATAGATAGAGCTACATAGTTTAAAGGATAAACAGATAGAAGTTGAACGGGGAGATATGGGTGCCAGATACAGGAATCCTGATATGTAAAGTCATTGGTGTGGTTTCTGAAGGAACATAGGGACACAGCTCGGGTTAGGAGTCTAAAGACAGAGCATGGCGAGTAGCTTACCCAAGAGATACATTCAGTTGGTTATGTAGTAAATCTTATAGTTTAGGAACCATAAAGCTTAACAGATGTGAAGAATGGTATGGGGCAAGATTGTAAGCAGGAACCTAGCAGCAACTGCATCAGCCTAAGGGCTTGGATGAAGTTATAGCAGCAATTTAGTATATGGAAACAGGCAAGACCTGTGGACCAGATGACTTTCTGGTAGATTTTTACAGGCTGGTAGGTTAACAGATTGGTAATGAGATGGCAGAGCTGCTTAACGTCATTATGTAGCAGTTAGGACTCCAAATTCTATGGTGGGGTGGAAATGAAGGTTGTGATATTGCCTGAAGGGAAAGGGGTCATAAAGGATCCCAACAAAGCAATGTAGATTCAAAGATGTATGCTAGACCAATTGCAACAAGGATAGCCTTTATTAACAAACATGAATGATGTAGGTTTTGTAAAGAGAACATCATCAATAGATAATAGGCGCTATTCGATATTACTGGGAGGGCAGAGGTGCATTTAAATGATAAATTTGGCTTGGTACTGATGGCCATACAGAAAGCATTTCATTAAGTTAGTTGGATGTTTGCTTCAAAAAGTACATCTGATAAATATGGACATGATGTTGCTTTAGGCTATACAGATACTAAATAAGTCTGCTTGGATTTTTCTTATGGCTAATGGGGAGTTTTCAGAGAAGATATAAATGGAAATGGGGATAATACATGGATACCCAATGTATCCATCCCTATTTCTGATGCCTATGGAAAATTAGTAAAAAGGTGTGTTTTTTTCTGAAGACAATGTAGCAGATGTGGAGATTAGCTCTGCAAACTTCTTCACATATGATTGTATGATACTATTTACAGATAAGGAATTAAATATGGAATTAATTTTACATGCAGTGTGGTGTGAAGAATTTTAAAGGTTTTAGGGAGGAAGCTGGATTAAGATGTCATCCAAGCAAGCCTGTGATGCTGAGTATGAATGAGCGGAGAGAAGGTGAGCATCAGTTGCTTGTTTCAAAAGGAGGTGATGAGTATCTGGGGATTCTAAGAAAGGTGCTTAGAATAGTATACGGGGATTACAGAATTCTCAAGGGTAGAAGATATAATTAGTATAAAGTGGGAGAAATTGGTCTAGGATTCAAGCCCTTTTGTGGAATTTGGGGGACAGGAGTATAATACTGTTAGTAATACACATCATGGTCTTGTCCTTGTTTCTCTTTATAATGTGACATGTGCATTTTTCATGTCAACAGCATGTGAAGATAGAGATGTAACAAAAAGTTATAGATAGTTTTATGTGGAAGAACAGAAGGTAGAGGAATGGAAGGGAACTTTAAGATTTTACAGAGGAGCAGGTGGGTGTAAAATTCCAGACTTTTGTTGGTGTAGGACTTGAACTATTTTTGCACAAAAAGTAAGACAGATAGAATATTGAAAGTGGATGTGGGTCCAGTGGGAATAGAAATAGGGAGGCTATAAACAGTTTTATAACAGAAGATAGAAGGGTTAGAAATGTCAACTGACAAGCATTTTCATACAAGCTTGTGAGGACGTGTACGAATATAGGAGTGGCATGCTGTACCATGTAGTATTTGGCCACAAACATTGGTCACAGATGGATGTTACAAAAAGTAAGTAAAGAAGGAAAAGATGGAAAGGTATGAGAGTGTTATCTGATACTGAGGTAGAAGGGGGCAGTTTACAGTGAAGCAGATTCTGAGGAGATGAGGGAGAGGGGGATTGCATTAAGAGAAATGCAATTGGTTGTTTTACTATGGTATGATCAGTGCATCATACAAAGAGAGAAAGAAGGGCAAAGCAAGGTAGGACATTGGGGTCCATCTGGGAGAAATACTAATAGAACTGACTGGCTACAGGTACCTAAAGGTAGGATAGGATAATTTATGGTACCTTAGAGAATGGATAAGGGAGAGGCATTAGTAAATTAAGAGCTGTATGTCAGAAAAACCTGCCTAGTGGATCATGATCTGGTATGGTTTGGTGCATGGACAACTATTATTAAATTAATAAGGCATAAATGGGAGTGTACGACTATATGCTTGTGTATATTTGTGTGTTATGTAAGCGTGAGATCACTGGAACTATGAGTGAGTGTGTCTGTGAGTGTCTGTGCATGACTGCAAAACATTTGATTTTAGGAAATGATCTTAAAGATCTTATTAATTCCTACAATTCTCTACTAATGCAATCTTTACAACAGATTTCTCCAGTGCAGGTCCACCTAGTCAGCCTTGCTCCTTGAGAACCATGGTTTGAGTGATCATTAGAATTTTAAGGAGAACTAGTTGTAAACTTGAGTGAATGTGGTTTTGCTCAGGCACTTCAGAAGATGAACATGCACTTGTGAACCACTTTGCACTCTACCATTCTAAAATTCCTCAAAAGAAATCTGCCTAAATTTCAAGGCCAGTTGCATAGTATGCAAATCATCCTGCCACTCTGTTACATTTTGTCAGCCGTCATTCTAACCCATGGTGTCTTGACGCAAGGCAATCACTTTTCATGAAGAGTGTGAATTGACTGTTCATTTTTTTCTGGCCACAGTTGCATGCATTAGATTCTCTCTTCCTCCAGTAAGCCTTGCATGTTTTGCAGTTGCTCTATGGGAAGAACCTTCATGTCATAACTGGAAGTTTTTGCCATTCCTGACATTGATTACCTGCATGCTGTTATCTCTGGTATGCATACAGGTAATCAATGTCAGGAATGATTACCTGTATGCTGTTATATCTGGTATGTACACTACCACTTACTCACTCATTGAATCCATGCCCTTTCAGGTTTGCAGTGGCATCCCTTGAGGTAACTGGACCTTTACCATTAAGTTCATTCCCAGATCTCTTAAATGTGGTGTATTTATATACATTTTAATCAAGGCACTTGTTACCCCAGTCCTTAAAAAGGATGGATTGGACACTAATGACCTTGAGAATTATTGTCTTCATTTCAAACCTTCCTTTTCTTGTAAAGTTTCTTTAAAAAGTACTATAGCTACAGCAGGAGAGTTTTGAGCTGTCATGGCATCCCTTATCCACTCCAGTGAAGTTTTCAGGCATAGCACTGTACTGAGACATCTCTCATTAGGGGTTTTAAAGATCTCCTAGCTGTGAGGCATTCTTTTTGATCTCTCATCAGCACTTCATTTGGTGGACCATTCTATTCTTCTAGACCAACTGGAGCATTACTGTAGTATCTCTGGTTTGGTACTTGATTGGTTCTCCTCTTGCCATTCCTGTCATATCCAAAGGATGATCCTGGGGGGTTAATTCCTTATCTCTTTGCTTATCCTCTTATTTGTGTGGTACCACAGGGTTTCAATCTTGGCCTTTTATTGTTTAACATTTATATATTGCCGTTAGCAGATGTTATTCATTTTAGACTTCTAAAATATCATTACAATACTGACAACAAATAGGTTGCAACTTATTACCTTAAGATTCCGTGACTACCTCTGCATCTATTTCTCAAGACTTGGATCTTATACACAGTTGGACCATCAGCAATAGGCTAAAACTCAGCACCTCAAAGCAGTTGCTTTGATGGTTCATGCTACATTGAGGGACTTTTCTCTTCTAGTTCTGTCTTCTAATATCTTTTATCACAATGACAGACTGGCCTTTGTCTCAAATGTGCTCAATCTTGTCATGCGGCTTGACAACAGAATAACTCATAAGGACCTTATTTTTGCTGTCATTGACTCTTCATTCTTCCATTAGCATAACATCAGCCTTACCATGTAACCCATCACTCCAAATGAACTTTCAACTGTAGTTTATGCCTTGAGGTCCTCATAATTAGACTACTACAATGCCCTTTATATTAGCCTGCCTGACTAGAATTTTCTCTAAATCCAATAAAATACTGATGTTTGACTTCTGACAGGCATCTTGTGCTAAAATCATACTACTACAGTCTTCTGTGATGTAAACTGGCTCCCTGTCAGACAAATCTTTTTTTCAAAATCCTTGTCATGCTGTACATAGCCCTTCATAACCTTGTCTGACTATATATTTATGGAAATTTTATAAGCATATAGTCTTAGCTGAACACTACTCAGGGTACTTCCATATTATAATCCTTGCAACTTCAACTGTCATCCCTTTAACTATCAGAGTCCTTTCCATGGGAATCTTCTTCCTAGGTGGCTGTGTCACACACACACACACACACACACACACACACACACACACACACACACACACACACACACACACACACACACACACACACTGTCTGGTCTTAAAAGGGACTTAAGACTCTGCATTTTTTACCTTGTTTATAACTAATCATTTAGATTATTTTGGTTGCTTATATTGTCTTAGCTACTTGTTTGACTATACACACACACACATATATATATATATATATATATATATATATATATATATATATATATATATATATATATGTGTGTGTGTGTGTGTGTGTGTGTGTGTGTGTGTGTGTGTGTGTGTATGTATGTATATATGTATGTATATATATATATATATATATATATATATATATATATATATATATATATATATATATTATTTATTCAAGTGCACAGTGCATGGGCTCTGTTGCTTTAAGAAACTTAAACTTTAAATTTAAAAACAGGAGAGATAACTGAATCTTAGTTTGTGCACTGAGGTAGGTAATTAGTTTTCACCAGTGGCCATATTAGGGTATCCATAGTAGGGTCTATATTATAACAGTGAATACTTAAAATAGAGAACACTGAATAATCAACCTTAAAATGTCGAAACAGCAAAATGCCGAACACACAGAAGAGTGATACAGAACAATGATTTTTTTTCTCCGGGGAAAAAAAATATCATTGCTCCATAAAAATAAATAAATAAATAAAGTGGGGGGGTGCCCCCCACCCTCCCTATTTAAATATACCAACTTTGAGGTCGCATCATAGTGGAGGAAATGGCAAAGTCCCGAAAATGGCCCAGTGATTTTTTTCCCTTGGAAAAAAATTGCTGTTCCGTGCGTTCGGGATTTCACTGTTTCGAATAAAAAGGTTTGATTAAACAGCGTACTCTGATTTAATAGGGAACCTCCATAGTATTGCATGGATATCTGAATAAAATGTCCCACTTTCATACAATAGCCTTTGATGAGATAACCTCCGCTCAGTGGTCTTATCAAACAATCCATGGCAATATATGCAACATATGTTTGATGCACACAGAACCAATATATTGCCTTCCTGAGAAGATAATAACTCCACTGCCTGACCCACTATGAATTTAAATGATGGCACCATATGATGTCCTCCCACCATTACTGTGTGCTGTGAATGAAACTAATATTTCTGTTTAAGTGAAATATCTGACCTTTTTCCAGTCATAAATTCATTCGATCCCTCCAGACTTGTGGTTGATATATGAAAATAGATAGCTAAACAGTGATCACATTTGGGTACAATATATGTTGCAACAATATTTTTCATGTATAAAAAAGTGGAAATCCACTTCAACCATGAATAATATATATACCTTTCACTGATGTTACTGAAAGGGACAAGAGATCACCAGTAAGTAGTGACATCTGTTCATTCTGGTGTCATATTTTGTTGTTTCTTTATGGCTAATTATTTACTACAAAATTAATTACACTAATGAAATCTTTAACCATAAACTTGTTAGAGGGTTAGAACATGCCTTTTTAATTTTAAAATCTATTTTGATGATTTTGTAGTTAAAAATCCAGGAAAGGTGATTTATCTCAGAAACTGTTGTCCTGGTACCACACCTGTGTGCAAAGGCAACTCAGCACCCATAATAAAGGGAAAGACATTCCCCGGGATTCATGAAGCTTGCACCAGGCGCACGCACAGCATAGGCGTTATAATGCCAAATATGGTCACCGAGCGATTCAGGTACGATCCAATTCCACGTGCACTACCGGCATACGCCAGATCTGTGCAGCCCCCGGCGTAGGTATGCAAATCACCCCATGTGCAGTGTTGCACCATGCAAATGAAGGCATATAGCGAATCATGAAGTGGTGCAGGTGCCGCGTAAGCCCACGGAAATGTAAACCAAAAAACACGGTTTACATTTTCCCAAACATAACATTGGAGCTATGGAAGAGGGCCAGACCCAGGTATCACAACGTTAACATATGCCAATGGTGAAATACGCAGCCAATGGCATAAGAAAAGATGCACAACACATAAATAACAACATTTAATGTCATGTCCACAGTAACGCACAGCAGAACCGCAGGGCATGTGTGCAGAAGCTGTAACATAAAGAAATAATATAAAAATGTCATAAAATCGCAACGTAATAGAAATCAGGTTTACAGCATAACACACAATGGTAGGCATGGAACACCACAACCAAGGTGCAAGGGTTGCTAAGGGCTTGTGATAGTGTTTGGCGCGGTAACTATGAATTAGTAGTCAATGCCATGCAAATGAGGCAGATAATACTGAATCGCAAATGTCCCGCCAGAGGAAGGTTGTACCATATGGCGCAGTGGTAAAACACCGAGGAGTGGCTCAGAGGAGATACATGACATCAGCAGAGGGGTGTGCCACTGTAGCACTAAGCACATTGGAGCATTGCAAATTTGGCCTGTCCGTTGCTAAGCAAAGCTGCAGGATAAGGGTGGGGAGGAATCGTTTAGCTTAGAGCACACATAGTGGCCAAAAGCGCATGTGTACGAGGATGAAAACGTGCCCGATACCCAGTAATCGGATGCACGCGCCACAAACAATAGCAGAAACAGGAAGGTCAGGGGAAGAAAAGGAAATGCGGAAGTAGGGTAATTGGAGTACTAATGAGCAATCAACACCAATCAACCCACGATGGCCAATCGACGGCAGCTGACAAGTCCGCTTGCAGATACCTGCAAAACAGGATAGGGGAGGCATGTGAATGCAAAGAAAGGAGGGGAGGTATTGGATTGCAAAGATAGGAGACCTGACACAGCAGAGCAAAGCAAACCGACAGCAGACTGGCAGTAGCACACATAATGCAAGATACGCCAGGTCCAGGAAAGCACAAATGAAAGTAGGCTGCAGGATGCACGCCAGAAAATGGTAGGTGCAACGCGCAGAAATGTAAAGGGAAGGTCAAGAGGTAATCCACGGCTGGCAAATGTAATTCAACACCAAAGGCACCACAATAGTAATTCTGGCAGTACAATACATAACATAACCTGTAGCTACGAACGTACATATACACCCTATGACATCATCGGTGTTCACAGCACAATAGTATAAAGTGTGTAAGCACCCAACACACACCTGTGTATTCCCAAACACCACACCATAGGTGAAAACACACGGGGAACTTTTAAAATGTACATGTTGGGAGCTGCCATAGCTGTGATTCATCAGCATGTGTTAGAGGATGATGCCCACAACCACCGCAGGCCTCGGAGGAGAAGGAGAATGTTCAGACCAAAGGTAACCTACCAGGGGCTACATGACCTGGAGATAGTAGAGCGTTACAGGGTGGACAGGGACATCTTACAGCAAATAATGGAGCTGTGCCGGCCACGCCTGAGAACCAGAAACAACAGAGGGGAACCCATACCAGTGGACACGAAGGTATGTGTAAGCCTGCGAATACTGGCCACAGGTACCTTTCAAAGGCCAACTGGAGATATAATGGGTATCTCACAGGCATTAGCATCCAGGGTACTACACCAGTTCCTGGATGCCATGTTACCACATGCCAATGAGCAGATATACTTCCCCAGAACTCAGGAGGAGTTGGCCAGCAATATGCGTCACTTCCACCGTATGGCACAATACCCAGAGGTACTGGGTGTGATAGACTGCACGCACATACAAATCAAGTCACCACCCGGTGAGCAGGGTATGCGCTACATAAACCGCAAGGGATTCCACTCCATCAACTGCCAGGTCATGTGCAATGCCCAGGGCATTATCATGGATGTGTGTTCTGGCAGCCCTGGAAGCTACCATGACTCCCATATCTGGCATGCCTCACAGCTGTATCAGGTATTTGTCAGGGGGGACATCCCACATGGCCATCTCGTGGAGGATGCTGGCTATGCACTGGAGCCATGGATGATGACTCCCATCAGAAATGCACACACACCCATGCAAGAATGCCATAATGAGGCACACGCACAAACCAGAATCATCATAGAGCGTGTGTTCGGGATGCTGAAATCACGGTTCCAGTGCTTGGATACATCTGGTGGAGCCTTGCAGTACTCTCCAGGCACGTGTGCCCACATCGTCATAGTATGTGCCATGCTACATAATATGATCCTGCGGAAGCAGCTGCAGCAGGGACAAAATGGTGAAGGCCCTCATAGCCCACCGCAATTGCCAAGGCCAGTACAGGCACAGAGGGATTCAGACCACACTGTGCCAGCCCCAGTAGGCAGATGGAGGCATGCCCAATATGCCTACGCCCTGGCAAAGAGGGAACGTATAGCACATACTCTGATCGTGTAGGCCCCTACGGACTGACACCTCTCCACCTGCACACACAGTAAAATGGATGGCACACAAACATGACCACCTGTAAATTGTAATGTATAGTGGCCCAATGTGTGACTCCTACATAGGCAGCCCTCAAACATTGTAAACACAACAGCCAGTGGAACACGGAATGCCAACACCTGAACAGTACATGAGTCTTACAGCATATGGTGGTGCTGTGTGCCCGTCACGTTCCCCGCCAGATATAGTTATATATATATATATATATATATATATATATATATACATATATATATAGATATATATATATATATATATATATATATATATATATATATATATATATATATATATATATATATATATATATATATATATATATATATGTACACATATGCATATATATAATACAGATAGAAAGGGCAATAGAGGGATATATAGTGATATAGGTGGATTCAGCGACATCTGCAAATATGATAGATAGTTCAACGACATTCATAACATCTTGGAGGTACAAATAAATAGGATACCGCCAACCATGGAATGTGTAACATACCGACATGCGTAACCACGAGGCTGAAAGACCGATAGAACACAGTACTGGAACAGTACATCCGCGAGTAATAGTATGATGATATGAAGGGATGGTTAGTCACCGCTGACGGTGTCGTGGTCCACGTAGGTACTGTGTTCAACTGTGTCTGTGAGTGCCGTAGTCTGTGTAAGTGTGCGTTGAGGGTGCCGTGTGCGTTTCTGTGTGACTGTAATGTGTGTGTGTGCCTGCAACATGTGTATGTTGGTGCCAAGTCAGAGGCAGACCAGTATGGTAGGTGTGGGTATAGCTAGCCGTAGGCATACGGTTACTACCTGTACCACAGTAGGAGGGACATCCCCACCCTGGGCAGGTGTGTCCTGACATAAAAAATGTCCGAGATGGTAGGACATAAATATGTCTCATATATAATGTAAGTCGTATTTAATAGTTATGCCTGTATGTAAGAAACTTAAATGTAACATGCAATATAAGTATCCAAAGTCACACAACAATAGGTATGCAGTGAGGATAAAAGTATGTGCTACCTGTGTACTGACCGTGGCTACGTGTTGGCCTGTAAACACCGCTTTGTGTCCCGCAAGTGTCCAACAATGACCATATGATAAGGTGGCAACCCATGGCAAGCAGGATCTTTTAACAACACAACCACAATGACTGCAAATATCTGGGACAGAAATACAAGGGATAGCTGTCACCTTCATATATCCCCTGATATATCGCTGTAATTACGGAGGTATATAAGTAGCAAGCTCACCTTCAGACGATATAGAAACCAATTAACGATGGCCCAACGTACAATCCCGTAACATAAGTCTACTAACTGTTAGCTCTCTAATCAGGGACGGAGCCCACACACATATATACGGATTATGTAGAAATGCAAGGCCCACAAACCGTATATGTTACGTACAACCACCGACATCCCCCACACTAAAAACTAAAGCAATACTAACTGTAATAGCAGCACAAACATCCAGTCAGTCAATTACATCTGCAGAACCCTCAACATACCATGTGAGAGACACAATTAAAGGTGACATGCAAAATGCAGGCGTTGTATAATGGAACAAACAGCCATGTTACAGGTATTGATTGCAATACTCCGTTATCAGATGTCGGGATGACAGGTACGCCCACATGTTGAACCAAATACTCTACCTGTCACACACAATCCAGGGGGACATGAATCCAAACTATACTTTTCTCCATGCATAGCAGTTGCAGTTACTCATAACAAAACACAATACATACCGTCTCCCCGAAGGTAGGGCAAATAGGCAACACCCAAGTGGAAAATCCAATTATACCCCACTGTCGCCACGTAATTGGCGAATGGAGTAGCTGCACAGCTGATATGCAAGTAATTAGTCACTCAGGAACACCAATTGGCGGGAAGAATCCACATGTTTCAGACATCGACGTGTATAAGGATGACTTGCCAGACATTCAAACCGTATGCTCATACTGAAAAACAGTTGAAACACTGTGAGAGAGATAGAAACGAAATGCCGTAATGACAACAAGGTATGTAGAATGCCCGATATGTAAGGTTATGTATAGCATGATCTGTATTAATTAGTTTTACTGTATGTATAGCCTGGTTTGCATTAATTAAACGTGTCTGCAATGCATAAAGTGGGGAAAGGTATTTATGTAGTGATGCCTTGCTGAGCATGCTAATGCTTGTAGAATCTGTGTGTCCAGCAGTGGGACACAAGGTATATAGCACAGACACCAAGGGATGCTACATGAGGCCATTAAACAGAAGAATGCCATACAACCCACCGTCAGTGGTAGGGTATGTCCAACAAGGACGTGCCATAGCAGGGGATAGTATATGTTGATATACTGTCACAGCATGCATGTGTATGGGCAAATAACATTAATGACATATGTAAGGTGGTCCCGCTGAGCAAGTATGCTTTGCATTTTGGGATACTATGTGAAATATGTGTAATGTATAGTATTATAGGTAGATATGACAGATATTCTACACAGCATAACAGGCATATCATGCATACCACAGGTATCATCTATTGGTATGTACAATAACAGGATACATATGGCCTGTAGGTATGGGACAAAGTAATAGCATGATAGCTAATCTAAATGGAAGGGCTACCAAGTAACCATGCACAAAGGACATGTAATAGCTGCATAGGTGCATAGTGGGGTACTATGCAGTCTGTCAAGTCCACGTATAAGCACAACTACAGTGTTCACACTAGTGGCACCTCTCCAGGGTAGTGTCCTGTGAAGAGCAGAGACAGGTGTCACCTGCACCACTGCACAGTACAGCCACTGCAGTGATCTCAGGCCTACATTTGTCACCTAACCACCAAGGGAGGTATCACATGAACAGTGCTACTGAGTGTCCCTGCGTAATGTACAGAGGACTTATGTTCCACATCATGGTGAGTGTCCGGTTTGGGAATGTAACCCAGAAGCACATCCCACTCATTGTGGCATGTGTGCACATATCCATGAGCATGCTACTCACAGTGGCCTCTGCTTATGTTGCATATGAGGAGTATATCCATCAATAATGTTGTGGACATGGGCCCTGTCTGATCAGCAGAGGTCACCCCTGAGTATGTAGTATGCAAATGTGTACAGATGTGGTGTCCATAGTGCAGCCGCATATTTAAACTGTCGAAGCTCAGTAGACATCATGGCGTGTTAATGTTGTGGCATGTAAAGCTGTAGCTGTTGTGTAAGGTACACCCTAAATGAGGTGGTGTACCCTTGAATGTGTGTAGATGTCTTGAGTTCAGAGGTACAATGGGTGCCTATGTACCAGTTACACACCAAGTACATATAGGTGTGGCCATGTAGGAGGATATCCACACCACAGTGGCAATACGGTAACTACAGGAGTGGGTGCGACATATGTGTGTACTGCAAACATGTACAATGTGATATGCATGTAGGGGACTACCATCCATGTCAGTGGGTGAATGGTGTAATGCAAAGGTGATGTGCATGCACCTTGTGTCATGCAGCTTGATGCCATGATAGTCATATTATGTATCTGTCACAGCGACACCCGTATGGTTGGAGTCAGTATCAGCTGGTGGAGCAATCATGGTGCTTGGTATGTAGGGGTTCTAAAGCTAGGCAGGGAAAGTCCCCTGTGCCAGCCTGTTCTGCAGGGAAGCATATACTTAACATGAGGGGCCCTATGACTGAGGACCGTGGTATGCCAAACTACCTGACATGTAGTAGGTACTATGGTATGCTGGCCTCACTGTGTGTCCTGTCCATGAGCCACATAGCATAACATCCTGAGACACAGGGTACGATGTGCAGGTGGATGTGTATGTTGTCAATACCAGAATGGGGAATGGTGCTGAAAGGCAATGAGAGGACAATGTAGGATGTGTGGACTCCCGTACCATCAGCAACTGCCCTGGTAACTGTATGAAAGGAGTCCACCATGTGTAGGGGCCATGCTCTGGCCTTAACCAGCCCAACCCGGGTGGCAGCAGAAGACGGGAGACCAACAATGTCTCTGAGAATGACGTCCTTGATGATGTGCCCCATAGCCACGCAGAACAGTCCAGTCAGGTGTGTAGGACTATAGTCCCACTCATGCAATGCAGTGCCACCTGTGTATAGTGTGATGTGATAAATGCTGCTGTGTGCCATTCAGGGTCTACAATGTTTGAAACAAGGCTATTACTGAATATGGTGGCCTAGTGGGGAGACATGTAATTCAGAGGTTGGTGCACATCACAGCCTGGGACGTTGGAAGGTGACATGGGGTCAGTGTCCCAGGACACATAGAGTGTAGGTCAGTACTGTGTAGGTGTGACCACAGGGGCACCGCAATGTTCATGTATGGATTGCGGCCCTGTAGTGAGTGAGAGGGTGTACTGTCAGCATTGAATCCATCCTCCAGCATGTTGGCAACAATACCTGGGTCTGCAATGTTCCTGAGTGACTGTTGTATGTGATAGCAGATGTGGGTGTTGCCATCGAATACTGACATACCACCATAATGCCTGGTGGTACACCCCGGAATGTGTGGCAGTCATGTTTACATAGCTAGTCTTGGAGTATGTGATGAGGGACCCTGTGGCCCCACCACGGCTGACCAGTGAGCCACCCCACACATGGAAATGTACACCACTGTGCAACAGCCTACACCTGTTGTTGTACATCATATGTCAGTGGAACATGACCACCAGAGTGGCGTCTGTTATCTGGTGTGTACCATCATGGTTCTGTGTGGAATAGCATGATCCATGCAGTTGTGTACATGCTAATTAAGTGCACTGGGGTATGTGTCAGCATTTGTATGTGCATTGTCCATCTGCACGGGTGTCATGATGTTAACAACCGCTGTCAGCAGACGTCTGTAGTAGGTGTAGTAGTACACATGTACTGTGTATGCTGTGATGGGTGTGTTTCCGGATGTGGCTAACAAGGTAGATTAGCATATGTTCGGAATCCACCAATGAGGGGATAACCCCAGGTGTGTAACACCAGTCACATGGTGGTAGTGTTCATGCCAAGGGTAATGTAGGTCTTGGAGGTGGTGTGTATGTGTTGATCCAGCAGAGTGGAGGGTATGACTCATGGATGTGTCGGTACATGAGTGGCTATCCCAGTGAAGTGTGGGGTAGTGTCAGTCACACATCAGTAGTAGCTAAGGCCCACTGTCCACTATACCACCATAGAAGGTATGTTACCTTTGGGGTATGATGTTGACTCTGTCGCTTGTTACAATGTGTATAGCGGTCCCGGACACAGTTAGTTGCACATGGAGCACCTCTGATGCATTGTGCTAAGCAACTTGCCAGGATGTGTGCAAAACATAGTGGGATATGGGAACCCCTCAGCTGTGGGTGTGCCGGTCCAGGTATGTGCCTGAAAGGTATGGTCCGTCTGTAACCTGTCATTGCAGGTGTGCTCTGCAGAGCCTACAGGCAGGTCCCAGTCACTGCAGAGATGTTGGAGTGGTGCATTATAAGGTGTGCCTTGCCTGTGTGCGTCACAGGGGAAGATGCAAGCAATGTGTCACATGACCCCATGTCACGCATGCCAGTTACCGCACTGCCGGTGACAGTTATTGGAAACTGTGCAGGACAGGCAGTATAGAAGCAGCAAGAGCCTAGCATGTGAGCTGTACTCCCAGGGCCAACAGGTGCAAGTCATCTGTGCCACAGCATTGTGTTTGACCAGGACAGTCATAGCGGACAGATACCACATACCTGTGGAATGACAATAGGAGCATAGGCTACTGTTGAAGTGACACAGTCGGTCATTGTACAGTGGTATCGTGTCTGGACAAATGCAAAATGCTCCCCAGGGCTAGGCCCACACCCTCAGGGCTATAAGACTGGTGAGCTATTGCATGTCCCTGCACACGTAGTCTGTGAAGTGGCATCACAGGGCAGTCACACTAACATGGCGAATGACAGACATATCGTACCTGGTGAGGTGTGGCATGGGTGCATAGGTTATGTTGCAGAAGCAGTTACCTGACAGCAAGATGTAAGCGACTAGTGCCTTGTGTAGCCTGCTGTGTGGAAGTGCAGTGTGACAACCTACAGAGTCAGCTATGACTGGTGTGTTGTGAATGCACTATTGGCTGCATCTGGTGGGCAAACATGAGTCTGTGGGCTATAAGATGGTGATGTTGTCTTCCATGACGGGGGCTACCTCTGGTGCCTACAGTGAGTATGGAGACGTACTGCACAGGTTGCCCTCGTAGGTGTGGCCACTGGTGTAGATTATGTGAGACTATGTGATGGGTGGGGTGTGTTGCGAATGTTACACATCCCCAAATGACTGTCAGGTGCAGTCAGGGTTGGCGACAGCATTACCCCCAGCCATAGCTGTCAGCCTCCTGTCCCCAAAATGAGGAACATTAGCCCTCATACAGTGTGACAAATGGGCGAAACGTGGAACACATACAACTGGCTTACAAACAGCGTCAACTAGGAAGGGCATATGATGGCTAAAATAGGCTGGTCCTACATATAAAACAGGTATTCCAATGAATTAATATGATTCTCATCTATCTAGCCATGGCTAGCAGGTAAACTATGTACAACAATTAATGTGTGACAGACCCTTCCAATGTGAAACCTTGAGGAACATGCACCTTTTAAAACCCCAAATGAGGTACGTTCCCCGTAATGAGGTACACCTGAGAGCTATGGGCCCAGCACGGCTGCAGACGTGCATCCCCCACAGGCTGTAGTGCCGTATGTTGGGAAGTGAGCATTGAATGTGTACATGAGACAATTGCTCTATTGCCACATGTACGACATATCCCTCATATAGACAGGCAGTAGCACTGGTACGTGACAGTTGGACATGCCTGCATATACAACCATGTCCCACAGGATATGTGCGTTACGTGTGTACAACAGTTGTCGTACCTTAAGCAAGCTGGGAAGTGTAGGACAGCCAGTGTACATGTGAGAAATGGTGTGGAATGGGTGCTATAGTAATCAGTAGCTCATGACATGCTCACATGTTCTGAACAAGTGCCTAGCATGACCATACAATACAGATAGGGTGTTGGATAATATCAACCCACAAGTGGTGATGACAGTCATTTAGGGTGGCACCGCACTATAACCCTGCTGAGTATGGTGTGCATGTCCATGAACCATTAGCACTGTAGATGTTAGCAGTACAGATGTACAAAATAGCATGGATATTTGATTACAAATACATTTGCATGTCACAGGAGTGTTCCACCAGTGGCCTGTTGACAGACCTACAACTACAAAAGGTGCAAGAGTGACATGTCCACAGCACACCTGTGCCAGATACAGTAGAACAGGGTTAATGTGTTGTACCCCACCCTCATTGTAGCCCATACCACGCAGACAAATGTTAGGCATCTGTGTATGTAAGGCTGTGAATGGCCATGACCTATCAGTTTAGCTGTGTCAGTGTTGTGAACAGCATACAGAATGGGCTGTGTGTGTGAGGTGTGTGACATATGTGCACAGTCTGATGGATGATACCAGCAGTGTCACCGATAGGTGAACATCCCTGTACCCATAAACTGCTACCTAGGCTGTGGTCAACATTATGGACACTGTGTAAGGGATGGTGCTGTGCAGTGCACCCCCAACATGGTGATGTCTCCAGGCCCCTTAGGTAGTCATCTGAGGTACCCATGTCATGTCAGGGTGCCATCCATGAGCACGGAGATCACTGGCCAGGCATATACAGCACTGTGGTGACAAATATTGGATCACATACCACCTGTAAGGGGTAATGGCTATGCATGAATGTGCGATAACAGCCTTCACAATCCACACCTCCACTATGCAGCATGCTGTCTACCTTGCAGAAGGACATTTGCTACACCATGATGATGGACATGCTACATGTCCATATCCTGATCTATATGACATATGTCATGGACAGCCACTGTCCTAATACTAGGATCGCCACAGGCTGGACAGATCCCTGTGCCATATATGTGACATACTCCCGCCATACCATGCAACCATGTCCATCAAAGCTGCAGATGTCATCCCAGTCATACATGGTGTGATGGCCGCATGGTAGATGTACTATCAACTGACTGGATCAGTAATGTGGCACTGATGCAGCTTGTGGTGGCACAATGGCTGTCTGTAACAGCGTGGAAACCGTGCCCACACATGCTATGGTTGATGGCCATCCCTGCGAATGTCGTCTGACTACCCATTGTCCCATGTCTATCACATGTGTAATACAGGCGATCCATGTCAGGATGTTGAACAGTTGTACAGTGCAGTGTAGATGTATATGGCAAAACACATGCATGTACAGGTGTCCATGCGTATGTGTGCATTGTCACTGCTCAAGTCCATTCTGGCTGTGTCTGTGTTGATATGTGACATATACACAGCATCCAGGTCAACAGTAGTACCGTGGACACATCAAGGCATGTGCAGATAGGTAAGAACACAAGTGCAGGCAGATAGACATGCCCACAGCAAGACAGCATTTACATGGAGTATGAACACTGTAATGAGGTGACACACATATATGGTGATGATATCCAATGCATAATGGGTGTGACATGTGTGACACAAACACGTCAGTCGTGTCAGTGTCATGGTGCTTTGCAAAGATAACTGTGCAGATGCAGTAGATGTCATAGAAATATATGTGCAGCAGTATCTCTGTACATCTCTGAAACTGTGACCTGTCACCATCATTATGTTTTACAGATAATGCCCCATACACGCCTCCCAGCATACACCCGCCAGGAGGATGATGTCCTCATCCCACAGCTCCATGACAACTATGACTTGTTGTTCAGCCATGTGCCACAGCATGCCCAGCAGCGGGATGACCTGTAGCAGGATCTACGCAGGAGGGTGAACGATGTGGGTGGCCATAACCGCACCTACCAGCAGGTGCGCAGACACTGCACGGACCTGATACAACATGCAAAACAGTGTGCCACTGCAATCGCCAGGGAACAAGGTGGAACAGGTGGTGGGCCACCAATCCAGCCCCCACTCACACACACTGAGGAGCTACTGGCCAGTCTGGGGACACCCAGGGAACAGCATCCAGAAACACTAGCTGCCATCGTGGAGGTAGATGTCTCCCAACCAATGAGCCTGCAGTTGCCTGGTAAGTCAGTAATGCACATATGGCTATTATATCCCATGTGGTTGCATGTGTCACTGTACATAATGTAAAGTAACAACATATGCCAGGTATGTGGACACACATGCTGCATACTACAGTATGCTACATTGTGTATGCACACATGTGCATACTATTTGCTATTACACAGGTGAATGTGTGCACATGCACAGTGCAACCTGTGGCTGTCATACAGTCATGGATAATGTTCATACTGGTGTGTCATCCCTATACAGGTACCTCTGGCATGCCGCACAGACATGGGTCCATTGCAGGTGGGACTGTCATCAGTATCAGGCATGTTACAGTATAGATCTATTTGCCATGTGGCCAGTTAACACTTGCACACCTGATGTTTGTTCCAGTCACGATATGCAGGTCGCACCACCATGCATTCACACATGCCACCCATGTGCAATATATTCAAACGTAATGATACACAGACTTGAAACCACAGTACTTGTCATTGTGACATGTGTGGTCAGCTGTGCATACAACGGTGGAGGTGTTCTACAATGGAGGCATATGTAGTATGCATTAGAACAACATGTGTGGTACGCACACAGTACCACACAGTGAGCTGTGATATGGGCAGCCCACAAGTGTCACCATTGTCTCATATGCCCCGCAGCTGGTGCACACATTGTGATGTGCCACCTGACATTTCCCAGACATGTAGTGTTCTGTCTGCAATATTGTCACACTATCACATGACCTATACCCCACATTCCAAACATACAACCCGTTGTCTGCATAGACCTGTGGAATGTGACATATCTGACATGTATGAGTGTATGTCATATGGGACCACACAGACATGTGGAGAAGATGCCCATCACACACAATTGGCCACCACATGTGCACACATGGCCATGGGGGATGGCCAGAGACATGTAGCCACACAGTACATGGGATGTGTATACACCCTGTTGCACATTGCCCACACATGGTCCAATTATAGCCTTTGTTGACCGATTATACAGTTGATGTGGTACAGTGGACAACCTAAAAGCCTGTGCACAGCTACTGGAGGTGTCACTGAAGTCTACCATATACGATATGTCGAACATCACGACTGTGTTGCAGTTATGGCTATGTAATGTGTACATATTATGCATTCTACTGCAACATACATGCCTCATGTTGCCATGCAATGGCACAGTGCCTGTACTTCACACTGTATAGCAATGTAGATGGCTCACACTACCCTCCCGTGCTCATGCACATTTGCTAAACTTGCATTCTATCTGTAGGGCATACACACAACACTGCAATGTGAAGCCCATTATGATGCCGTACATGTGTCAGGACACCATTGTGTTAAACATGTATGCATGTTAATGCACATGCCAGCAAATTACATGTCAAGGTCACGTCAGCCATGTGTAGTGTTATCCTGTTCTGGGCCACATGGTGTATCACGGGGATGCATGCATACTACCATGATTGTGTGAACTGCATGGCTACTGATATGACACCTGCTTGCTGTAGTGTGCACCCCAGGGAGGTATGCTTACTAACACTATTAATGTCTGAGCTGCATGCCCTCTGCTCTATCGCAGGCATGCTGCATGCCATCTGACAAATCACATGCATGGTGTGTCTGTGTTTGTGTCTGTGTGTGTGTGTCTGTGTCTGTGTGTGTGTGTGTGTGTGTGTGTGTGTGTGTGTGTGTGTGTGTGTGTGTGTGTGTGTGTGTGTGTGTGTGTGTGTCTGTGTGTGTGTCTGTGTGTGTGTGTGTGTGTCTGTGTGTGTGTGTCTGTGTGTGTCTGTCTGTGTGCGTGTGTCTGTGTGTGTGTGTGTTTGTGTGTGTCTGTGTGTGTGTCTGTGTGTGTGTGTCTGTGTCTATTGTACTTTACAGTATTTCTTTGCATTCACAGGTGATGTAGGTGCATTACCCTCCTGTGGTCCATCTGATGTTAGTGTCCCCACAGATACTAGCAGTGATGAACATATGCATGAGGTACAGGCAGGGTTGTCAGGGGCTGAATCTGTGCCAATGGTTACCATCCCAGCTATGTCCCCCTCTTCCCCGCACACAGTTCTGCTGCCAACACATACCGCATCACTGGTGGCCATAGAGGAAGGACAGTCAGCGTCTGTTGGCGTAGAACAGGAACGTGTGGTGGCTACAGAAGGTGTGTCTACACACCATGGTGTCAGTGTAATGACTGCAGATGTGCCACACAGGCATGTGGCCAGTGCTGCTCGTAGGAGGACCTCTGGCAGACATGCACCTGCAGGACAGAGTGCATCAGCTGGCATCACCAGACGCATGTTCCAGACTGTAATGGTGGCACAGGCATGTGCTGAACGGCAAAACAGAGAAGGGCAGAGGCTGCAGAGGGCTGCTATCCATACCCTAAATGACAACATCCAGGCATTGGCAAATGCTCAACAGCAGATTGCTAATGTTCTGGATAGGCGACTAGGTGAAATGGTCAGAATCCTTGACCGAGGCATGGCAATCTGCGAGCGGGAGCTGTCTGTGCTGGAACACCTGGTAGGAGTGAGGCGTAGGCCACGTGGACGTAGGCCAGCAACACCACCTAGTGTAAGTCGATGTGAGCATGCCACCTCACATGCCCGCTCCCATAGTGCCGGTAGCAGTAGCAGTGCAGCTGCTGCTGCGCTGTCAACACCAGGACACAGCAGGCCATGTGGACGTGGCCCTGGACGGTCTCAGCGGGGACACGTTTCCAGCGGACATGTGTCGTTGGACAGTAGCCACTCTGTACCTCCACCTGGTAGTGCCCGTGCAACCCCAGGCAGGCACAGGTCACATGACACAGTGAGCTGTACAACCTGCACTGTACAATCTGGAGCTGTCAATTATACCCCGTGTAGGCATCACAAATGGCAGAACTGTGTACACACATACACGCACACAGCAAACAGAACTGTAGGGCTCCACAACATCCACATGCATTCTGCACAGACATGTCCAGTCAACTCACCGGCCCTTACACACACAGATGATGTTATCCATTGGTGCAGCCTATGCCCCTGGCAAACATATCACCCTGTGCATATGATGAAGCCTGTGCCACATCCCTGTCATCCACACCATCGGTGCAAGTTTATGCACAAATATTCTGATGCACAAGGTGAACAGCATAATGAGAGGTGTATGTAATACCTGTGTATGCATAGTGAGGGATGTGTAGGTTGCAGTGGTTGTGTGTGAATACTGAGTTGTGTATGTGACATAGGTTGTGTACTGTCGACATGCACCAGTCACACCATGTAGTGCAGGTGCAGCATGCATTGTGATGTGTTCACGGTATGTGTCTCGGTTACATCTGTAGCACCATGTTGGTTGTGATACCCTGGTTCCCTCCTATGGTGTACTTGCATGTGCCTACAGGTAGCAGTGTTTGCAGTCCCCCATGTGTAACTGTGGAGTACACACAGACACGTCTGGCAATATCAGCATGCTACATGTACCCTCATCCTGACTGTTGGACACACAAACATGACACAGATGTCCGCACATATACTGCACCTGACGCATGTCGGTGCCACAGGCTACACTGGACAGAGATGTGACATACATAGCAGGACACATTACAGATATGGTGACTTGGTGCAGGGGTTGTACACAGCAGCCTGGCCAATGATGACGTGAGGTGTCAATTGGTAGCTGGAGGCCACACTGTGCAGCAGTAGGACCCAGTAACAGTACGTGAACATGGCCGCAGTCGCGGGGTGTAAACCACTATAACGCACACCCCATAGTGTGCAGCTGGGGACCCTTGCCTGTGTGGTCATCACCCTCACAGTACTATGCACCCACACGATGTGTCACAGAGAAGGAACATGCACAGGTAGCCAGTATGGCTGGGACCTATAGCATCAACAGGGTTGTGTAATGCATCACCATTACGGGTTAGTCAACATGTGGGGCCAGTGATAATTTCCCACTGTATATTAGCATACACACTCACACCAAGCACCAGACATACATACAGACACACACACACTGTGGTGATCACACATGTGTATACGGACAGCCGATGTGTGTGATGCACCTCACCGGCGAACGTCATGCTTCCCACACTGACGTATGTACAGTTCTCCACAATGGTGTACAGGGATGTGTAGCAACTGGGACATATTCCCCGTGATATGTGGCATCCCTGGTCACACATTCGGGCACACATGACAGTGCTGGGAATGATACACCAGCCATATGATGACACGTTTGATGGACATGCAGTGGTATTGATTGCATTATGTGTACCAATGCTATATCTGGAAAATGTGCTGCTATATACACATGGGAGGTTCTAGGTGTTACAGGTGCCATATGACATATAGTTGTTAACACCTGACCGCTGTGTATGCATTGTCAGCACCATCACGTAACAGCGACATAGCGTACAGCTAGCACATGGCATGATAGGATGGTGTGTGACACAACTGTGAGCCAGCCCCTGCACACATACATCTAGACAGGTGGTTCACCATGTTATGTACACACATCCCTCCATACATGCTGTTTGTATGTCACCGTATACAGATGTCAATGATGGGTCTGCATTGCGTCTGCATGTCGTAGGTAGGTGCAACTATGTTACGGACATCGGCCACTGCACATGCATGTTTGCTGCATTCACAGTACAGATGTCACATGTGTCTCCTGTTGCCATGTTTGTATGCATTGCTATTGTTGGACATGTGTGTTGACATACATAACACATGGACTGCGGTATGATATCACGGGTGTCACAGGCAACCAGTACAAGGGTATGTGTCCCAGTCAACATGGCTACCCCTGTAGTGTGAGCACTCAACAGACATGGGCCCACCTTTAGTTCGCATGTGTAGCATTGATTAGGCCAGTGTTATGCACGAGGTACATCAAAGGCTATGTATGTATGTGTTGTGTGCGCAGTCCATGCACACATCTACACAATCACATGTATGACATACCCAGACGTGTGTTCATTGGTGTACAGCAACAGTCAGGTGTCACAGCTGTGTAAGGGCCATGGTATGTCTTGAGCCGACCTGTTCATGTATACTGGTATCATTGCAATGCATAACACCTGTTGGATCCCTGTTGGTACATGTGTACTCTGCACAGCTGATGTACACCGCTGTACAGCCCAGTGGTTATGTGTCACATGGTGTTGTGGGACCGTAAGGCTGTGTAGTGCTGCACCAATGACATGGTGCTGACTTGACAGCTACAGTGTACACTGCAGTGTGTACGTGTGTGACCTGCACCTGTGACAGCTGTGATGGCAGCTGTGTGTGTACAGGTCACTGCATGTGTGACTGCCCTGTGCGTGAGGGCAGTTATACCTTACTGTGCCCTTCTGTGTGTACACTCCATCTGCAGGCAAGACTGCCCTTTGCAACTACTAAGTGTGTGAGCATGCCCAGTACGCCGTTGTGTAGATGGACACACAGTACATTCCACACTGTGCCCCTCCGTGATTAGACTCCATGTGCATGCAAGATGGCCCTTTGCAGCAGCTAAGTGTGTGAGCATGCCCAGTACACCGTTGTGTAGATGGACACACAGTGCATTTCACACTGCACCCCTCCATGATTAGACTCCGTGTGCATGCAAGATGGCCCTTTGTAACAGCTAAGTGTGTGAGCATGCCCAGTACACCATTGTGTAGATGGACACACAGTACATTCCACACTGTGCCCCTCGGTGATTAGACTCCATGTGCATGCAAGTTGGCCCTATGCAACAGCTAAGTGTGTGAGCATGCCCAGTATGCCATTGTGTAGACGAACACACAGTACATTCCAAACAGACATGTGATACTAAGCGTGTGGGCATGGCCATTGACATCCTGTATAGCCATGGTGGTCATGAAAGGCACCAGATGTCCAATTTCAATGTCACGATGGATGCCTACATTGAACACACTTGTTGCTCTCTTGAAGGGTGTACTGTCTTTGGCGCATCCTGTATCTATTCAGTGTTGTTGTGCTCCGTAGATATTTAGTTGGCCCATTGACAGCACTGGCATGTTTGTCTACGTCTACCTTGGGACGGTAATATGCTTTCAGACTGCTCACTCTCTAAACATTCCCTATCAGCATCTTTGCCTTTGCGGATGATGTCACCCACGTAGAAGTATGCCTCTGGGAGTGCTGTGTTCAGTAATCCCAGTAGCGCATTCTGTAAATGCGTAATGCTGTAGTGTGTTAGAGTAGGTAGGTGTATGTTCAACTCCCAGCCCTTCCAAGTGTGTGTGTGTGTGTGTGTGTGTGTGTGTGTGTGTGTGTGTGTGTGTGTTTCCAGCTGCCTGGGGACACTGTAATGCTTTTAAATGCCTCACAACACATACATTCCCTATTGGCGTCTTTGCCTTTGCGGATGATGTCACCCACCTAGAAGTATGCCTCTGGGAGTGCTGTGTTCAGTAATCTCGGTAGCGAGTTCTGTAAATGCGTAATGATGTAGTGTGTTACAGTAGGTAGGTGTGTGTACAACTCCCAGCCCTTCCAAGTGTGTGTGTGGGTGTTTCCAGCTGCCTGGGGACACAGTAATGCTTTTAAATGCCTCGCAACACATACATTCCCTATCAGCGTCTTTGCCTTTGTGGATGATGTCACCCACCTAGAAGTATGCCTCTGGGAGTGCTGTGTTCAGTAATCTCGGTAGCGCATTCTGTAAATGCGTAATGCTGTAGTGTGTTAGAGTAGGTAGGTGTGTGTTCAACTCCCGGCCCTTCCAAGTGTGTGTGTGTGTGTGTGTGTGTGTGTGTGTGTGTGTGTGTGTGTGTTTCCAGCTGCCTGGGGTCACATTAATGCTTTTAGATGCCTCACAACACATACATTCCCTATCGGCGTCTTTGCCTTTGCGGATGATGTCACCCACCTAGTAGTATGCCTCTGGGAGTGCTGTGTTCAGTAGTCTCAGTAGCACATTCTGTAAATGTGTCATGCTGTAGTGTGATAGGGTAGTTAGATGTAAGTTTGATTCCCAGGCCTGCCACATGTGTGTGTGTGTTTGTGTGTGTACATGCTCCCGTCTGCCTGGGGGCTCAGGTTATGCTTTTAGACGCTTCACAACACAGATGTATCCTGCTGACGTCTTTGTCTTTGCGGATGTTGACACGCACCTAGTAGAATGCCTGTGTGTCTGCTGTGTTTAGTAATCTCGGTAGCGTGTTCTGTAAATGCGTCATGCTGTAGTGTGATAGGGTAGTCATGTGTAGGTTCAATTACCAGCCCAGCCACATGTGTGTGTGTGTGTGTATGTCTGTATCTCTCTCTCTCTATATATATATATATATAAAATCTATTTTCTGCCCATAACTCTGCTCTTGCATGAACATCTGACTGTTTCATGTATCGCATATTTGCATAGCTTTCACATACCAATGGGGTATGTTGCAACTCCCAACATTGTCCATGCAACGTCCATGTTACGGGTGGTGTTACACGCCCTTACAGGCATTTGCTGTATATCTTGACAGACATCTATCCTTGCTGTACTCTCACTGAACTCGTACACGCCGGAGGCTAGTTTTGATGTGTGTATGTCTATTTGTGCTGTGTGCATGGCTGTGGGTATGTCTCACTATCATCATTTGTAAAGGTGACAGCCTTATAGGTTCTTCATGTAGACTGCTGTGTCATTTGACATGTCAGCACATACCTGCGGACAGTACTGCACGTCCTACTGCAGCGCATTTCATATCTTCTGTATTATCTTGCAGTCGATATTGCTGCTTCCTCACACATGTATCTGTTTCTGTTCATACCACGCCACCTCCTAGAGCAAGTTGCTGGACAAGGCCTTATCTGATAGTGGGACACATAGGGGCAGTATTGACATGTTGCTCTTACAAACGTAGATAGTTGACACAATAATAGGTTTTGCATTAGTATGGCTTTTCTGTCGGATTTGGTGTCTTACTCACATGTTTGTCATTATTTCATGTCTTCAGTTATCATGAAAGTGCCAGAATGTTACTGTTACGTGGAACACTCCAAACATATGAGGCAGAACTCTGCACATTCTGCATAAATCTGTACAGTTGCGGAGTATGTGTCTATGACAAAATATCAACTTTCTGACACCAATACACACACTGTATGGCGGCATCACAGGCCACATGCCATTACATTTATATTGCAGGACACACCCACCCAGACAGTTGTATTTCTCACACAGTCCAACAGCTGCTTATCCACACTAATTGGTCTATCATGTACCGTATGTGTGCGCCTGTATTTGTGCTTTCCGTTAGTGGCAGAGCTCACGTACGTGTCTGGGGGACTGGACATTGTTACGGTGACACTGCTTGACACCCTGAGGGACACATTACTTTTGTGTCTATTAACCTTCCACATTGACATTCACAGGGCATACGTTGTCATTCACATTTGTCGGAGTACATGCGTGTGACTTGTACATGTTTTCTCATTTGTCCTGATGTCTTTCTTCTCACCTGTCCACCTAGTATCACTAGTTCTGTACATGTAATTTGGACAGGTTACCTTCATACCCCTAACCTGTACACATTATGGGTAAACACCCTGATGTTTGACCTTGTTGCATTTGTCATAGTGATGTGCCTTTCTGGTAAATTGCTGGCAAGGCATTACGGACTGTGCGGTAGATAATAGTGACTGACATTTCCATTACATGATTAGTAACACTCATAACATCCGTATTCATGGCTATGCCAGTATTCTCACAATGTTCTGACTTTGTCTGGGGTATATCTAATATAGTCCCTATTTGTATTTCATGTACTATGCCTTAGTGCAGCTGTGTTATTCTGACAGTTTGCCAGTGATGGGTACCATCTTGGTCGTACGCATGTCCATCTATGATAATCGCCTACATGACACTGATATAGGGCCCTACAAATTGCCAAAATGGTTTCCGCAATATCCAGTGGATGGTTTGCCCCATTATTGAGAATATAGGCGTGTGCTATACCCACATCACTCCCACGGGGCGGGCCTACGAAATCCCTGCCAAACAACACCTAGGCCCATTTCTGCATACCCATGATTCCCATACCTGACAACCCTCTACAGTACCCATAACACATGTTTATTGTGTGCGGTACTGAAGTGTGGAGACACTTATATGCACTCCTCACTCTGCGGATATCAGTTCGTACGTCATACATTCTATCGACACATGTGTCATCACCCTTGCACCTGATACTGTTGCATGTACAGCTATTTCATATTTGCTGCGGTCACTTCTTTTGCGTCAATGTCGGTTGACACTACGTATGATTCAATTTTTGGAGTCCTGCAATGGACACTGATATGCATGTTTAAAGTGTAGAACTTGCTGGACTGTCACTTTATGGCCAATGGTTTGGAATGCTGTGGTTTATTCACCTTTCCTGCATGTCTGTTTGTCTACCCATATTACATATAACGTCGCCTCTTTATGTACATATGTCATATCTACGGGACATAAGTCTGTTGTGTATACATATATACATGTACAATCCTCATTTCATAACTTGCTTTGGTTTATGTCTGTGGATTATGTGTATACACATATATCTATATCCATACCATACCTTTCCACTATACAGATTGTCGCAGAGTGTACAGCTGGTTGCCCCTTTATCTTCGCTGTGTTTTACATAAACCTGTGTCTATCTGGCAATGTAGTGGCATTTCATTTGAGACTTATGGTGGGGATTTCTGGCAAGCAGTTCAGGTTACGATTGCATACCCTTCAGAGAATCCATGCTACTGACACACCCGTTATTCTATCCACTTTCTATGTTTGTTCTGGCACATATCTGAGGTTTGTCCCTATTTGAACTGGTAGTTTGCATGGCTTTGTCCGGTTTCATACTTTACGAGGTTAACAGGTTTGAGCCATGTATAACTAACGTGGGGGAAACAGCATTCATTTACTATGCTGTGAGCGGATCACACACGCACAGGCGCACTTGCATTTCCTTATTGTGGGTTACGCGCAGGCACGCATGCATATCCTTATTGTGGGTTACATATGTTTACTAAGTCTTTGTGCTTACGTGGGCTTTATTACTTGTGACAGTACCAGTAATTATCTGTAATCCGGTTAACGGACGTTTGTGAAACACACGTTCACCTTTACGTATTTAACTGTCTGTACAGCACAGACGCATTCATTACACTTTCACATTATATGTGCTGTAGTCGTTGTTCAACCGGGACTGCATTCACGTTGGCCGGATGCTGTAACCACTATACGTTTGGTGTTCTGACTCATTTATATGCATACCCATAGTACATAGCTACATTAACATATGCCTCCCCGCTTCACTTACTTCACAGGCATCCATTCTCCTGCTGGGAAAAATGCAATACTACATGTTACACATTCCCTATTCCCTACTGCTCTGGACCCAAGCTGCATATTTCATCACTGCAGGGATATTCAGAACCCAAAGGCTTATAGTCCTGACACATACAGGTCTTTAATTGTCAGGGTGTTCATGTGGTGATCTGGGTTTAGGCTTGTCCGCCTGGTGAACAGAACTGCCCTGACCGTGTTCAAATGTCAGACAAAGCACATGGACAGGGTTTGTCCATTTTAAACATTTAATCTGTGTTTACAGACACAGGTGTTTGGGCACCTGTCAGCAGCTTATGATGTTGGCAATACATAATATGCGTGGGGGTGGTTACGATACATAATCCACGGTGAGTGGTGTTCCCATTCACATTTGACTATTTCCTGTATTCATTCTTACGAGGGTTATTATTTTGCACATGACTTACCTATGAATTAACTACGGGTATGCAGTAGTACAGTCAACATATGTGACGGTTTGTTACAGTATATATGTACGCACCTCTGTAATACTGGGGACTACCCCACATCCTTCATAACATTTCCTGCTTATGTACATACTATTATTCAGTGAACTTTCGAAGCTTGTATGAGCAGTAATTACATCTGTCCCTATTTGTCCACCCATCCTTTTAGGCTTTGTCCAGGTTTTGTTGCTGTAATAGGTTGAGAGGTGGTGTCGGTATGTGATTGAGTTGAATATATACTGTCGATAATTCAGTGGGGAGTAGGGTTACCACTTGTTCCTCTTTGCGAGGATCATAACATCATAGAAAATGCAAAGCAATTAGACCATAAGCAGTTCATGTGTTGCCTATAATCATCCAAAGTCTCCAACAATGCTTTCAACAAAGGCAAAGATTAAGTCTCAGAGTGTATTTAAGGGTATCCATCCAATTGTGTAAGCTATGAGTGAAGGACAACAGGGATCTGCAGTTTGACATGTGAGTAGATTCCACTCCAGAGCAGTCTGAGTCATTGGGTGGTTAACCTATTTCTCCATTTAATTTTGTTTATTCCTTGATGTAGATTTAAATATCTTGTTCTGGTGTTGGCTGTACTATTTTTAAGCTAGTTGTTTGCTCTATTTCTTCATCCAAATCTCTTCCTACCCAGAGTTCACATCCATGCTGCGTCTGTCAGCTTCTCCACTTTCATCTGGAGTTATTAGAATACAGCTGGGTCTAGTCATAGGACCTATAGGTGTCCATGAAGTCTTGGATATCACCATCAGCTGGGGGTTCTACACTTGGACCTACCCGATTACCCCCCCCCCCCCCATTGTTGTCTTTCTGCTTAGATGCAAGGAGGGAGCATACAAAGAAAGCATGCAAAGAATCACCCCATCTTCTCAGAAAATTTCCACATAGCTGCCCACCCCTCCCTTAATAGGTAGAAAATCCCTCCTCTTCTACTCCATCAGCTACCTGAGCCACTCATCAAATCAGGGTTAGCTGGGCCATAGTCAGGGCTTAATATCTCTACATCACTAGAGCAGCTAGGTTTGGCTGCACTATTTGACACATCAAGAAAAAGGAGGTCTCAGATAATGGGATCCCTGATGACATGGAAATCAAAGCACAGGCGCTCCCTCAAGAGTCTATATGACACTGAATTCTGTGTGTGAGAGAGAGAGAGAGAGATTCCAGACATTTCTGACAGCAAAGATTTTTGAAGATCAGGATTCTTTTTGTTAATAACTTCTGTGGTCTTTCCAATATTTTTATATATCTAGTGAGATACATGTCAAAGAGTGCATTGTATTCTATAATGTCTCTAACTAGAGCAGAGCCCTGGGGAAAAATAACTTCTTGATTTTGGAAGGGATGTTATCAGTAATCCGATGTGATATATAGAAGGACTTCCTGACTATAGTCGCTATGTGCTAATAAAAGGAGAAAGAGGCATCTACACAGATGTCCAGTTCTCTGATAACATACTCATTGGAGAGTGGGGTATCATTAATGTAGTAAGTGAAAGCAACTTGTTATACTCTGAAGAAAATTATACTATATTTCTTAGTGTTGTTTTGAGACCTTCCTTGGTGCTCTAGTTATTAATGGAGTATACTTCCATTTTATGAGAATTTGTGTCATTGTTTTTGTCTAGCAACTATACTCAAATATAATTCATTGGTAGACTTAGTCAGTCATAGATCCTTGTTGTCAAAGTTGAGCTCACAAGATTGAGGAGGTATGACTTGCCCTTACAAATCCAAATTGTTGCGAGTCAAGCCTTATTAAATGCTTAATGCCCTGGTTTTGAGATCAGACAAGACAAATAAGGCTAATAGGTCTATAATTGCTTGAATCAGAGACTGGGCCAATCTTATGAAGAGACATCCCTACAACTGCTTGGGACAATAGTTTGTGGCAAGGCTTAGTTTGAACAATTTAAGGACAGATTCAGCAAAGGCCTGCTTGACACTGTTTATGAGTCAGCCTGGTGTATTGTCAGGACAGCACTTTAAGGTATGGCCCTCAGAGATTTTTTTTTTTGGCGGGGGGGGGGGGGGTGCAGTTGCTCGGGTATGTTAATGTAGGAGATTGTAGTTTTCAGGAGAAATTTATAGCAAGCTTGTTTATTAATATTTTGGCAGTGCCATTAGGATTTGAATAGGAAATGTCATCATAGATATGTTCTGAGCAGTGATGTGAATTATCCCTTAAGTTTATTGTCACTGAAAAAGGACTTTCAATAATCCTCAACCTCAGGTGCAAGCCTATGTTCATGGGAAGCTTTGCTGATCTTAATAACTGCCTTCAGTTTCTTGGTGAATTATTTTATAATCTCACTGTGGTGAGGGATTCCTGTCTCATAATGCATTCTAAGTAGGTTCTTTATTCTGCTGTAAAGTTTATATCTACCAACCACCAAAGAGGCATGTTTTTCCATTTGCTCCTGTAATTTATCCAAGTAGGGACAACAGTCTCAATGCATTTATCTAAATGAACATAAAGATCCTAGACACAGGAGGTTATATAGTCTGGTTTAGTTTTGGGGGTAGCATAGGATATTTTTTATGATTTAATTCTACAATTGCAACGGTTATTATTTTTTAAGTCTCAGAAATGTGTGGTTCTGTAAAAGAGAGGAGGGGTGTTCCGTGTGTAAAGTTATTCACCTGTTGATCAGAATTAATAACTTAGGGACCAAATATGGGTGGGAGCAGGCTGGATCTGAGTTTGTGTGAACTAGGTCCAGGATATTACTTCCACTGGCAAGGTTACAGACGTTTTGATCCATGGAATTCTCAATCACTCAGTGTAAGAAATGTTGTGTATGCCTTATTTTAGAAGTATACGTGTGGTACTCTGTGGAGGAGTACTTGAAGTTTCTGAGGATTAGAAAGCCCTCTCTAATAGGGATGCTTTCTAGGGATGCCAGGAACCTAGGATTCTCTGGGGCCATAACAAGCTATAAGCCAAAAGTCTGAGATCCCTAATTTAAGCTGGATATCAATTAACTCACTTGGAGGGTTATTATGTAATAATTTGGAAGAGATGAAATCTATGGTGAAATTGAAACACTGTCACCATTACCAATGGACCTGTATATGCAATAGACATAGAACCTAGGCACAAATGGGATACTGTCATTAGATTTGAACCATGTCTCACTAACTACACAGACACAGACTTATTCCAGGTACAGAAATGTCTCCAAATTTTGCAGTTTGTTATAAAGACTCCTGGCATAGAGAAAGGCCACCTTGATGTTGCCTAATTTATGATTGGATTTGTTGGTTAGGTTGGAATGTTCATTAGATGAACTGCCTCATGAAATGCACAATGAGGTAGCAATGGCTTTGGTCAGTATGTTGAAGTCTGTGAATGAGGGGTGTAGGTTATTGTGGTAAAGCCAGTAGGATTGTCAATAATCTCATCCCAGAGAGACACAAAGCAGTCCTCCCCCTGCAGAATGACAACATTTCCTAACCACTTTTTGGAACCAATTGTATTTTCTTTGAATATAGGAATTATTCTCAATAAAAGGAGGATAACACTCAAAACTAGAGTATTATCCTTGACAAAACCATGTGTAGAAAGTTCCAGCAATTTTTCCTACATAGCTTTCATGTTTTTTTTTTTTTTTTGTCATAGATCATTCATTCCAGAATGGACTATGATCATGTCACAGTAATATGTATTGCGGGATAGGGCTCCAAGGAGTCTTTAAATATCAGCAATTATGGCTCCCAAAAGACAAATGAATATAACTATGTCTTCATTCAGCCTGGTGAGTATAGAGTCAGTATGTCAACAATTATGAGGATGTTTTCAGAAGTTGATTTACTCTTGTTAGGCTTAGGGGTGTTTTCTTGTTTGAGACACATAGACAAAGGAGTGCATGTGGTAGAAGTTTTAGGGAGGGTATTGCTGATGCCTAGTTTTATGTGTTCCAGCAAGCTTAGGTAGTTATTTTTTAATGGTATTGGCATATATCTGTTCATTCCTATTGGTATGAGGATTTTACATTTGTCTGAGTGGGGGTGAAATGGTATGATACTCACTGAATTAGTGTTATTTCAAGAAGTCTGACACTAAATTAGTTATGTTTTTACAACTGTTGATGATGGAATCAGTTTAGTTGAGCAAGAGTTAATTTTCATTGATCATTCAACACTTATTGCACTGTCTTAGGATACCAAGTGATAGAAGGTTGGCAATGGAAGTGAAGACAGACTGCTTTGTCTTCATTCTGGCCAGTGCAGTGACTTACAGGAACTCTGGGAAGAAGGTCTAAGGAAGAACAAGGGAATGAGATTATGCAGTCTAACTAAGACTGTAGGAGATAACAACATTTAGTGCTGCATAACTAAACCATCAAAAAAGTCACGTTATCAGAACAAAAGTCCACTCCATTAATTAAAATATTACAAAATGACGATTTCTTAAATATTAGTCCACAGTTTTAAAGTTTCACAAAATTTTATTTTTTTAATATTGTAATTAGTGGTTGTTTCATTTGCTTTCATTTGTGTTTCACTGCTGATGTGAATATGATGGGTTCTGTACTGATGAAGTCCCTTTATTTGTTGGTGTAGGGAGGAAAGTGCTCAAAAAATTGTAAAACTATTTTTTCTTGCTCATGGTAGTTTGTTTTACTTTCCTTTTGAGGGAATTGGTCACTATTACTTTTAGTTCACAGTATTACAGAAAATATATTATTACTCATAGCAGATCTAGTATTCTAAAAGGTAAGCTGGAAGATATTAATATAGCCTCAGGCATGTGGTGCATTAAACATTACTCACATCCAGAATAACACACACTGTGAGTTTCCATATATTAGTAAGTAAGCTGACTAACCAATAATTTTACTTACCTTATCATCTCTATTGGTTTTTATAAACAGGTTTAATGACTGCCCAATTCCAATCATTCACTACCTTTGTACTGTCATAAGACTTGTTGAAAATAAAGGTTAGGAGGGGCTCATCATTTGGAGGTAAATGCCATCAGTTATTTTTTTAACTCCTGAATCAATTCTTATGGCTTTTGGCACAGATAGCTTGTAGCTTCTTTAAGGTGTACTCTTATTAATAGCACAGAGGGAGGACTATGGTTGTCATTCATAAAAAAACTACAGTACACGAGAATCTAGGCTTAGTTTTTAGGGGGAAACTTGTTATATTCATCCACATACAACTGTGGCATGTTTTATTGCCCTTGGCTTTACTATCATAATGGTATGGGATCCTTCCTCTTCTTATGCATTTGAAAAAATTGCTGCACACATCCTTTGTATGATTACATAGTTTTAACACGATAGCCATAACATATAGCACAAGTGACCTAACGTGTTTTCATGCTAAACTGTCATATCTACCAACCACCAAAGAGGCATGTTTTTCCATTTGCTCCTGTAATTTATCCAAGTAGGGACAACAGTCTCAATGCATTTATCTAAATGAACATAAAGATCCTAGACACAGGAGGTTATATAGTCTGGTTTAGTTTTGGGGGTAGCATAGGATATTTTTTATGATTTAATTCTACAATTGCAACGGTTATTATTTTTTAAGTCTCAGAAATGTGTGGTTCTGTAAAAGAGAGGAGGGGTGTTCCGTGTGTAAAGTTATTCACCTGTTGATCAGAATTACCAACTTAGGGACCAAATATGGTGGGAGCAGGCTGGATCTGAGTTTGTGTGAACTAGGTCCAGGATATTACTTCCACTGGCAAGGTTACAGACGTTTTGATCCATGGAATTCTCAATCACTCAGTGTAAGAAATGTTGTGTATGCCTTATTTTAGAAGTATACGTGTGGTACCTGTGGAGGAGTACTTGAAGTTTCTGAGGATTAGAAAGCCCTCTCTAATAGGGATGCTTTCTAGGATGCCAGGAACCTAGGATTCTCTGGCCATAACAAGCTATAAGCCAAAGTCTGAGATCCCTAATTTAAGCTGGATATCAATTAACTCACTTGGAGGGTTATTATGTAATAATTTGAAGAGATGAAATCTATGGTGAAATTGAAACACTGTCACCATTACCAATGGACCTGTATATGCAATAGACATAGAACCTAGGCACAAATGGGATACTGTCATTAGATTTGAACCATGTCTCACTAACTACACAGACACAGACTTATTCCAGGTACAGAAATGTTCCAAATTTTGCAGTTTGTTATAAAGACTCCTGGCATAGAGAAAGGCCACCTTGATGTTGCCTAATTTATGATTGGATTTGTTGGTTAGGTTGGAATGTTCATTAGATGAACTGCCTCATGAAATGCACAATGAGGTAGCAATGGCTTTGGTCAGTATGTTGAAGTCTGTGAATGAGGGGTGTAGGTTATTGTGGTAAAGCCAGTAGGATTGTCAATAATCTCATCCCAGAGAGACACAAAGCAGTCCTCCCCCTGCAGAATGACAACATTTCCTAACCACTTTTTGGAACCAATTGTATTTTCTTTGAATATAGGAATTATTCTCAATAAAAGGAGGATAACACTCAAAACTAGAGTATTATCCTTGACAAAACCATGTGTAGAAAGTTCCAGCAATTTTTCCTACATAGCTTTCATGTTTTTTTTTTTTTTTTGTCATAGATCATTCATTCCAGAATGGACTATGATCATGTCACAGTAATATGTATTATGGGATAGGGCTCCAAGGAGTCTTTAAATATCAGCAATTATGGCTCCCAAAAGACAAATGAATATAACTATGTCTTCATTCAGCCTGGTGAGTATAGAGTCAGTATGTCAACAATTATGAGGATGTTTTCGTGAAGTTGATTTACTCTTGTTAGGCTTAGGGGTGTTTTCTTGTTTGAGACACATAGACAAAGGAGTGCATGTGGTAGAAGTTTTAGGGAGGGTATTGCTGATGCCTAGTTTTATGTGTTCCAGCAAGCTTAGGTAGTTATTTTTTAATGGTATTGGCATATATCTGTTCATTCCTATTGGTATGAGGATTTTACATTTGTCTGAGTGGGGGTGAAATGGTATGATACTCACTGAATTAGTGTTATTTCAAGAAGTCTGACACTAAATTAGTTATGTTTTTACAACTGTTGATGATGGAATCAGTTTAGTTGAGCAAGAGTTAATTTTCATTGATCATTCAACACTTATTGCACTGTCTTAGGATACCAAGTGATAGAAGGTTGGCAATGGAAGTGAAGACAGACTGCTTTGTCTTCATTCTGGCCAGTGCAGTGACTTACAGGAACTCTGGGAAGAAGGTCTAAGGAAGAACAAGGGAATGAGATTATGCAGTCTAACTAAGACTGTAGGAGATAACAACATTTAGTGCTGCATAACTAAACCATCAAAAAAGTCACGTTATCAGAACAAAAGTCCACTCCATTAATTAAAATATTACAAAATGACGATTTCTTAAATATTAGTCCACAGTTTTAAAGTTTCACAAAATTTTATTTTTTTAATATTGTAATTAGTGGTTGTTTCATTTGCTTTCATTTGTGTTTCACTGCTGATGTGAATATGATGGGTTCTGTACTGATGAAGTCCCTTTATTTGTTGGTGTAGGGAGGAAAGTGCTCAAAAAATTGTAAAACTATTTTTTCTTGCTCATGGTAGTTTGTTTTACTTTCCTTTTGAGGGAATTGGTCACTATTACTTTTAGTTCACAGTATTACAGAAAATATATTATTACTCATAGCAGATCTAGTATTCTAAAAGGTAAGCTGGAAGATATTAATATAGCCTCAGGCATGTGGTGCATTAAACATTACTCACATCCAGAATAACACACACTGTGAGTTTCCATATATTAGTAAGTAAGCTGACTAACCAATAATTTTACTTACCTTATCATCTCTATTGGTTTTTATAAACAGGTTTAATGACTGCCCAATTCCAATCATTCACTACCTTTGTACTGTCATAAGACTTGTTGAAAATAAAGGTTAGGAGGGGCTCATCATTTGGAGGTAAATGCCATCAGTTATTTTTTTAACTCCTGAATCAATTCTTATGGCTTTTGGCACAGATAGCTTGTAGCTTCTTTAAGGTGTACTCTTATTAATAGCACAGAGGGAGGACTATGGTTGTCATTCATAAAAAAACTACAGTACACGAGAATCTAGGCTTAGTTTTTAGGGGGAAACTTGTTATATTCATCCACATACAACTGTGGCATGTTTTATTGCCCTTGGCTTTACTATCATAATGGTATGGGATCCTTCCTCTTCTTATGCATTTGAAAAAATTGCTGCACACATCCTTTGTATGATTACATAGTTTTAACTCGATAGCCATAACATATAGCACAAGTGACCTAACGTGTTTTCATGCTAAACTGTCATTTTTTTTAGTTTAGCATTATAAGTTAGTTTCCAGAGTATATATAACCCACTTTTTCTTCAGTGGTCTCATTTTAGTAGAACAGCTTTGTACAGAGCACCAATAATTCTTAACTAGTTTATGAATATGAATTTTAGATTTGCTGATGTTATTTACCAAGTATAAATGTAGCATAAATGGCAATATTTTATAGGGCCAGATTCAGGAAGGCTTACACGGAGTTTAAGAGTAGTGTAAGCCTCCGTGTAAGCCTCCTGATTCAGGAACAGCCCAAATCTCCGTGTAAGAGACAGCTAACACGTCTCTTACACGGACTGGGCATGGAAATGCTCAATACCTCATTTGCAGCTGAAAGATATGCAAATGAGGTATTTGAGCAATCCAAGAAAGCCAAACCAGTCCGTGTAACGGACATGTTAGCTGCAGAAATGTACTCAGCTGACAACTGAGTACATTTCTGCAAAATTGAAAACGGAGCTATGTCAGCTCCAAATAAAGGGTGCATATGTTTCATTTAGCATGCCAATGGTCAAATATGTGGCCATTGGCATGAAAAAGTGTTGCAAAAATATTTTACATAACTTTTTTTTTTCCGTGGGATTATGATGTTTAACTGCAGCGCACACCCACGCAAACGGGGTGCGCTGCCTAAAACTGAAAACCGAAGCTTATAAGCCCACAATCGTGGGATTTATGCATTGCATGGAATGTCAATGGAGGGACCAGCGGACCAAAAACAATATGGCCTCCGTGTAGTGGTTGTCAAGGGGGGGAAGCTCCGTGTAAGATATGCAACTAAGCATTACTAGGCAATCCTATGTAAATGAGGGTTACAATACTGAATCACACTGCCACATAGGTAATGAGCACTTTCTGAGTAGTGTAAGAGTTACAGAAGGGGGAGGAAAAGAGTAAGAGGTAGCTGACATCATGGGGGGGGATGATTGAAATAAATGTATCAGATTGGAGGGCAATGTAAGGTGACAGATGACAGACAGACATCAGGGAGAGAGGTGTGTCCCAACAGAACACTAGAAAAGTCAAGAAACAGAGGGTGCACACTATCCC
The DNA here is from genome assembly GCF_019279795.1 of Protopterus annectens. NCBI lineage: Eukaryota > Metazoa > Chordata > Ceratodontiformes > Protopteridae > Protopterus > Protopterus annectens. The sequence continues at coordinate 1,658,195,311 of NC_056737.1, read as the reverse complement.
TACACTCCAACTTTCTTGATATACGTGCATGCACGCGTGTGCGTGCGTGTAAGGCAGGTTCAACATGTGGGAGCGTCTTGCAAACCGTTTACAACGGTTTGCGTGGGCGGGCACGTGTTTAAGGCTGTGTGCGCGTGTTTTAACATGAATCAGCCAAGTTCACACCGTGTAAGGATGTGTGCGCACGTGTAACACCGTGTAAGGATGTGTGCGCGCGTTTAAGTAACTGTGAGTGTGCTTAAACTGGTGTGCACATTACTCCCCCTGAGGAAACAGAGAGGAAATAGGAAACAACCAAAATACAGGGAAACTGCCAGAGGATACTGCTGGAGTTAATTGCTGGAAACAATTGGAAGCAGGCAATTACACAGGCAGACTAGAAGCCCAACCCAGCACTTAAAACACTGCAAAGAGCAGTGCTGGCTGTTTCTCAGAAGAGATACTGCAAGAAAGTAAGCTATCAGAATTGAAAACTGAAAAAAGCTGAACTCAGAGCAGAAATGCTAGGGGCTGCCATAGCTGTTATAATCAGGCATAGGTGAATTGCTGAGGGTGGTGACAATGCAGATGCTGACAGACAACCCAGAGTGAGGAGAAGGAGAAGAGTATACAGGACCAGGGTCACCTACCATGGGTTACATGAGCTGGAGATAGTAGAGCACTACAGAGTGGACAGAGACCTTCTGCAGCAAATTGTTGAGCTGTGCAGGCCACACCTCACACACAGAACCAACAGAGGGGAACCCATCCCAGTGGAAACCAAGGTATTTGTTGGCGTAAGAATACTAGCAACAGGTACCTTCCAGAAACCAACTGGTGATATGATGGGGATATCACAGGCATCAGCCTCCAGGGTACTGCACCAGTTCCTGGATGCCATGTCAGCACATGTCGGTGATCATGTATATTTCCCCAATGCCCGTGAGGTTGTGGCCAGCAATATGCGTCTCTTCCAGCAAATAGCAGGATACCCTGAGGTATTGGATGCAATAGACTGCACGCACATACGCATCAAAGCACCAGCCTGTGAGCGGGGTAGAGCCTACATGAACCGCAAGGGCTTCCCCTCCAACTGCCAGGTCGTGTGTGATGCCCATGGCATAATAATGAATGTGTGTGCTGGCTGCCCTGGGAGCTACCATGATTCCCACATCTGGCATCTGACGCAGCTGTACCAATCATTTGCCAGTGGGGACTTCCCACACGGACACCTAGTGGGGGATGCAGGTTATGCACTTGAGCCGTGGCTGATGACACCCATCAGAAATGCACACACACCTGAACAGGAACGCCATAATGAGGCACACGCACAAACACGTAATGTCATAGAGCGTGTGTTTGGGCTGTCTGGACACATCTGGTGGAGCCTTGCAGTACACACCAACTACATGTACCCAAATGATCATGATATGTGCTATGCTACATAATATGATCCTGCGGAAACAGCTGCAGCAGGACCAGCATAGGGCTGGGCCAAACATACCCCCACCATTGCCAAGGCCACCACAGGCAGAGGGTGACTCGGAGGAGGAACAACCTGACCTTGCCCCAGTAGGCAGAAGGAGGCATGCCCAGTATGCCCTGGCCTTGGCAAAGAGGCAACACATAGCACATACACTTGGTCAGTAGGAACACTGGGACTGATACCCGCTCTGATTCACTCATACAGTAACAGGGATGCCTAACATGACACAACCTGCTTCCAAACATGTACAGGGAGTGTAGTATGTGCATCCAACAGAGGCAGCCCTGCAGCACCACCTGAGGCATGAATGCCATGTGTCAAGTAATGTAACACCATGTACCATATGCACACCTCAGGACCCTGACTAACATCCACCCTCACCAATCACAAACCACAAAAACACAAACCCACATTCATAGGTACCACAAGGGATAGGAACCTAGATGTAATGCTACCCAATGCCAGAAGTATAAACAGCAAGATACGTGCAGTGTAAATGCACACAGTATAGAGGATGTAGATATCAGTGCTGTAATAGAGAACTGGGTCAAAGCCCACACCAGCACCCTAACACTACCAGGTCACACCTCATACAGGGATGTACATGTGCAAAAACATGGAACAAGCTACAAAACGAGGGTGACTAGCAATAAATGTCATGGATAACCATACCCCCATGTTGGTACCACAACAAGAAGGAACATGGATTAGCCATGGTCAAATACCAATTGCTAAAACTGCCTACTACTAAATAGCTTGCTGCAGACCACTGTCCTAATAGCAGGAACTGCACCAGGCCTATGTTCATAGGTTCATAGGTTCATACTAGGCTATCTTCCCTAGGGCATATATAAGCCTAGCCAAGAGTTTTGTGGCTTCCGCCACCCCTTCAGTTCTAAGGATAATATGCCCATTATTTTGCTGTGCCTCTGTCAAGCAGTGACACTGATGTTATCCCTGGGGTATACCTGCGATCTCCCATCCATTGGTCATGATTTCTCTCGAACAAAGCCAGCGAGGTGCCCAGCCTCACATGTACCAGGATGATGTTCCACAGCATATGGAGTCTCTGGGTGATGAATCTGTCCCTCCAGCATGCCCAATTAATAGCCGTGTTGAGGTTTAAGTCTCTTGCCCTTGTAGCTCGGTTTGGAGGTGAAGCATGTTCATTAATTCCGGGTTGGACATGGCCTAGTATGTCAGGCACAGTCCACCTCTGAGCAGACGGTAGGTGACTGAATAGAGCTGGTGTCCCTTCAGTCGGGCAGCATAAGACATACATTTGAGACCTTTTATCCTTCTGGTGAGGAATGTTTGGGGCCTGTCCAATTGCTGCAGGTGTTGGGTCAGATACATTCCGAATGGGGCATTGTACTCAATCATTGGTCTGATGAGTGATGAGTACAGGGGAACAATGACCTCCCTTGATCTAGATGTGAATCCCTGCATGATCAGGTGGGCAATGTAGAAGGTCTTCCTAACTACTTTGGCAACGTGAGTGTCAAACGAAAGGTTACTGTCAACCTGGGTGCCCAGATCCCTGATAACCTCTCCTATGCTTAGAGGAGTAACACCTATATGGGAACTAGGGGTAACCTTGTTCTTCCCGAAGGGTATGACTATGCATTGTTTAGCATTTAACTGTAGGCCATGGCTCTGGCACCAGTTATCCATTTCTATGAGACCCGTCTGAAGTATGTCTGCGTCAGATGGGTTTTCAACTATGGTTCCCAGTTAGCAGTCATCTGCAAACTTTGTCAGCCATAATCCTCCTGTGTTTGCTTGTACTACTGAAAAGTAGATGCTGAACAAAAGTGGGCCCAGGACTGAGCCCTGTGGGACACCACTTGTGACAGGCTTGGAGTGTGACATGGCACCAGCAACCTTGACCCTGTGGGTTCTGTCACTTACCAGTTTGTAACCCGTCTTGTGACGTATGGGTCTACATTTAAGCTGGTGAGTTTGTCAATGATACCCAAGTGGGGTATTGTATCGAAAGCCTTTGCCAGGTCAAGGTAGGCTGTGTGGACTGCCTTGCCCTTGTCAATGGCCTTGGTGACCGTTCTGAAAAAGTCAACCAAGTTTAAAAGGCATGATCGCTCTTGACAAAGCCAAACTGGGTTGGATCCAAAGTCTGCAAGTCCCCTATGTCTTCATTTATGAGTTCCATTATGATCCTCTCCATAGCTTTGCAGACCAGGCTGGTCAAGCTGATGGGACGGTAGTGTCCGGGGTCAATGGAGGCACCTCCTTTGTGAAGTGGGACCACCGTTGCCGTACGCCCCTCCTTGGGTATGTATCCTGAGGTGAGGCTAAGATTAAACAGCTGCCCTAACTGCGGGTTTAATTCCTCATTGAGTTCGTGGAGCACACAACCGGGGACACCATCTGGTCCCATGGATGCTGTGTTTCTCGCCTTGGATAGAGCAGTTCTCACCTGAGCATTTGAGATGTTTGGGGGGCTACAATCCCCTGGTATAGATATCCCTCCCTTTGGGGGGGAGGGGGGAGAGAAATCTGCACTGAACCTGTCAGCCAGTATGTTGGCAATGTCTGTAGGTTGAGTGATTTTTACATCATTATGAACTAATTCTGAGCATATCTGGGAGTCACCTCCCAGGTTTCCAACATAGCTAAAAAAGGCCTCATGATTGTCTTCTGAGTCCCTAGCGAGTTTTCTCTCAAAATGTGCCCTGGATGATTTTATGGGAGATCTCAGTTCTTTACTTATAATGAGCAGGGTGTCTTCCCTTCTACAGATTTTGCCCTATCTTGTAGTAGCTCCTTCCTTCTGATGTAGAGCTTGTTTATGGCTGGGGTCCACCAGACTGCACGCATGCCTTTGGTACAAAGAGTCTCTGTTTTGTGTGGGATTGCCTGATCCATGCAGTCCTGGAGGTGCTGGTAGAAGGCATTTGTAAGTGATTCAGCGGCTTGGGTAATGGTTTCCGCTGCCTTGGGGTCTTGAAAGAGACCACACCAGTCTTTAGAAGTGGGAAGTCAGCTTTTGGGAAGGTCTTCACGGTCCTCTTTTTCATCTGGAGTGGGGGGATGTGGACTTCCAGTGAGATTAGTTTATGATCTGATCTCACCATTGATGGGTATACTTCTGGTGTTGAACATTGTGACCCCATGTATGTGATGATGTGATCTAGTATGTTGTCTCCTCTTGTGGGGATGGTGACTAGTTGTTCCATGGCATATGAGGTTATGAACTCTAGGAACCTTTGGGCTAGAGTGTTGGGGCTTGAGTAGTGATCCCAGTCTATATTTGGATAGTTGAAATCACCCAGTATGATGGTGTTTGGAGATACATTTATCCCCTCCAGTGTTTTCAGGAAAGCTGTGTGTGTTTCCTGAGTTTGAGAGGGTGGCCTGTAACCTGCTACAAACTGCCGAGTAGCCTTGCCTACAGTTAATTGCACCTGGATGGCCTCCGATGCATCGTGTGTTGCCACCAACCTTGAGGTGAGGGTGTCCTTGATGAATATGGACACCCACCCTCCTTCCCTGGTGTCGTCTGGATTTTGGGGCTGGAACGCATGATATGAGGTAACACCTGATACTGCCAGGGTGTTGTCAGGAGCCCTGAATCAGGTTACAGTCACAGCACAGACATCGATGTTCTCCATACTGAGAAGGGCTTCGAGTGCATGCATCTTGAGGTTGAGACATCTGGCATTGAGCAGCATTACCCTTAGTTTATTTCCTTCTTTGTGTTCTAGGGTGGTAGGGTTAGAATCTGAGCCTTGCCTAAAAAAGGCACAATGGGGGTGGCAAGAGCCCTAGCCAAATTCCGGAAGCCCAGGGGTGACAGGTGTAAGCCGTCCCCTGCGAATCAGAGTGGCTTGTCCAGCATGTCATCCCAGGCAGATGGACATTGGATCCCCTTTGAATGACACCATAGATTAAGCCAATTATTACAGCTGGTCATCTTGTCTCTGTATTGTGGCATCATTCTTGGTGAAGGTAGGATACTGCTCAAGGTCAGGGTCATGCCTGCCTGGGCTACATAATCAGAGAGCTCCTCTATGTCTCTGTTCATGTAGTCCAGAGAGGTACATCTCAGGTCGTTCACACCAGCATGGACAATGACTGAGTCATACTTGTACTTGCAGTTGAGTGACTTGAGTGCTTGCATTATGTGGTGGATTCCAGCACCCAATAGGCAGCTTACTGTGACCTTCTCCTTACTCAATCTGGTGAGCGGGATGTCAGTGTGTCTGACGATGGAGTCACCTATGACGGGTGTGTCTGGCATTGTGTTTGGCCTTAAGGGCTGTGAATGTTTGGCACACTGACTCTGTGGTCTATGTGTTGCATGTGCTGTGCCCTGTGGAGGCAGTTGTTTGGGTGTCTGCTTTGGTGGCCTCTGCTGTTATGGTAGATCTGTGATCAGAGGCTCTGAGTATGTCTTTGTGTGTTTATGTGTATGATTTGAAGTTGTGATAGTGCTATGTGAGACTGGGTCTGTAGTGTGTGTGGTCACCTTCTCCTCCTCTCTGGTCCTGCCAGTCCTATGTTGAGAGAGCTCAGCTTCCAGTTTGACTATATAGTTGCATCTCTTGCATGCATTTGTGTTTTGTGGGAGAAGGACAGGGTTGTCTGTGTACATGAGTCAATTGTAACATTGCCTCAATATTCCCAGGTTCACCAGCTGAGCAGGAGAGGACACTAGCAACTGATCCCTTGACATGCTAGAAGGAATAGACAAAAAACTGTTGGAAGACAGGAAGATATCAAGCCCCCCAAACCACATTATATTGCTTGGCTGACAATACCTACACATACACCATAGTGTCATAGTTTCATAGTTTACTACTAGGCTATCTGCCCTAGTGCATTTATAAGCCTAGCCATAGTGATGTGGCTATTGCCACCCCTTATAGTGTTAATAAGTGTACAGAATAGATTCCAAATATCGTGCCTCTCACTTAGTAGTGACACATTATGACCCCCGTACATAAGTAAATACCTTGACTGTGCCTCTGTCTAGTAGTGACACAGGGAGGACCCCTGGGGTAAAACTACAATCCCACATCCAGTTGTCCAGACTTCTCTTGAAGAGAGTCAGTGAGGGACTCTGTCTAACATGAACTGGGATACTCTGCTAGAGTGTGAGAAGCCTCTGAGTTATGACTCTGTCCCTCCAGCATGTCCTATACATGTTTGTGCTGAGGTTCAAATCTTCAGCTCCCATGGTTCTGGTGGAGTTGGATTGCTTGCAGTGGAGTATGTCCACCACATCCTGATTGGACATGGTCTTGTATGTCAGGCATAGGTCACCTGTAAGTATGCGGTATGCCACTGAATAAAGCTGGATTTCCTTTAGTCTGGAAGCATATGACATGTGTTGTAGACCCCTGATCTTCTTGGTAAGGTACTTTTGGGGTCTCTCCAGCTGTTGCAAGTGCTGGGTGAGGTACATACCAAATGGGGCTTTGTATTCAATCATGGGCCTGATAAGGGAGAATTATAGTGGTACAATGACCTCCTGTGATCTGGATGGAAAACCCTTCATGATAAGGTGGGCACGATAGAAAGTCTTTCTAACCACTTTGGCAACATGGGTGTCAAACGAGATGTCACTATCTACATGTGTCCCCAGGTGTCTGATTTGTATTCTGTGCTCAGTGAGTTGCTGTCTATGTAATGATTTGTGGGTACTTTGTTCCTCCCAAAGGGGATGACTACACATCAGTTGCAGTCAGTTTCAGGCCATGATTTCGGCACCAGCTATCTGTCTTTGTGACGGCATTCTGTAGGATGTGTGTGCCGGCTGATGTATTCACTTATGGTGCCTAGGTTGCAGTCAGCTGCAAACTTTGTCAGCCACAACCCTCCTATGTTTGCTTTCACATCTGAAAAGTAAATGCCAAATAAGAGGGGTCCCAGGGCAGATCTTTGTGGGACACCAGTTGTGACTGGCTTTGAATCTGACAAGGCACCTGCAATGTCGACTTTATAGGTTCTGTTTCTTAGCCATTTTGCAAACTATCCTGTGACATATGATGTTATATTTCAGCTGTTGAACGTGTCTATGATGCCTGCATGGGGTATTGTGTCAAAGGCCCTAGCCAAGTGCAGGTAGGCTGTGTGGACCGCGTAGCCCTCATCAATGGCCCTACTGACAGTATCAAAATAGTCAACTAGGTGCAAAAGGCAGGATCTGCCCTGTACAAAGCTGAACTGGGTGGGATCAAGGGTCTGTAGGTCACCAATGTCTCTGTTTAAGAGCTCCATAATGACTCTTTCCATAGCTTTGCAGACAAGGCTGGTTAAGCTTGTGTGGTGGTAGTTCCCAGGGTCTGTGGAGGCATCTCCTTTGAGGAGGCGGACCGCTGTTGCTGTACGCCAGTGTTCAGGTACATATCCTGTAGCAAGGCATTGGTTATATAGCATTTGTATATACAGGTTTAGCTCCTTCTGGAGTTCACATAGCATGCAACTGGGGATACCATCAGGTCCCATTGATGCTGTGTTCTTGTCTTTGCTGAGTGCGGCTCTCACATGGACATCTGAGATGACAGTGAGGTTACATTCATCTGTGATAACTATCTTCTGTTGGGGGTGAGGGAGGGGGAAAATTGCACTGAACCTGTCTGCCAGAATGTTGCCAATATCTGTCAGGTCACTGAAATATATGTTGTTGTGTACCAACTCAGAGCATATCTGAGGGTTCCCACCCAGGTGTCTGACATAACTGAAGAAGGCAGTGTGCCCACCCAGGTGTCTGACATAACTGAAGAAGGCAGTGTGGTTATCTTTATCGTCTTTGGTGTTTATGTCTCAAAGTTGACCTTGGATGTCTTTATGAGAGAATGTAGCTTTTTACTAGTGCTGCTCACAGCTGCCTTCCCTTTAGGAGATGTAGCTCTGTCTTGCATTAGTATCCTTCATCTGTTATACAGTTTGTTTATGGCTGGGGTCCACCAGACAGGCCACTTTCCCTTGGTGGAGAGGGTCATGTTATTATTTGTGATTGCATGGTCCATGCTATCTCGGAGATGTCCGTAGAAAGTGTCTGTGAAGGAGTCACCATTGTGTGTTGTGGTTTCCACTGGCCCAGTGGGCTTAACGGATACCATCTCAGTCCAAAGAAGTGTGAAGTCAGCTTATGAGGTGTTTGTCACTATACTCTTTGTATTATACTAGCACTGACACAAGTGTAGACAATTTCCCAGATTCCATCAAACAAAACGGACATGCAAAATGTAACACTTCCACAAGAGGGGTAAGCATACTGGATGTGATAATCAGAAATGTGTACCAGATGTCAAGATGAGAAGTGTATCCCTAACTGGTAAGACCAGACCATAGAGTACTCACACTGTAGTTACACATCACGACCCCAGTCCCTGGCCAGACTACCACAGTGAAACACATGTATAAAGCATAGCTTGCACTCCTACAAACCAATGTGGAATCCATGAAAAGCCCTGTGCAGGTCCAGAATATGGGACACACTGCAGAACATGTTATACAGGCATACCATGAACACAGCCAAGAGTGCTTTGAGTCTGCAATCACAAACAACAAGACACAATGCCATACACCCAGGCATCTGGCATGCTGGACACCATAAATTACTAAACTATTGAAGAGAATGAGGAAGCTACCACATGATAGACCAAACATGAAAAGTGAAGTAATCAGTGATCACTAGTATGGCAATAAAATGTGTCCACACATACAATCCACTAAGGCCAGGCAAAACAAGTATAATCTGTGAATCCAGTGGCAATGTGACACCTGTCCCAAGTACACACACAACAACAACTCACCCCAATAAATACAAATGTATGTGATAGACGCAACCAGGTAGCCAAACCAGGGCCTGAGCACCCCCAAATCAGTACTGTCAAAAGTAGTCAGGAGGACAAGGTAACCACATACACCACAAACCCAGTCCCACATAGACCTACAATGACTATAAACCAAACACATAAACACAAAAACATTCCCAGAGGCCCTAATTACAAACATACAACACCAACACAAGCCTCCAAAGCAGACACCCAATAAAACAAACCCCAGACATAGCACATGTAACACATAGTACACAAAGCTGGTGTGCCAAACAGTCACAGGACAGAAGGAGAAACAACATGCCTGATACAGTTGTAATAGGTGACTCCATAGTGAGACATGCTGCTGTCCCAGGGATGGCTTGCACCTGTTACCCATGAGCGTCTGGATATTGCCTAAGGCTTTTGCAAACTACAGAGATTCTCCTGTAGCCAAGGGTGAAAAGAGCAACCCACCACCATAGAACACAAAACTGGAAAGAAACAGAAGGGTAATGCTGATCAATGCCAGATGTGTAAACCTCAATATGCATGCTCCTGAGGCCCTCCCCAGTATGGAGAACATTGATGTCTGTCCAGTGATACAAACTTGCTGCAAGTCTCGTGACAGCACACCAGCACTACCAGGTAATACCACATATCATGTGTTATGGCCACAAAACCTGTAACAAAACATAAAAGGAGGGTGAATATCCATATTCAGCACAGACAGCCATACGTCCAGTTAACTGACAATGCTTATGTCATTGCAGTCCACCCATGTGCAACTAACTGTAGGCAAGACTGCTGTACAGTCTGTAGCATGCTACAGACCACACTCTCACACACAGGAACACCACCCCACTGTCCTGAAGACAGTGGACAGTATCAATGTACCACCAAATACAAAACAAGGTACACACAAATTACCACATAGGTGGTAAACCATTATGTGTGGAAGGAGTAATCAGGGACCTAGTGACACAAGTGGACAGTCACCTGTTATGTGACAGCCATATCGCCAATTTGTCTAGGAAGACTGTCTATATTGGACACTGTATCATGAAAGGATTCACATCTACGTCAGCAAAGGTCATTGTGTCCCTATACTGTTCCCCTATCAGACCATATTGTAATACAATGCCTCATGTGGGATGTACATTACCTGGCACCTGCAGCAGTTAGAAAGACCTCAAAGGTACCTCAGCAAGAGTCAGAAAGGGTCTCAAGTATATCTCATATGCTGCCTGGCTGATGACACCACAGCCGAATGCAGTCACATACTGCCAACACAGAGGCATTGTATGTCTGTTGTACAAGTCCATGTCCAACACAGAAGTAATGGACATGCTCCACCCCAGAAAAATCAAAGCCATCGGAGCTGTGTGAGGCAGAGATGTCAACCTTAACACATAATCAAATAGGATGTGCTGGAGGGACAGATACCTAACCCTGAGTCTCTCCACACCCTGGAACAGAATACCACTACATGTTAGGCAGAGACCCTCACTGACACTCTTCAACAGGAACTTAGCAAAATGGATGGATAATTGCAGGTGTACACTGGGGGTCTTTACTGTGTCATGTCCAGACAGAGGCACAGCTAAGTAAATCATAAGTGGCCATAATATTCACATAGCAAGGTGGCAAAAGCCACATGCACTGTGGCTAGGCTTACAAATGCCCTAGGGTGGATAGCCTAGTATGAACCTATGAACCTATTATGATACAAATTGTACAGGACACTAAGGATAACCCCAAGGCTGCTGCAACTGATGGTAGTAAGCGTGTTGTGAATTCCTGGATATGCTCTGGATCACACAAATATTGCAAACATACCAAACACACACACGTATTGCCAACATACATCCTGACAGGTGCAGTGCAAACCCCCATAATGCCAAATATCTTTCCCAGCAGACTGCTGCCTCCCTGACATTATATCAGCCTTACCACAGGATATGTACCCAAAGAGCAGTGTACAACAACAGTGGGTGTTCTCAAGAAAGGTGTCGTCTGAATGGATACTAAAAACAACCACCACAGAATCCTGAGAAGCTTGGTCTGCACAGCTATGGAAAGGAACAGCATGTACTGCAGACATAACGATATTGGGGATCTATTGACACCCGACCCTACCCAGTGTGGGTTTATGACGTGCAGACCCCACCCCTAAACATGTGTGACTCAGTTGAAACAGTGATTGAGGTCACTGATAAGGGCAATGTGGTCCACACAGTGTAGCTGGACCTTGCAAAGCCTTTCATACAATACCCTACGTGTTCAATATAGATATGCTCACCAGCTTATATATACACCCCAATGTCACTAGAGGGGTTGCAAACCAGACCAATGACAGAACTGACATGGCCAGACATGCTGCAGCCATGTCAGACTACAAACCACATATAACAGGTATCCCACAAAGCTTGGACCTGGGACCTTCCCTGTCTGGTATATATGCCCCATAGGTACAGGCCAACATGTAAGGACTGTGCATGAACATGTTTGCAGAGGACTACAAACCGCCTAACATATCTGACACTCCAGCTGACACAAGCATCCCACAAAAGGGCCACATAGAAACAGACAACCTGTGCCATAGCCATGTCAGCATGTGAAATGGAGAAAATTGTATAGTCAACCTCTGTGGATATACAGTAAGTCCCCACCAATTACCACATAGGTGTTAACCCATGACATACTTCACATGTAATGACGGACCTGGGTACACACGTTGATAGATATCCTGCATAGGACAAACATGTGGCTGTAGTGTTAACAGAAACAATCCATATACCAACCTAATCATGAAGGTTATGACATCTAGATAAGGGGAGGTCATTGTGGTTCTGCAGTTATCCTTCATTAGCGTTACAAATGACCACAACAGCCCCTGTGGGGTGTACCTCAGCAGACACCTCCATCAACTGTAAAGTCCACAACAGTACCTCACCAGGAGTATCAAAGAGCTGGAACACATGTAATGTGTCGCCTGATTAAACAGAGTGCAACTCCACACACTGCCATGCTGGCCACCCAGACACAAGCTGTGCCTGATGTAGAAAGCCATGTCCAAGCTGGAATCAATGAACATGCTGCACCTTGTACAATCTGAATGGCAGTGAGCTATGCACATGAGGGACCTGAACCCCAGCACTGACATACATAGGACAAGCTGTACTGCATTATCCATAACACAGAAGCCACCCCACGCATGAGTAAACTACCAGTACAGGTTATCCATAGAGTCACTCATTGATTCTCCTCAACAGGAATCTTAATGAGTGGATGGGAGATGGTAGGTTTACCCTGGGTATCAATGTTATGTCACAGGTAGACAGAGGCACAGTATACTAAACAAGACATATGTCATGGCAAACTACACTTACAATGTGTCGAAGGACAAACACACTCTCTGACTAGCATTAAAAATGGCCTAGGGCACATCAGTAGTGTTTGCCAATGTACACCTATGTTGTGGAATACACTACTGATGTTGGATGAGGCTGTTGTAAGTAGTTCATATCCGAACATAATGCAACATGGTCAGATAGGTTCATAGGTTCATAGGTTTATACTAGGCTATCTGCCCTAAGGCAGTTATAAGCCCAGCCCAGAGTTTTGTGGCATACGCCACCCCTTATATGGAAACAATACTGTGCCCATTAGTTTGTCGTGCCTCTGTCCAGCAGTGACACAGAGACGATCCCCAGGGTAAACCTATGATCTCCCATCCACAGGTAAAGAGTCCCCTTGAACAGAGTCAGTGAGGTGCTCTGCCTCACATGCACCGGGATTGTATTCCACAGCATAGGGAGTCTCTGAGTGGTACATCTATCCCTCGAATATGTCCTACTTATATCCCTGCTAAGGTTTAAGTCACTTGCCCTAGTGGTTCTGGTGGATTTGGTGATTTTGAGGTGGAGCATGTCCATTACTTCCTGGTTGGACATGGCCTTGCATGTCAGGCACTTGTCACCTCTGAGCAGATGGTATGTGACTGAATAGAGCTGGAGTGTCTTCAATCTGGCAGCATATGACAGATGTTGGAGACCCTTTATCCTTTTGGTGTGGGACTTTTGGGGTCTCTCCAATTGCTGCAGATGTTGGGTGAGATACATCCAGAATGGGGCATTGTACTCGATCATTGGTCTGATAAGTGAAGAGTACAGGGGAACAATGACCTCACTAGATCTGGATGTGAATCCCTTCCTGATCAGGTGGGCAATGTAGAAGGTCTTTCTATCCACGTTAGCAACGTGAGTGTCAGGAGAAAGGCCACTGTCAACCTGGGTCCCCAGGTCTATGATAACCTCCTCTGTGCTTACAGGATTGCCACCTATATGGTAGCTTGGGGTTACCTTGCTTTTCCCGAAGGGTATGACTATACATGTTTTGGCATTTACCGTCAGGCCATGGCTCTGGCACCAGCTATCAGTGTCTGTGAGTCCCTTCTGAAGGATATCCGTGTCTGATGCACTGTCCAGTATGGTGCCCAGTTTGTAGTCATCTGCAAACCTTGTCAGCAAAAGTCCTCCCATGTTGGCCTGTACCTCTGAGAAGTAGATGACGAACAATAGGGGGCCAAGGACTGAGCCCTGTGGGACACCACTTGTGACCGGCTTGGAGTCTGACATAGCGCCAGCAACTCTAACCCTGTGGGTCCTGTCCTTAAGCCAGTTTGCAACCCAACTTGTGACATATGGGTTTACATTTAGGTTGGTAGGTTTTTCTACAATACCCGAGTGGGGTATTGTGTCGAAAGCCTTTGCAAGGTCAAGGTAGGCTGTATGGACTGCCCTTCCCTCAGCAATGGCCTTAGTGACTGTTTTGAAGAAGTCAACCAAGTTCAAAAGGCATGATCTGCCCTTGACCAAGCCAAACTGGGATGGGTCCAATGTCTGCATGTCCCCTATATCTTTGTTTATGAGCTCCATTATGATCCTCTCCATAGCTTTGCAGACTAGACTTGTTAAGCTTATGGGGCAGTAATTACCAGGGTCCGTAGAGGCACCGCCTTTGTGCAGATGTGCACAACTGGACCTTAACCAGGCTGTTGTGCACACTATGGAAATGTAAAGCAGAGATAGGACTAAAGCCCAGGATACTGTCCACCACAGTGAAAGTACTGAACCACTACACTATACAGTACTACAGTGTTAGGTCAGTATGAACGGATGTCGACAATTGTATGCAAAGTATCCCATGCAAAACCTGCAGGCACAGTATAATCCCTGTTGTGTTCACACAAAAAGCATTTGGACAGTAACTACACAACATGGCACAGAACACACAACCATAAACTGGAGATATTTGTTGAAGGTCACACTCATCCACAAATGTGATGGGCTGCAGAGTTCAACATATGGAAAGCTCACACTGAGCATGCTCTCACACTTAGATAAATGAGACATCTTTCACACAACATGCCATGGGAAGGCTGAACTGGGCATGCTCACACACTTAGTCCAAATGTTACTCATAGCAACTGTGAAAACACACCAGAGGATGCTCATTCCCCTTTCTAGACACTGATCATGTCAGCACCCTATAAGTAAATCAGGAGAAAAGAAATCTCCCAGTAATGCGAGTAGCGCGCTCTGCTAATGCATCTGTCTCTAGTGTCATAACATAATTAAGTAGGGGTTTGAATCCGGCAAGTGTGTGTAAAGGGGGGTAAGTGTGTATGAAAGGAACATCCCTTTTGGCAACTTTGTAAACACACCACAGGATGCTCATTCCACTTTCTAAACTCTGATGATGTCAGCACCCTATAAGTATATCAGGGGAAAAGAAACCTCCCAATAATGTAAATAGCGCACTTTGCTAATGCGTCTGTCTCTAGTGTCATAACGTAGTTAGGTAGGGGTTTGAATCCAGCAAGTGTGAAGGGGTGTATGAAAAGAACATTCCTTTTGGCAACTGTGTAAACACACCACAGGATGCTCATTCCACTTTCTAAACTCTGATGATGTCAGCACCCTATAAGTATATCAGGAGAAAAAGAATCTCCCAGTAATGCTAATAGCGTGCTCTGTTAATGCATCTGTCTCTAGTGTCATAACATCATTAGGTAGGCGTTTGAATCCAACAAGTGGCAAGTGTGTGTGAGGGGGGATATGTGTGTGTGTATAAAAGGAACATCTCTTTTGGCAACTGTGAAAACACACCACAGGATGCTCATTCCCCTTTCTAAACTCTGATGATGTCAGCACCCTATAAGTATATCAGGGGAAAAGAAATCTCCCAGTAATGCAAATAGCGCACTCTGCTAATGCATCCGTCTCTAGTGTCATAACCTAGTTAGATAGGGGTTTGAGTTCAGCAAGTATGTGTGAAGGGGGGTAAGTGTGTATGAAAGGAGCATCCCTTTTGGCAACTGTGAAAACACACCACAGGATGCTCATTCCCCTTTCTAAACTCTGATGATGTCAGCACCCTATATGTATATCAGGAGAAAGGAAATCTCCCACTAATGAGAATAGCGCGCTTCGCTAACGCGTCTATCTCTAGTGTCATAACATAGTTAGGTGGGGTTTGAATCCAGCAAGTGTGTAAAGGGGATAAGTGTGTATGAAAGAAATATCCATTTTGGCAACTGGGAAAACACACTACAGGATGCACATACCCCTTTCTAAATGATATTACAATTATTTATGGCTTTTGATTACAGACATGTCACGTGTGTTTTGCCCACACAGAATGCCCATGCTGCGGGTTGTCTCTCACAATAATGCATGACATTGATTAAACCAGTTATGGCAATGCACACATGATGTATGTGTGTGACAAATACACATATGTACCTGTGACCTTCAATAGTTACCATGTGTGATGCCTGCCACATGTGAATACATGGTATTTGCACAGGGTAACATTATGACTGTGGTCTTCTGTGCAGGTGCTGCATGTGGGATGTGTATATACAGTGTGAGATGTAGATGCTATCAGCCTAGTAGTGAGGGATACACACCTGGTCTGGGGCATATAGTCTACATGTTGTTGATGAACCGGTGCTGCATGTCTTCACCTGTTGTGGGAGTGGTAAGACGTTGTTCCATAGCAATGCAGTGACCGCATGCTAAGAACCGTTCAGCTAGGGTGTTGTAGCTACAGTAATTCATCAGCATTCAGTAATATGTTAGCATCCCTGGTGAGGGTCTGATGCCAACCAAGGTCAGGGTTCTACCAGCCTGTGTCACTTGGTCAGTGATCCCTTCCATGTTCCCTATCATGTATCCCAGTGAGGGACATCACACATCAGCTGTAGTGGCATGGACAATGACTGAATCATATGTGTCCATGCATCTGACTGACATGTATGCTTGTGTTATGTGGTGGACCATAGTGCCCCATGAGCATATCACTGTGACCTTCACCTTGTCCAGCCTGGTGAGCATGTCCTCACTGTACTGGACAATTAAAGTACCTAACACAACCGCAGCAGTAGTGTTGTATAGCTGTACAGACTGTGCTTGTTTGGCACACAGGATTTGTGTGCTATGTGTTATGCGTGCTGTATGCAGGCCTAACGTATGCCTGTGTGCCAGCTGCAGAGGTGTCTGCCAGTCATGCAGGATGCTATCCTTAGGCTCCATGAATGGCCCGGTGTGTTTCCGTGCTTGTATTGCTGTCAGTGTAGGTCCACATCAGACTGGTATTGCAGTCACTATAGTATTTCATGCCACCTGACAGGTTATGCCAGTACTGGGTTCAGAGGGCTTAGTCCACAGTTTGGCCGTGTGTTTCCATCTCATACATGTGTTGTACATCCATGGGTAGGGTATAGGGTCGACTGTGTACATGTGGCAGCTGAGACATTACTACATGACTCACATATTCCACAACTGTACCATAGAGGTGGCTGACAACTGACCTTTGCACATGCTACCATAGTATTGAGATTGCATTGGTGATTAACAGCACATAGGGCCAATGGTGAACAAGATACATAGGTCCATAGGTTCATAGAAGGATATCTGCCCTAGGGCATTTATACACCTAGCCAGAATGTGTGTGGCTTTCACCATGCATTGTAAATCTATCTTGCTATGCCCTTTTCCAAGGTTAGTATACTCTGCGTCTGCCTAACAGTGACACATAAGTGATACCCAGGGTAAACCTACAATGTCACATCCAGTCATTAATATCACTCTTGAAGATAGTCACTGAGTGACTCTGCCTAACCTCTATTGGGATAATATTCTAGAATGAAGGGAGCCTCTGAGTTATGAATGTGTCCCTCCAGCATGTGCTATGTATATCACTCCTGAGGTTCAAGTCTTTCCAGTGTGTATCCTGATGGGATCTGGATATTCTGAGGTGCAGCATGGCCATTAAGTCAGGGTCTGACATGGCTTCATATATCAGGCACAGATTGCCTATGAAGAGGCAGTATGCCACTGAGTAGAGCTGCTGTTTCTTTAACCAGTCAGTATGTGGCATCTGTTTGAGCCCTTTGATCCTCTTGTTGAGGCACGTATGTGGTCTTTCCAGTTGCTGCAGGTGTCTGGTAAGGTGCATGCCGACAGGGTCATTGTAGTCATTTATGGGCATGATGAGGGATGAGTAAAGAGGCACAATGTCCTCCCTTGATCTACATGTGAATCCCATCATGATGATGTGGCCCATATAAAATGTTTTCCTAACCACTTTGTCCATGTTGTTGTCAAATGGTAGAATGGTATCAACCTGTGTACCCCAAGGTCCATAATTCCTTCATCTGCACTTAATGGATTAACACATATGTGGTACTTTGTGGTTACTTTGTGTTTGACAAAGGGGATGACTATATGCTTTTTGGCATTCAGCTTGTGGCCATGGCTGTGGCACAAGTCGTGTGTTTGCAAGAGGCCCTTTTGAAGGATGCGTGTGTTAGCTGGAGAGTTGATTATGGTGTCCGGTTTGCAGTCATCTGCGACTTGCTCAGCCACAGTACTTCCATGTTGGCGTGTACCTCTGATAAATATATAATGAACATGACAGATCCCAGGGCTGAGCCTTGTGGGACACCACTTGTAACTGGTTTGGAGCCTGACATGGCTCCAGCGATTCTAACCAGGTGTGTTCTGCCCTTGAGACACTGTGCAATATCCGTAGTGACATAGGGGTTAATATGTACACTGGTGAGCTTCCCTAGAATGCACAAGTGGGGTATTGTATCAAAGGCTTATGCAAGGTCCAGGTAGGCTGTGTAGACCACCTTCCCCTTGACAGTGGCCTTGGTGACTGTTTCAAAGAAATCAAACAGGTTTGAGAGGCAGGATCTGCCATTAACAAAGCCAAACTGTGTATGGTGACATGTCTGTAGGACCCCAATATCTATATATATGAGGTTCATGATGATCCTTGCCATAGCTTTGCAGACCAAGCTATTCAGACGTATGGGGCGAATAGTGTCCAGGATCCGTTAAGGCACCACCTGAATGTAGAGGGACCACTGTTGCTGTACGCCACTCTTTGGCCACATATCGTGTAGTGAGGCTGGGATTGAACAGTAGTGTTATGTCTGGGTGTAGCTCTTCTTGGGGTTCATGTAGGACACAGCCTGGGACACTGTCTGGTCCCATTGATGCAGTGTTTATTGCTTTGGAGAGGGCAGCTCTTACCTGAGCATCTGGGATGTCAGGGGGGGCAGCACTCTGCTGGGAGACATATATGCCCTTTTGGTGTGGTGGGGAGAAGGTAGCAGTGAACCTGTCCACTAGGATGATGGCAATGTCTGTGTATTTGGTATTTCGTGTGACATCTTGGACTACCTCTGAGCATATCTGGGTATTACCACCCAGGTTCCTAACATAACTACAGAAAGCCTTGTGATTATCCTCAGTGTCTTGTAGAATCTTCTCTCAAAGATGGCCTTAGACAATCTTATGAGTGCCTGTAGTTGTCTTCTAATACTCATCAGTGATGCCTTCACATTTTGGGAGTTTGTTGTATCATGTAGTGGCTTCATCCTTCTATTGTATAGTTTGTTTATGGCTGGTGTCCAGCACACAGGACGTCTGCCTTTGGAGGATTGGGTCTTGCTTTCATATGTGATTGCATGATCCATGCATTCCTGAATGTGTCCATAGAATGCCTTTATACAGGTATCTGCAGTCTGGTGAATATTTTCAACAGGCCTGAGGGCTTTGAATGTTTCCACATCATTTATGAGGAGTGTGAACATGCTTGACATGAGCTGTTGACTGACGTCCCGCCCTCCAGACTGAGCAAGGTGAGGGTCACATTTAGCTACCTGTCGGGTGATAGAATGTGCCACATAACACAAGCACACAGGTCACTCCACAGCAAGTACAAGTATGAGGCAGTCATTGTCCATGCTGGTGTGAACAACCTGAGACGTACCTCCCTGGACCACATGGAAAGAGACACAGAGGAGCTCTTACAGCACCCTCTCAAACTCAGGACTCCCACACAGCCTTCATGCTGACACAGGAGAGTATAGATTTCTCTGCAAACACCATCATACTGGGTGACGTCAGCTACCCAAACATAGACTGTGAACATTACTCAAGCCACAATACACAAGCTCTAGGGTTCCCATAGTTCAGACACTCTTTAGCTATGGGACAGGTAGTCAACTTTCCCACAAGAGGGGCAAATATACTAGACCTGATCATCACAAACATGAGTACAAAATGCTCACCACTTGAAGTATATCCCTCATTGTTGCAATCGAACCATATACTAATCACACTGGAGTACTGGATCCCCCACATATGCAAACCTCAAACACATTGATGTGTGTGTGGGAAATGCCCCTATTAGCAACTGTGACAGTACACTACAGGATGCAGATTCCCCTTTTGAAACACTGATGATGTCAGCACTCTATAACTATATTACCTGACTTAAAGTTCGCCAGTAGTTCATATAGCATGCTCCACTAATGCGTCTGTCTCTGGTGTCATAACATAGTTAGGTAGGGGTTTGAATCCTGCAAAAAGAATGTATGTGTATTAGTATGATTAGGGTTTGTGTGTGCATAATGCTGTGAGGGAAAAGTGCTTTTTGCCAACTGGGAGAACACACTGCAGGGTGCACATCCCTCTTTCTAAACACAGATGATGTCAGCACCCTCTAAGTACAGCATTAGAAAAAATTTCTCCAACTAATGCAAATAGCACACTCTGCTAATTTGTCTGCCTCTAGTGTCATAACACAGTTAGGTAGGGGTTTGAATCTTGCAAATGGAAAGTATGTGTTTTACTGTGGGTGGGGTTAGTGTGTGTGCACAATGGTGGGGTGGGATGTGGCTTTTGCCAATTGGGGCTATGCACTACAGGGTGCACATTTCCCTTAACAAAGAGTGATGTTGACAGCACCCTATACAAACAAAACAGCAAAAGAGAAGGTGTTGGTACCAATAACGCATGTAAGGTAACACTTCTTCAAGTAATGTCCACAAAACGAAGTAGGATAAATGAACAATCCTTTTACTCTATACAAACAACATGACAACAGACAACTGCCAGTACTCAGTATAGTGCTACATGCTACTGTAACACGCACATGTACCAGAATATACCTAGATAGTGTTTTGAAGCCTGAATGTGGCAAGTGTGTGTATGTGGGATGTTTCTGTGTGTGCATTTCCATAGAAAACATGTTTGATGTGGCAATCAGGGTACCACAGTACCTGATGCACATAACACTTTAAACTAATGAAGTTGCCTGCACCCTGTGAGTACAGGTAGAGAGGAGGAAATCGGTAGTAATCCACATAGTGCACTTTTCAAATGTGTACCTGTCATGTATAGACAGCTACTCATGTAGGGTAATAAATAATGAGAATGGCAGGTGAGCGTGTGCATGTGTGGGGGTAGCAGGGTGTGTGTAAATGCATGTGTGACAGAACAGATACATATAACTGAATCTACATAACAGCACATGATGCACATTCCCATAGTCAATGGTAGCATGTGATGGTGTGCAGCTGGTACACTTTGGTAAGTAGTATGGGTGCAGATAACAATTCAGCAACACAGGCAACATGTCTGAAACACTCTGGGTGTTCATCCCTACATACTGTATGTGTGTTGCCATCCAACCCTGTGATGTGGACACACATTACTCAGCCTGGATATACATATCCCAACAACACCACAAGCACAGTACACTACCTTGCTATGTATGCATGTAATTACACAGTTATTCACTAGTTAGGACTGTGATGCTATCCATGCAGCCCACTGGGCCAGTGGAAGCCACAACACACACTGCTGGCCCCTTTGCAAAAGCTTACCACAGACATCCCACATAGTGCATGTACTGTGCACGCACATATCTAACCCAGACCGTATGCACACCACTTATGTATCCTGTCCAGTGGACTACAGATATAGGCACATTGTATAACAATAGCAGGAGGCTACTGCAGCACAGGGCAGATTCACATGAAGGCAAGGCATCTGTGGTCAGCAGTGTTAAGATGCTTCACATTCACCACATGCACAGATATTGGCAACATTGTTGCAGACAGTTTAGGTGCAGGTACCCCCCCATTCTCCTACACAAGTGGAATTAGTTATCACAGATGACTGTAACCTCCCTATCATCTCATATGTCCAGGTGAGGGCCACCATCAACATTGCAGAACACATAGCATCACTGTTACAAAATGGTATCCCTGGATGTGTGATACGTTCACCCTAGAGGACATAGCACCACATTACAGACTGATATTAATCCCTGGCCATACTACAGGATATGTACCTGAACAGTGCCATACATACACAGTGGTCCCACACCAATGAGGAGGAACCTCTACTGACCATGGGAACTACTGCATCATATGCATAACTGGCCTTGTGTTCTAAGCTATGGAAGTTTTAAGTATGGACAGCATGTACAGCAATATTACATATGTATATATTTCAGGACTATGTACACACAACCTATCTCATGGACATAGCTATAGATAGTGAACTATGATACATTTGGAGGTGTCACAGTAAGCAATATTAACCTGCTACTTTGCATTACCTGTGTTTGTGGCAGCTGTTGCTGTGTCAGTGGTGCTGCTTGCTGTTTGCTGCTGCTGCTGCTGGTTTTGCTGCTGGCTGTCTTTATTTCTGTTTTGTTCTCTCTATGTCTCCCTCTCTCTTTCTCTGTCGGTTTTGTGCAATGAATGTATTGCATGTGTGGAGTCTGGGTACTGGATGCTTTTGTAGGTATCTGCATAGGTCCATGTGATGGCCTCTGCACCAATTGTAAGGCAGCATTTGCTAATTGCATGCAGCCAGTTGTCTACTGATTGCATGTCTCACTGTGATTTCAGGACAGTGCTATAAAAGGGTATGTGAGATAGGCATTGCCCTTTCAGATTGTAAGGGCGTGGACCATGCTGGTATGCTGTTGACAGTGTTCTGTGAGTGTGAAGGTTAGTACGTCTCTCATGCTTCATGCTGTGTTGTAAATTCAGGTTGCTGCATTTCTCTCACCTGTTCCCTGTAGTGAGTGTGCATGCATACTGACACCTACAACTATATTTCATATGTATTGCTATATATATATATATATGTGTACATATACATACTATCATATATGTACATTAGCTGACATTATTGGGTACAAGCTAACAATTAGCAGGGCTGTTTCTGTTAACACTACACTAGTATGGGAATCCAGTAATTGGGATAGTAAAAGTCTGCCTGACATGCTTTGGGTAGTACACATACTATATTGCCTTTATCTTCATTCCTACTATTACATGTTCCACTTATTTTAGCACTATATTCCTGTATGAGAGTCATGGCTTACTGGTAGGTCATACAGACTAGTGTTACAATGGTCTTGTGGTAGGGCCTACTAGTATGCTTATATTTTGCTTTCAAATTGAGTACAGGGCCTATCAATCAAAGTGCTGGAGGCACCTTTAAGCAGTTAAGGGGTTAGTAGGTCTCACAGGAGTCAGGCTGTGTTGCAGATCCTGGTTGCTGCATTTATCTTCACTGTTTCCTGTAGTGAGTGTGTATGGATACTGACACCTACCACTATATTTCATATGTATTAAAATGTATATATATATATATATATATATATATATATATATATATATATATATATATATATATATATATATGTGTGTGTGTACATATATATACCTTCATATATGTACATTACCTTACATTATTATGTACAAGCTAACAATTAGCAGGGCTGTTTCTGTTAACACTAAACTAGTATGGGAATCCAGTAATTTGGGCATTAAAATCTACCTGACATGCTTTTGGTAGTATACATCCTATATTGCCTTTATATTGATTCCTTCTATTACATGTTATATATATTTTAGCACTATGTTCTTGTATGAGAGTCATGGCTTAGTGGTAGATTATACAGATTAGTGTTACCAAGGTCCTGGGTTCGAGATTGGCAGTGGAAATTTATTTTTCTTTCGAAATGAGTACAGGACTTTTCAATCAAAGTGCCAAAGGCACTTTTAAGCATTTAAAACCAGGTCTGCACTTTATGCGCTGAGCTCACGCATGCGCACTGGTGGTGAGCACCACAGACACAAGCGACACCCGCTATTTTCTTTGAAAGAAAAGAAAAAGGGGTGACAGGAAAGTGTTGAAAAAGGGGTCACAAAGAGGATAAGACAGTAGGGAAACAAGCTTGGAATTTGCAGGAAGGATGTAGGTGAGGCCCATAGCTGCCCATGTCTTTCTCAGCAACAGCTGTGCATTTGTATGCAATTTGGTGTGAAATTTGGAACCTTCCACCCCTGAGAGAGGTGTCAGGACAACATTAATACCTGTTGTACAGCCAATTGTAATTAATAGTTTCAATGTCCAGCGGACATGTGTGCAACATGGACAGCTATGTATGGGGCGTAATTTTTTTGTGGGTACAGAGTGCCCTTTTTTTTTTTTTTAATCAGGTGAGAGTGGTATGTCAGGTGAGGTAGTCAGTATAGCTGGGGAGGTAGGTTGGGTAGGTTAACAGACAAGACAGATAAGACGCATACAGGGGCGGTGTATGACACATGTGGGGGGGTTACACAATTGACGGGGACGGAGGTTGGGATATCCAAGGCACATGAGCCCACAGATGGCAACAGTGGAACTGATATCCCCACCCATAGGCAGTTGCCACTGTTCCTTCACAGCCCAGGATGGGGCTGTGCTGGGGGCTGTGCAGGCGGGACAACGGGCAAGCCCGTAAGCTGTGCCACCAGGGCCTCAAGCTGGCGTAGGGGCCCAAGAACAGAGTCTTGGATCTCCCTTCGCACCACAGACCGGACACCTTGGAGGGTGAGTGGACGTGCTCCTCCGGCCACGCTTGCAGAGGGGGGATGGGCCCCATCCCCTGCAGCGCTTCCACCCGAAGGTGGCACAGGGCCACCGGAGGAGGGTCTGGCCTGGGCACTAGTGTCAGGTGCAGTCGCCAGCTGAGGTGGGAGAGGTGGGTCCGCTGGGACCTGCCTTCCCAAGCGTTCTAGGTTTGTGTGTATGTTATGTTAGTTTGGGTTAGTGGCATATTATTCCATTCAAATTAGTTGTAACAGCATGCATTGGTATTCCCATTAAATAAACACCCAGATATTAACACCATTGAACAACGGGCATATCAATATCACATGCATTATTTGAACGGAAATATACAATCAAACAACATGCAGGGTTGATTAATGGCAACAGGCCATCAGGTTTGCAGGTTTGCAGGTATGACCAGGGCACATGCAACAACAGACATGCATATATTTTTGAAACAGGACAAATGTCCATGGTTAATGAAATGTTCACATACCAATATTTGGTGTTTTTTAATTTGCAATTATAGGGTGGGGTGGAGAAAGAAAATGATGACACATTCATAAATAATACATTGATATACATTTGTAATAGAAACACAATTAACTTGTGGGTGATAGTTTCCAAATGATTTTACTTGACTGTCATGCTAGACCTGTTACAGATACATCACTATCCTAGTTATTTTGAATTTGATCAGATACATCATCCTGCTACACTTTGATGACAGGGCAGGGGACAACTATGGATGTTTAGTATGTCAGACAATCATTCATTATATCTGCAAATTGCTGACTGTGATCACCATATACAGATTTTGGCCTGAACATTCAAGAGTCAGACACACTGAAATCAGTTTGGGATGTTAAGTTTTAATTCCCACATGCATTTAGTTCTGTAGAACCACACTGAAGCTTATATATTCAGGTGTTATTACTACTTTATTCATTGATACATGACCCTTTCTGTCACTCTCACACATCCTGCAATTTCACAGTTCAGGTTGGTACTTCTAGGCTTTGTTCACATATTAGACCTGTGGGGATTCCAACACTTTCCAGAAGCCTCACTTCTGTCATGATTCAGCATTTCAACAGGGATATATCTCACATGTGATTGCCTCAGATTCTGAAGCTGTACTCTTGAGACTACTGCAGGTTATACTACATTTAATTAATGGTGGGACATCTGTATTACAGCACTATTTATTTCTATCACTTATATTTCCAATTTCACTTGCATACTGATGAACTTGTTGCAGCCATACCTGCAGACTTTACTTGCTGCTTGCACATTCTATTACTTTTAAGCAATACACTGCAGTGTTCTGCTACATGCTACACTATAATATGTATTTACAAGTACTAGGTGGGATTACTAACCTGCATGGTGGCGCAGCCGCACCAGTCTGCGGTCATGTGTCTCTCGATTTATAGACCGGACACCTGCAGCTGTAATACAAAACAAGTAATATTGGGATACACATCTCCATGGTATCAGCTAGTTGAATTCCTTCCATACATAGGTAAAATGTAACTTACTCAGTAGTGGGGCGTTGGGCATATCCCAGGCCTCCTGGATCCATTGGGTCAACTGGTCTTGCTTACGTCGCTTCAGGTCCGCATGGTGGTGATGGACCTGCTCACCAGTGCGTGGAATCCCAGTAGCACTAGTAAGATCATGAGCCAACTGGTCCCATGCCTCCGCCTGCACGCTCCCCATGAGACCTGGCCCTGCATGAGTTGGGCCTCATGATGGTGAACTAGGAGCCAGACCATGTATCTGGACTCCTCAACGCCCCACCGCTGTGCTCAAAAGCAACGTCCCTCCCCTACTCCACTCATTCTGCCTGCAGGTCTATTCTACAATCGTTTATGCTTTGTATTCCCGCCTATGGGGCTTATATATGCCGATTTTCCCACACATTTCTATGATTGGTCGGTTTAGAATTGTATCTACTTCACAGAAACTGCTTTATCATGCTCCATTTTGGATTACATCCTATATATATGCTATTTCTGCATTTCTAAGTACTGTTGTCATGGCTTAGTGGTTTAGTACCTTGATTCTAGTGCATGGTATTCGGGTTGAAGCTGACTACTGAATTTTAATTTTTATGACTGTCTGGAAATGACTTCAGGACCTGTCAATCAAACATGCCAAAAGCACTTTTAAGCACTTAAAACCAGGACTGCGCTCGTTTGCGTGGAGCTCACGCATGACTGCTGGTTAGCTTGTGACGCCCAAACGGTGTGCTGGGTTACACCTTAATTGGCTAGTAACACATATGTTAAGCTAAGCACAGCTAGTTGCACACAGTTTGAGCCTGTTAAACCAGTGCTTAGCTCTGAGCAAGCAATTTGCAGTTTGTGAAACACTACTCAGCTACGGGCACTCTGTCTCACTGCAGTTTAACTACCAGTACATTTCTAACAATATTTATTCTTGTATTACTTGGAAATATATGCTCCATTTCATTCCATTTTACAAAAGGAAATACTTATACATTTGTACAATACTGTCAGGGCCTTTTAGTGCTTATTTACAAAAAAAAAAAAGGGTGTTGTGTGGGCTCAAACCTTGCCTGCCTGCAAGCCGACAACTCTACCACTCTGCTATTACTTCTTGACTTACTTTGCATATTTAGTTCTTATATCCTTTTCCACTGATTGCTAACTGCAGTTGCGCTAGTAGCACACCCAGCTTACCCAGCGCACACAGTAGCAAACATTTACGGGTTTAAAAAAATAAAACAGTTTTATTTTCATTTTATAACATCTGTTCACTCTTTACATTGCTGGTCTGTGGGGCATGTGTTGTGTAGTGTGTTTATTCACATTTCCATGGCCTTTCTCGTGGCTGTTTACTCTCAGCCATTATAGACTTCCGGGGTGTCCGCTTGCAGGGCTTAGCCAACGGACACTACTGTCTTACACGGTCCGTGTAAGAGTTACAGTGTGATTCAGCTTGCCTCATGCACCTCATGCACATGCATGACATGCTGACATCACACTGTTTAACTGCAGCCTCCGTGTAAGAGTTATAACTCTTACACGGAGGCTTCCTGAATCTGGCCCTAAGGTCTATTCATCCAACTGATTGTTAAATAATTTATTTTTTTATATTTTGGATGACACAACAGAACATTGTGTATAGTGTGAGTAAATTTAGTAATTCTAAATGACATTGACAGAAATCATGTTATGGCACTGAAGATGAAAGGTGGAATTATGTCATAAACTACAGTTCCCATTGTAGGGATGATACCGCTTCATGAATGCTACTGACTCTTGTAGGTTGAGTAACATATATTATGCTTGCAGATCTTATACATTTCTAAAATTATCAGATTTGGAAATATAGTTATGACCCTTACAATCATTTAGGCTATTCCACACTTTCAAAGATTAATGCTTAAATCACATCATAAAACTTCATTTTCTTTCTAATGGAAAATATTTTCCTGATGCTTCTGACAAAGAAAATGTATTTCTCCAGTCTGTCCAGATCTGGATCATGGCCAAATTGGATTCTAGACAGGGTAACTAACTACCCGCCTCATATCCAGTTCAGTGTTTCATTACTTGTATGTCTCTCCTGAGTTACAATAAACTTTGTTATAATTTGTCAGTGTGCATGCTATTTAATTCTTTACTTTGAAATGATTGCAGAGATTTACAAGTCATTTAACACTTTTATTTTAAAATTTACAGAAAAACATTGACAAACATTTTCTAAACAAAATAAAATCTAACATTGAAAAAAAAAGACATCATGAGAAAAAGTAAATTTATTTTCCACTGAAGCTCACATTTAGAGATTTACTGGGATTCAGACTCAAATACATAGTAAAATGCTAATTAGTTTCTATGTTAAGGGTACTTCAGTTCAAAAGACAAATGTGCAATGGGCTTTTTAACACCCTGCAAGTGTGACATCCCCTAGCACATAAGTGTCCCTTTGCAGGAGATGCCCAGTAGTACTGTCTGGTGAAGTAACTTGGCAGATTCCCATAAAAGACAGATGAAGACTCAGGGAATCAAACTATGTACAACAGGAAACTGCTCTTTAAGGTCTCATAGCATTAGTTATCTGCACTAATTGTTAGACAGAGTGCTGAAGCCTATGTAGTTCTATGACTGATGCTGACAGACTGTAATCCTCTATTATTTACACAAAAGATGGTGTGGACAATTAAGCTTCCTCTTGGCTCTCATAGTGAAGGTCCAGGGTTGACTCTGACCAAGTCACATAATTAGACAATACCCCATCTCACACACACACACACACACACACACACACACACACACACACACACACACACACACACACATACCTCTGCAGATTTGTCCTCTGCTCTTCATTTTATAACTCCTATTCCCTATGTGGAGTGAAAGTGACATATATGCTGATGTGCATTGAACAGGCTTAACTTGAACTGATATGGCTCCATATGTGTTAACTTTTGTAGCAGAACAAATCAACACTTGTGTAATGGAGCAAATAAACACATGCAGATATATTAACTTTTACACTAGGAGCATTTACTGCTCTCCCAACCAACAACAGACCGTAGGCAGCTATCTAGGTCCCCTAGTACTGGATCCTGCTCTGAGACTATCAAAAATATACTGTTGAGATTACAGGAGCAACAAACCTAGGCTCATATGATTTATCTCTGTTCTTGCCATATGATTTTTGTTAACAAGTTCAACAATCAGTGCAGCCTTTTGAGATGATACCTTCCCACTAAGAATTTAGTTGGCTTTATTCAGTTAGCATGTTTCATCATGTATAATGGATGGTGCATTTATATAAAGGGATCTTTGCTCTATCTAGCTTGAACTTAACCAGTAAGTCACAAAGAGCTCAGTCCTGAGACCATGGTTATCTAACATTTACATAACAACTACCCTACACAATGATCATGTGAATTTTGCAAGCAACGCCAAGGAAATGTGTCACCAAGTTTGGAAAATCATCTTACTCTTTTTTTCTCACAAGTGTATTTTCCAACAGTAAATGTATAATCATTAATATAATTGTATTCCTTTGCATTTATATTAACATTTGTGCTTATACTTGTTTTAGAATGAACTCTAAACCTGTATGAATTCTGCTTAGCTATTTTTTGCAAGTATTTTGCACCAAACCAAGTCATGTAATACTTCTTATACTGATATATTCTGTTGTTGTATTTCTGTTCTTCTGTGAGATGGGCCATAGCTTAATATGGTCAACAGACCAGTCTACTCACCCACTAAGTGAATTGCAAATAAATAATACATATTTTTTTCCATACTACATGGTGAACATTATTGTTATACAAGACCTGTTTATTGTAAATTTCTGAGTTATAGGTGCAACTCAATAACAAATGTACAGATTAAAAAACCTCACAAAAATTGATTGTACTTTTGAAGATATAAATTGACCCTAAGAGAATTAATTAAACTCTCGTAATCTTATTAGCACTAAATCTGTTGTCGTACCTATAGAGTTGATCATAAAGTTAATGTATGTCTCTTAGATGAAGCTGACATGTCCTACCATACATGTTAATTGTGACTTACAAGAAGATGTAGTTTATGTTGCAGGTCACAAGAATAAAGGAAAACAATCGTTATAGTTAATGGTAGAGAGAAGGTTTACAATTTCATTAAAACTGTTTTGTTGAATGTATCTCAGAGATTATCCCTTCTCAGGCTATCCAGTCATGTGAATCAGAGCTCTTCCTAAGCCTATTCAAATGCAGTTTGGATCAAAGTTTGGGAAACTGCAAATACATCCCTGGTTTGTCATCTGTTTTCCTTATGGACAGTAGTAGCTTACAGATGGCCTAAGGCAAAGGCACAGATCTAAACCAAAGCAGGTCTAGTCTGGAGGTATTGATAATTGGGAAAATTGGGCCATGAATGGCTAGATGTAAAATATTTCTAGGGCTATTAGCCTAGTAACCTCCTTTGATCCTAGGAATGCAACTTATCTGTCATTCCTTATAATAGCTAGTCATGCAGTGTGTTTTGAGTGTTATGGCATACTGGAGGATAGAAATATATTTGAGTACCAGTTTTCAAACTGAAATGCATTTCTGTTTTTCTCAGGGTTGTATGGTTGTGTGGTCCTTTACTTAGTATATTACTGTAAAGGTATATGTTTAGCATTGTACTTAACATCAGGGTACAGGAGACAGAGGTGCATTGGGTTTGCTTCCTTTCACTATATTGACAATTTATATGTTTCACCCATGACTTGGATTGATTTTGATGTACTTGTACTGGAAATAGTGAAGTTGACATATTTTGTATAGACTTCAAATAATGGATCCATTGATAAAGACCTCGGGCAACTATAAATAAATACCCTACACAATGACCAATGAAGTAGAGCAGGTTTAGTTGTATACCTTAGTCATAGCTCTTTATTTATAATGAGTTTCTTTCCTAACATTTCAAAATCTTTTTATGGATAGTCATAGATCTGGCAATGTACGATCAGACTAGAGTTATAGTTAACGTATATCAGCATTATCATCTTCTTGAATTTTGTTTAAGATTAATATGCCTATGTGCAGCTCACTTTCCTCTCCCTTCTCTGTCCATTTTTTACACCATGTTCATATTTCACAGTTTCAAATTATCTTAATTTAATAATAATAATAATAATAATACTTCCATATTTTAATCATTTTGACTCATTTTATTT
Source organism: Protopterus annectens (assembly GCF_019279795.1). Taxonomy (NCBI): domain Eukaryota; kingdom Metazoa; phylum Chordata; order Ceratodontiformes; family Protopteridae; genus Protopterus; species Protopterus annectens. The sequence goes on along the minus strand of NC_056737.1, from coordinate 1,658,164,088 downwards.
GATAAAACAATGTTATGGATGTACCACAGGTATGAGAGCAACATTTCAAAACAAGACAAAGCTTTAACTGTTAAACACAAGGGGTTTCTACAGGAAACACATCACCACTAGATGAACTAAAACTGAATATAATCATAGAACAGTTTAGTACTGTTACTAAGTGGAATAATGTTTTGCTATTGCTAGAACATCCACATGCATATATTAGTGTGGGCACCAGGAGGGGCTATTATGTGGTTAGGAGAAGAATGATGAGTGTATGCACATTAGTATTCGGAACATGTCTGGGCATGCCCATTATACTAGAAAAACCTGGTAGTGACCAGAGATCTCTTAAATGGTGTTGTCTCAATGGGACTCAGGCACTTAAATTCACTTTTCATATTTTTTTCTACATTTCACTTTTTTTCCACAAAGTTTCATTTCAAACCAACCCTTGGGTGCTAATGGGAATGGACAGCAGATGTGGGACTTAATGTTAAGACCCCAGTCTCTAATGCATGAGACAGTAAAACATCCCTGGCACATTTGGCTCTTTGCCTTAAAGGAATGAGTGACAAAATGATGTTTTCTCCTAAGGACAAATGGGTATTCAAGGTTACGGGGTGGATGTGAAGAACAGTTACATGATCAAGTGGGACAATCAACCTTAAAAAACAGTTTAGTAATATTATCTCATGTCCTGATAATTTAAATCACTGGTCTGTACCACTACACAAGCTTTGGTTTTGAAAAATTATTTTCTTTTGTCACTTTATGGCACAAATTAGATCTTAAGAAAAATCCATCACTGGCTGCTTAATGTGCAACTTGTGTCCCTTTCCATCTCTTGCCATTTATCCATATTCTCAGCATCTGCAAATCTTTGGTAAGTTTCTTTGATTTATAGAAGTACTTTATACTTTTGTCTTTGGTGAAGGGTTGACTCACAAAAGGAAATCGGGGCTAATTTCTACATCACCTCCATTACAAGAAATGATTACTTGAGCTGTGCAAAACTTGTTTAAGTAACACGTGAATTCTTGTGGCTTACACTGCAAACAATAGCATGAATTTCAAAAAGCATTGCACGTGGGACATATTTCCTTGTACCTCAGTAATCATGTTTTACTCTAGGTAAGAAGCTCTTTTCTCACTCGGAGCATGTTAAAGAGATGTCCATCATGGCTCCCCTCAAACCACTGTTTTTACTATTTTCTTAAATTAATTCATTATTACTCTTCCCTGCATATTTGCCTTTTTAACAGTGCTAGTTTGGTAATATGTCCCTCTAATGCATCAGTAGAAAACATTAATATCTCTTACTGATTACCTTTGAGCAAGCCACCATTGACTGACTTCCAGGAAACATAGACTCAACATTAAAAAGCCTGAAGCCTTAATCTTCATATTCGCCAAGACAATCTGACCGATCCTTTATAGTCAGTGCAAAACTTCCCATTTGCATAGTTCTCTTCACTCCTTCAAATATTGCAAGTACACTGGCTACTGGATTAACTGCCAGATTACCTTTGGAAATCATTCTGACCCCATGGCTACTAAATTTAAGGCTATGCAAGTAATTTCTTAAAACTGCATGTCTGTTAATAAAATAAAGCACATTTGAGAGACCTGAGAAACAGTTGTTCCAAAAAGGTCGTCAGTATGAGGCAGTAATTGTAAAAAAAACTTTCAAATATGTCTTAAGGAATAAAAAAGGCCATGCAATGACTGTCACAGAAATACTGCAGTAAGGATTGTGATATAGTATCATAGCCATTGCGTGTAAAAATTTGTTGAAATAATGTCCCCACTTGAACAGAAATAAAAGAGAGAGACTTTGCCAAACAAAATGATGCAACTCCTAGAGAATCTGTTGCAAAGCAACACAAATATGATTCAGTATATATATCTGCTCTTCAGCACTGAAGTGAGGCTATGCTTAATCACTCTGGCTTCCATAACAAATGAATATGCTAGCTCATGTTCTGACCAATCACCCACTAAATGCTGAGTAATAATGACATCTTTAAGCCTACTTCACTGCCTTTGAAAAATATTCCAGCAAGAACTGTGCTCATTCTGAATGGGCTACATTTTTCCTCATAATTTATAGAGGAACCACTTAAGTCTATATAGATATGGAAGATGCTGACTTTAAGAACTGCTAGCTAGGGCTGGTGTGCATTCTGAACCACAATACAAGAAATTTCATAAATAAGCATTTAATTCATATAAAACAGTAACAGTGCATATTTACTGCCAATCATTAGCGGACTGAAGTTCCGCTGTGGCGACCCCTAACCGGGAAAAGCCAAAAGACACAACAAGTAACAGTGCACATTTCTAAGCTTATCCAAAAGCTAAAAAGCTCGTGCTATGCCAAATCTCAGCTGTAATGTGAAACAGTAAATATCCAAAAGAAAATGCTGAGAACTGCTGTGTATGAACCAGAATGAAACCTTTTATTGTATCAAACAAATGCAGTACGCTGGCCAAAACCCTTCCTCAGACATTAAACCATTCATCAGCTGAACATTTTAAACTACATATCCACCAATGAAATGTTAGTAAAGCCCGCCTATTTTTAAGGGCTGGCTTAAGGGTACCATGTCATTCAGCCCTGGACTTATGTGGGCTGTCAATTCTAAAATCCACTTGGATTCCACTGCCTCAGTTTTTAACTTAATGCCCCCCCCTCCTATTTAAAAAGACATTAACTACAACCCTGAATCTGAACAGATGTGTGGGATTATCCTGCACATGCATATACAAAGCATTATGTTCATCACAGTTTCTGATCGAGGATAGGTGCTGTAAAATCCTAACTTTTAGCATATTGTTGGTTTTACCAACATAGTAACTTGGACTTAGAAGAGCTTAGTAATAACCAGGACTTGACGATAAAGATGGCAGATAAAGGTGGAGGAGTAGTAGTACTTGACACCCGATTGGTACAAGGAGAAGTTGGCAGGCATGTTATCAGAAGGCTTAATGATATCTACTTATGAATCCAGTAGAAGTTAGGAGTGTGATAGATAGGGTTCATGAACATTTACATTGGTTACATACACATTTATATATAATGCAGGAACTCTTTGATTTCCTCATGATAGCCAAACCTGTCATCCCCATATTCAAGGCTCTACCTAAGATACACAAATCTCAGGTTGACCCACCCCTCAGACCCATTGTGTCAGGAAGAGGGTGGGTCACTGAGAATATATCAATATGGTTGGAATTTACTTTAAGGCCCTTTGTTGATAAGTCAGTGAATATATTGAAAAGTCAGTGAATATATTGAAATATACAGGCCATTTTCTCACTGTTTTAGGTGATTTGAACAGAGAAGGGTTGGTAGTAGGAAACATGTTGGTCACATTGGATGTGCACAGTTTATTCACGGTCATAGGGAATGACTATGAGGTCCATGGGACTTGTGGGTTTGGAGTTAGATCTAGTAAAAGAATTGTTGAAGCTAGTGTTAGAGAATAATGTTTTCATAGGTAATGGCTCAATGTATAGGCAAGCACAGGGAGTAGCCATGGCACTCCTGTGCTAATACATACGCCAATCTTGTACTTTCCTTTTGGGAGAAGAACCATGTCCTAGGGAACGATGAATGGAAACATTATATAGGTACATATCTACGTTTTGTAGATGATATTTTTATTTTATGGAAGGAGATGGTCAGCAGTTGATGCGATTTGTAGAATATCTGCACTCTACAACCTCCTTTCTGAGGTTTGATGTTAAAAGTTCATATGAAGCCATAGATTTTTTGGATGTGACTGTGGAGATGATTTGAGAATGGACTCTGTTCAAAATTGTTCAGAAAGGAATGCTGGAAGAATACACTGCTCTCCTATGACAGCATGCACCCCAGGTTCACTTTCCCGAGCATAGTGCAAGGACAGGTGAGCAGGGTATCTAGGATCAGCATGGTTGATCGACAGTTTGATGAGGAGTTGACTAAATTGAAAAAGTGCTTTCAGGATAGGGGGTATGGAGAGGCCATGATTGATAGGGCCATGGATAAAGGTAGGACATTTAGGCAGAATAGATATAAACCATGGATCAATACCCAGAGGGTTGAGATGGGGAACAGCCTCATTAGTAGAGATGTAAGAAGTAAGCAGAAGGTTATGTTAACCTATGGGAGCAACATAAAAGGAGTATGTGATATTATAAATAACAATTGGAACATCATCAATGAGTGATACTAGTTTAAGGAACATAGTAGGTGAACATCCACAATTTAGCTATAGAAGGAATAGGAACCTGAAAGATATACTGTGTCAGGACAGATTGGCTAATAGTACCAAATGCTTACCTAAGATGAAGGGTACTGTTCCCTGTGGGCACTGTAAGGCTTGTAGGGTCACATTAATAGGGACATGGTTTTTCTACATCCGGTTAGTGGAAGGAGGATATCTCTGAAAGGGAAAGCGACATGTAGGACCACAGATGTGGGTATATTTGGCCAAGTGTAATTCTTGTCCAAGTTACTATGTTGGTAAAACCAACAATATGCTAAAAGTTAGGATTTTACAGCACCTATCCTCGATCAGAAACTGTGATGAACATAATGCTTTGTATATGCATGTGAAGGATAATCCCACACATCTGTTCAGATTCAGGGTTGTAGTTAAAGTCTTTTAAATAGGAGGGGGGGGGGGCATTAAGTTGAAAACTGAGGCAGTGGAATCCAAGTGGATTTTAGAATTGACAACCCACATAAGTCCAGGGCTGAATGACATGGTACCCTTAAGCCAGCCCTTAAAAATAGGTGGTCTTTTACTAACATTTCATTGATGGATATGTAGTTTAAAATGTTCAGTTGATGAATGGTTTAATGTCTGAGGAAGGGTTTTGGCCCGAAAGCGCTTACTGCATTTGTTTGATACAATAAAAGGTTTCATTCTGGTTCATACACAGCAATTCTCAGCATCGCTCTTTTGGATATTTCTAAGCTTATGTTTAGAACCAAAAGTGAATAGGAAAAGGTAAAGTGATAGACATTTGTTTATTTATTTATTTATTTGTCTTTGTTAACTGGGTTTGTCCACTGGGTTGGTGGCCCATTTTCAGTGGAGACCCGTGGAGAAAAGCTCCACATACAGAAACAAATTACTGAGTTTATATTTGCTATACATATATTCGTGACATAAGAAATATAGTACACAGTATCATAAAGTAATGCAATACATACATTTGTGACATATAAAAAGTATAGTACAATATATCGTGAAAGTCATGCAATAAGAACAATTAACAATTCATACAAAATCAACAGAGATAATAGCAACAATTTACACGAAACAGTAGATTTCCAAAAGGACAGAGAAGAGAGCCCTTAGAATTTCATAAAATGATTTAAGACCTAGTTGATGGAGGGGAAGAAGCAGTATTTATTAGAAGGGTAGAAATAGGGAGGTAAGAAAATTAAGGAGAGTAAAGAGAGAGAAAATTAAGCAGTTATGGGAGAGGGGTGGGATGCATGGTACTAGTGGAAGAGATAAGATAAGATTTAGGAAGAGTACTGTTCAGTATCGTGGACTGATGCATCACAATGCTGGTGCTTAATAAATATAATTTAATGTTAGGTGGGACTATTGTACTCTAGAACAGCTGAGTGGGTAATAGTTAGATGGGGTGGTGACAGGTACAGGATGGAGTGTTAGCCAGGTAGCTCTTCAAGTCTCTTTTCAAAAGAGAAGAACAGTGAATAGACCTTATATTGTTAGGGAGCTTATTCCAACTTTGAGATATAGAGCATTTATAAAGTAATTTGCCTATAGTTTTATTGGGTCTGTAGGTGTCAAGAACGGGTCTGTATCAGAACATCGAAGTTTTAAAACTTCAAATGTTCTAATATTGACCTGTTTTGATCTAACGCTAAAAAATTAAGAACACCAAATTCTTTCCTAGGGAAAGAATTTGGTTGGCCGGTTCTGTGGCTTCACTATTTTCAGCTCTATGGTGGAGATTTCACGGTCAGGTTCAGGTAAGTGTGTGGTTGTTAGGGTTAGGTGCAAGCTAGGTGAGTTAGGCTAGGGCTGGGTTAGGTGAATTAGGTTTAGGGGTGGCTTAAGTGAGTTAGGGTTAGGGCGTGGGTTAGGTGAGTGTGCATAGTGACGGACCTTAGGGTTAGGGTTTGGGTTAAGGTAAGTGCATAGATAGTAGTGTATGTATAGTTTAGTGTAGGGTTAGTTGTAGGATTATAAGTGTATGTGTGTGTATTGATGTTTTTTAGGTGTGCTTGTGTTGTGTGTATGTAGCTGGGATAGCAATTTTTTTCCCAAGGAAAACAATCGCTGTTTTGAATGTTCAATATTATATGGTTTAGATATTTTAGGTTCAATGAAATAGCATTCGCTATTTTCATCTTTCGATAACGTGATATAAATGCTCATGAATGTGCTGTTCAGTGCTGCAGAGAGATTGGGAAGGTTTGTATGGGGATAGGAGGGTAGACAGGAGGCAGTTGGCAGGTTTGTAAAGTAGAGAGTGTGTCATTTGAAGCTGAGGAAGTTGGAGCAGTTGAGGGAATTCAAGCCACTGTAGTTGTTTAAGGTCAAGGCAGTGGTGGGATTTGTAGGGAAAATAACAGGCAAATCTAGTTATCTGGTTGTATGTTTGATTGAGTTTGGTTAAAAAGATTTGCTTGGAGGTGGATAAATCTAGAGGAAGCATAGAGTAGGCTAGGGAGGAGGTAGGCTTGAGCTAGGGAGGTCCTTGACGTAATTCATAGAATTTTTTGTTTCTGTACAATAGACAAAGTTTCTGATTGGTCTTTTGATGGATTGTTGGATTTGAAGGTCATATTTTAGTTGATTATCAATTGTGACTCCTAGAAGTTTGGTATGTAGGTCCATATGAGTGATAGTGTTATCTAGGGAAGAGGTAGTGACGGATTTTCTAAGGTTAGCCATAGATTTTAGAAGGAAAAGAAGTAGCTTTTTTTTGGGGGTTAAGGATGAGTTGATTGTTGATTAGCCAGTGTTCTGTGGTGTTAAATGAAGTTTGTGTAAAGGAGTAGAGGTCAGTAGGGTTGTCTTAGAGGGTGATAAGAGTAGAGTCATCAGCATATTGGATCAGAGTTGATGTGCAGCAGGAGGAGCAAAGATTATTAGTAAAACTATTAAAGAGAAGGGGCAAAATCTAGAATGGATCCTTTGGGTACACCTGTTTTGATGGGTAAGAAGGGAGAGCAGGAGGACAGCCATCTAACAGATTGCTGTGTATCAAGTAATAAAATGGGCACACCTGAGTAATGTATTCAAATTGTCTTTTTAGAATGACCATAAGTATATTGATAAATTAGCTGTGCTAATTCAAAAGCTACATATGAAGTTCTGTTTTTAAAACTGTGTAACAGAAGCCTGTAAGAAAGAATGTGCATAAAGCTCTATGAACACACACACACACACACACACACACACACACACACACACACACACACACACACACACACACACACACACACACACACAAACACACACACACAATGTTAAAGCAAACAAAATATCTATATGTTTTAGGGTATTGGAAGAGAGAGTTAGCACATTACTGAACATTGTATGATTACCAATAGGAACGTATAACTAACAAAAAAATAAATAATTTCTAATAAACTAGCTATAAAGAAAATGTAATTTTATAGCTAGTGTTATTCCTAACCAGCATGGTAATAATGAAAATGTACCAACAAAAATGTAGACTAACAAACTAAAGAAAAATCTGTGTATTGCCTCTCTGCCCATACCAACTTAGCTAAATCTAGGTATTACTGGATGGGAGGGAAATAAAGGGGCTGTTGGATCTAGGAGCATGGTCATACTTACTAAGGAAACTGTGCCTGTATAATCACAAAACAAGTAACAGAGAAAACTGGAACCAGCATGTGCCCACAGAGTCAGGAAAGAGTATTGTATTGGCCTGTGACATATGATGTTGTTATATTTCAGCTGTTGAGCGTGGTTCTATGATGCCTGCATTGGGGTATTGTGTCAAAAGGCCCTAGCCAAGTGCAGGTAGGCTGTGTGGACCGCTATGTGAGCTCCCTCATCAATGGCCCTACTGACAGTATCAAAATAGTCAACTAGGGTGCAAAGGCAGGATCTGCCCTGTACCAAAGCTGAACTGGGTGGGATCAAGGGTCTGTAGGTCACCCTCAATGTCTCTGTTTAAGAGCTCCATAATGACTCTTTCCATAGCTTTGCAGACAAGGCTGGTTAAGCTTGTAGTGTGGTGGTAGTTCCCAGGGTCTGTGGAGGCATCTCCTTTGAGGAGGCAAGGACCGGCCAAGTTGCTGCTCTCGCCAAAGTGTTCAGTACATATCCTGTAGCAAAGGCATTGGTTATATAGCATTTATCGTATATACAGGTTTAGCTCCTTCTTCTGAGTTCACATAGCATGCAAATCTGGGGATACCAAATCAGGTCCCATTGATGCTTTGTGTTCTTGTCTTTGCTGAGTCACGGCTCTCACATGGACATCTGAGATGACAGTGAGGTTACATTCATCTGTGATAACTATCTTCTGTTGGGGTGAGGGAGGGAAAATTGCACTGAACCTGTCTGCCAGAATGTTGCCAATATCTGTCAGGTCACTGAAATATATGTTGTTGTGTACCAACTCAGAGCATATCTGAGGTTCCCACCCAGGTGTCTGACATAACTGAAGAAGGCAGTGTGCCCACCCAGGTGTCTGACATAACTGAAGAAGGCTACAGTGTGGTTATCTTTATCGCTCTTTTGGTGTTTATGTCTCAAAGTTGACCTTGATGTCTTTATATGAGAGAATGTAGCTTTTACTAGTGCTGCTCACAGCTGCCTTCCTTTAGGAGATGTAGCTCTGTCTTGCATTAGTATCCTTCATCTGTTATACAGTTTGTTTATGGCTGGGGTCCACCAGACAGGCCACTTTCCCTTGGTGGAGAGGGTCATGTTATTATTTGTGATTGCATGGTCCATAAGTATATCCTCGAGATGTCATTAGAAAGTGTCTGTGAAGGAGTCACCATTGTGTGTGTTTGTGGTTTCCAATTGGCAACAGTGGGCTTCAACGGATACCCATCTTCAGTCCAAAGAAGTGCAGAAGTCAGCTTATGAGGTGTTTGTCACTATACTTTGTATTATACTAGCACCTGACACAAGTGTAGACAATTTCTCAGATTCCATCAAAACAAAATCGGACATGCAAAATGTAACACTTCCACAAGAGGGGTAAGCATACTGGATGTGATAATCAGAATGTGTAAAAGATGTCAAGATGAGAAGTGTATCCCTAACTGGTAAGACCAGACCATGAGAGTACTCACACTGTAGTTACACATCACGACCCCACCCTGGCCAGACTACCACAGTGAAACACATGTATAAAGCATAGCTTGCACTCCTACAAACCAATGTGCTGGAATCCATGAAAGCCCTGTGCAGGTCCAGAATATGGGACACACTGCAGAACATAGTTATACAGGCATACCATGAACACAGCCAAGAGTGCTTTTGAGTCTGCAATCACAAAACAACAAGACACATTAATGCACCATACACCCCAGGCATCTGGCATGCTGGACACCATAAATTACTAAACTATTGAAGAGAATGAGGAAGCTACCACATGATAGACCAAACATGAAAAGTGAAGTAATCAGTGATCACTAGTATGGCAACAAAAATGTGTCCACACATACAATCCACTAAGGCCAGGCAAAACAAGTATAATCTGTGAATCCAGTGGCAATGTGACACCTGTCCCAAAGTTACACACAACAACAACAACTCACCCTAATAAATACAAATGTATGTGATAGACGCAAACCAGGTAGCCAAACCAGGGCCTGAGCACCCCAAACTCTAGTACTCCGTCAAAAGTAGTCAGGAGGACAAGGTAACCACATACACCACAAACCCAGTCCCACATAGACCTACAATGACTATAAACCAAACACATAAACACAAAACATTCCCAGAGGCCCCTAATTACAAACATACAACACCAACACAAGCAAGCCTCCAAAGCAGACACCCAATAAAACAAACCCCAGATGTAGCACATGTAACACATAGTACACAAAGCTGGTGTGCCAAACAGTCACAGGACAGAAGGAGAAACAACATGCCTGATACAGTTGTAATAGGTGACTCCATAGTGAGACATGCTGCTGTCCCAGGATGGCTTGCACCTGTTACCCATTGAGCCGCCTGGATATTGCCTAAGGCTTTGCAAACCACAGAGATTCTCCGTAGTCAAGGCCAAAAAGAGCAACCCACCACCATAGAACACAAAACTGGAAAGAAACAGAAGGGTAAATTGATCAATGCCAGATGTAAACCTCAATATGTATGCTCCTGAGGCCCTCCCAGTATGGAGAACATTGATGTCTGTCCAGTGATACAAACTTGCTGCAAGTCTCGTGACAGCACACCAGCACTACCAGGTAATACCACATATCATGTGTTATGGCCACAAAACCTGTAACAAAACATGTGCTGAGGGTGAATATCCATATTCAGCACAGACAGCCATACGCCCAGTTAACTGACAATGCTTATGTCATTGCAGTCCACCCATGTGCAACTAACTGTAGGCAAGACTGCTGTACAGTCTGTAGCATGCTACAGACCACACTCTCACACACAATAATGGAACACCACCCCACTGTCCTGAAGACAGTGGACAGTATCAATGTACCACCAAATACAAAACAAGGTACACACAAATTACCACATAGGTGGTAAACCATTATGTGTGGAAGGAGTAATCAGGGACCTAGTGACACAAGTGGACAGTCACCTGTTATGTGACAGCCATATCGCCAATTTGTCTAGGAAGACTGTCTATATTGGACACTGTATCATGAAAGGATTCACATCTACGCCAGCAAAGGTCATTGTGTCCCTATACTGTTCCCCATCAGACCATATTGTAATACAATGCCTCATGTGGGATGTACATTACCTGGCACCTGCAGCAGTTAGAAAGACCTCAAAGGTACCTCAGCAAGAGTCAGAAAGGGTCTCAAGTATATCTCATATGCTGCCTGGCTGATGACACCACAGCCGAATCGTAGTCACATACTGCCAACACAGAGGCATTGTATGTCTGTTGTACAAGTCCATGTCCAACACAGAAGTAATGGACATGCTCCACCCCAGAAAATCAAAGCCATCGGAGCTGTGTGAGGCAGAGATGTCAACCTAACACATAATCAAATAGGATGTGCTGGAGGGACAGATACCTAACCCTGAGTCTCTCCACACCCTGGAACAGAATACCACTACATGTTAGGCAGAGACCCTCACTGACACTCTTCAACAGGAACTTAGCAAAATGGATGGATAATTGCAGGTGTACACTGGGGGTCTTTACTGTGTCATGTCCAGACAGAGGCACAGCTAAGTAAATCATAAGTGGCCATAATATTCACATAGCAAGGGTGGCAAAGCCACATGCACTGTGGCTAGGCTTACAAATGCCTAGGGTGGATAGCCTAGTATGAACCTATGAACCTATTATGATACAAATGGTACAGGCAACTAAGGATAACCCCAGGCTGCTGCAACTGATGGTAGTAAGCGTGTTGTGAATTCCTGGATATGCTCTGGATCACACAAATATTGCAAACATACCAAACACACACACGTATTGCCAACATACATCCTGACAGGTGCAGTGCAAACCCCCATAATGCCAAATATCTTTCCCAGCAGACTGCTGCCTCCCTGACATTATATCAGCCTTACCACAGGATATGTACCCAAAGAGCAGTGTACAACAACAGTGGGTGTTCTCAAGAAAGGTGTCGTCTGAATGGATACTAAAAACAACCACCACAGAATCCTGAGAAGCTTGGTCTGCACAGCTATGGAAAGGAACAGCATGTACTGCAGACATAACGATATTGGGGATCTATTGACACCCGACCCTACCCAGTGTGGGTTTATGACGTGCAGACCCCACCCCTAAACATGTGTGACTCAGTTGAAACAGTGATTGAGGTCACTGATAAGGGCAATGTGGTCCACACAGTGTAGCTGGACCTGCAAAGCCTTCCATACAATACCCTACGTGTTCAATATAGATATGCTCACCAGCTTATATATACACCCCAATGTCACTAGAGGGGTTGCAAACCAGACCAATGACAGAACTGACATGGCCAGACATGCTGCAGCCATGTCAGACTACAAACCACATATAACAGGTATCCCACAAAGCTTGGACCTGGGACCTTCCCTGTCTGGTATATATGCCCCATAGGTACAGGCCAACATGTAAGGACTGTGCATGAACATGTTTGCAGAGGACTACAAACCGCCTAACATATCTGACACTCCAGCTGACACAAGCATCCCACAAAAGGGCCACATAGAAACAGACAACCTGTGCCATAGCCATGTCAGCATGTGAAATGGAGAAAATTGTATAGTCAACCTCTGTGGATATACAGTAAGTCCCCACCAATTACCACATAGGTGTTAACCCATGACATACTTCACATGTAATGACGGACCTGGGTACACGTTGATAGATATCCTGCATAGGACAAACATGTGGCTGTAGTGTTAACAGAAACAATCCATATACCAACCTAATCATGAAGGTTATGACATCTAGATAAGGGAGGTCATTGTGGTTCTGCAGTTATCCTTCATTAGCGTTACAAATGACCACAACAGCCCCTGTGGGGTGTACCTCAGCAGACACCTCCATCAACTGTAAAGTCCTCAACAGTACCTCACCAGGAGTATCAAGAGCTGGAACACATGTAATGTGTCGCCTGATTAAACAGAGTGCAACTCCACACACTGCCATGCTGGCCACCCAGACACAAGCTGTGCCTGATGTAGAAAGCCATGTCCAAGCTGGAATCAATGAACATGCTGCACCTTGTACAATCTGAATGGCAGTGAGCTATGCACATGAGGGACCTGAACCCAGCACTGACATACATAGGACAAGCTGTACTGCATTATCCATAACACAGAAGCCACCCCACGCATGAGTAAACTACCAGTACAGGTTATCCATAGAGTCACTCATTGATTCTCCTCAACAGGAATCTTAATGAGTGGATGGGAGATGGTAGGTTTACCCTGGGTATCAATGTTATGTCACAGGTAGACAGAGGCACAGTATACTACACAAGACATATGTCATGGCAAACTACACTTACAATGTGTCAAGGACAAACACACTCTCTGACTAGCATTAAAATGGCCTAGGGCACATCCGTAGTGTTTGCCAATGTACACCTATGTTGTGGAATACACTACTGATGTTGGATGGGGCTGTTGTAAGTAGTTCATATCTGAACATAATGCAACATGGTCAGATAGGTTCATAGGTTCATAGGTTTATACTAGGCTATCTGCCCTAAGGCAGTTATAAGCCCAGCCCAGAGTTTTGTGGCATACGCCACCCCTTATATGGAAACAATACTGTGCCCATTAGTTTGTCGTGCCTCTGTCCAGCAGTAACACAGAGGCGATCCCCAGGGTAAACCTATGATCACCCATCCACAGGTAAAGATTCCCCTTGAACAGAGCCAGTGAGGTGCTCTGCCTCACATGGACCGGGATTGTATTCCACAGCATAGGGAGTCTCTGAGTGGTACATCTATCCCTCCAATATGTCCTACTTATATCCCTGCTAAGGTTTAAGTCACTTGCCCTAGTGGTTCTGGTGGATTTGGTGATTTTGAGGTGGAGCATGTCCATTACTTCCTGGTTGGACATGGCCTTGCATGTCAGGCACTTGTCACCTCTGAGCAGATGGTATGTGACTGAATAGAGCTGGAGTGTCTTCAATCTGGCAGCATATGACAGATGTTGGAGACCCTTTATCCTTTTGGTGTGGGACTTTTGGGGTCTCTCCAATTGCTGCAGATGTTGGGTGAGATACATCCAGAATGGGGCATTGTACTCGATCATTGGTCTGATAAGTGAAGAGTACAGGGAACAATGACCCCACTAGATCTGGATGTGAATCCCTTCCTGATCAGGTGGGCAATGTAGAAGGTCTTTCTATCCACGTTAACAGCGTGAGTGTCAGGAGAAAGGCCACTGTCAACCTGGGTCCCCAGGTCTATGATAACCTCCTCTGTGCTTACAGGATTGCCACCTATATGGTAGCTTGGGGTTACCTTGCTTTTCCCGAAGGGTATGACTATACATGTTTTGGCATTTACCGTCAGGCCATGGCTCTGGCACCAGCTATCAGTGTCTGTGAGTCCCTTCTGAAGGATATCCGTGTCTGATGCACTGTCCAGTATGGTGCCCAGTTTGTAGTCATCTGCAAACCTTGTCAGCAAAAGTCCTCCCATGTTGGCCTGTACCTCTGAGAAGTAGATGACGAACAATAGGGGGCCAAGGACTGAGCCCTGTGGGACACCACTTGTGACCGGCTTGGAGTCTGACATAGCGCCAGCAACTCTAACCCTGTGGGTCCTGTCCTTAAGCCAGTTTGCAACCCAACTTGTGACATATGGGTTTACATTTAGGTTGGTAGGTTTTCTACAATACCCGAGTGGGGTATTGTGTCGAAAGCCTTTGCAAGGTCAAGGTAGGCTGTATGGACTGCCCTTCCCTCAGCAATGGCCTTAGTGACTGTTTTGAAGAAGTCAACCAAGTTCAAAAGGCATGATCTGCCCTTGACCAAGCCAAACTGGGATGGGTCCAATGTCTGCATGTCCCCTATATCTTTGTTTATGAGCTCCATTATGATCCTCTCCATAGCTTTGCAGACTAGACTTGTTAAGCTTATGGGGCAGTAATTACCAGGGTCATAAGAGGCACCGCCTTTGTGCAGATGTGCACAACTGGACCTTAACCAGGCTGTTGTGCACACTATGGAAATGTAAAGCAGAGATAGGACTAAAGCCCAGGATACTGTCCACCACAGTGAAAGTACTGAACCACTACACTATACAGTACTACAGTGTTAGGTCAGTAGGTCCTAATGTCGACAATTGTATGCAAAGTATCCCATGCAAAACCTGCAGGCACAGTATAATCCCTGTTGTGTTCACACAAAAAGCATTTGGACAGTAACTACACAACATGGCACAGAACACACAACCATAAACTGGAGATATTTGTTGAAGGTCACACTCATCCACAAATGTGATGGGCTGCAGAGTTCAACATATGGAAAGCTCACACTGAGCATGCTCTCACACTTAGATAAATGAGACATCTTTCACACAACATGCCATGGGAAGGCTGAACTGGGCATGCTCACACACTTAGTCCAAATGTTACTCATAGCAACTGTGAAAACACACCAGAGGATGCTCATTCCCCTTTCTAGACACTGATCATGTCAGCACCCTATAAGTAAATCAGGAGAAAAGAAATCTCCCAGTAATGCGAGTAGCGCGCTCTGCTAATGCATCTGTCTCTAGTGTCATAACATAATTAAGTAGGGGTTTGAATCCGGCAAGTGTGTGTAAAGGGGGGTAAGTGTGTATGAAAGGAACATCCCTTTTGGCAACTTTGTAAACACACCACAGGATGCTCATTCCACTTTCTAAACTCTGATGATGTCAGCACCCTATAAGTATATCAGGGGAAAAGAAACCTCCCAATAATGTAAATAGCGCACTTTGCTAATGCGTCTGTCTCTAGTGTCATAACGTAGTTAGGTAGGGGTTTGAATCCAGCAAGTGTGAAGGGGTGTATGAAAAGAACATTCCTTTTGGCAACTGTGTAAACACACCACAGGATGCTCATTCCACTTTCTAAACTCTGATGATGTCAGCACCCTATAAGTATATCAGGAGAAAAAGAATCTCCCAGTAATGCTAATAGCGTGCTCTGTTAATGCATCTGTCTCTAGTGTCATAACATCATTAGGTAGGCGTTTGAATCCAACAAGTGGCAAGTGTGTGTGAGGGGGGATATGTGTGTGTGTATAAAAGGAACATCTCTTTTGGCAACTGTGAAAACACACCACAGGATGCTCATTCCCCTTTCTAAACTCTGATGATGTCAGCACCCTATAAGTATATCAGGGGAAAAGAAATCTCCCAGTAATGCAAATAGCGCACTCTGCTAATGCATCCGTCTCTAGTGTCATAACATAGTTAGATAGGGGTTTAATTCCAGCAAGTGTGTGTGAAGGGGGGGTAAGTGTGTATGAAAGGAGCATCCCTTTTGGCAACTGTGAAAACACACCACAGGATGCTCATTCCCCTTTCTAAACTCTGATGATGTCAGCACCCTATATGTATATCAGGAGAAAGGAAATCTCCCACTAATGAGAATAGCGCGCTTCGCTAACGCGTCTATCTCTAGTGTCATAACATAGTTAGGTGGGGGTTTGAATCCAGCAAGTGTGTGTAAAGGGGGGATAAGTGTGTATGAAAGAAATATCCCTTTTGGCAACTGGGAAAACACACTACAGGATGCACATACCCCTTTCTAAATGATATTACAATTATTTATGGCTTTTGATTACAGACATGTCACGTGTGTTTTGCCCACACAGAATGCCCATGTGTGCGGGTTGTCTCTCACAATAATGCATGACATTGATTAAACCAGTTATGGCAATGCACACATGATGTATGTGTGTGACAAATACACATATGTACCTGTGACCTTCAATAGTTACCATGTGTGATGCCTGCCACATGTGAATACATGGTATTTGCACAGGGTAACATTATGACTGTGGTCTTCTGTGCAGGTGCTGCATGTGGGATGTGTATATACAGTGTGAGATGTAGATGCTATCAGCCTAGTAGTGAGGGATACACACCTGGTCTGGGGCATATAGTCTACATGTTGTTGATGAACCGGTGCTGCATGTCTTCACCTGTTGTGGGAGTGGTAAGACGTTGTTCCATAGCAATGCAGTGACCGCATGCTAAGAACCGTTCAGCTAGGGTGTTGTAGCTACAGTAATTCATCAGCATTCAGTAATATGTTAGCATCCCTGGTGAGGGTCTGATGCCAACCAAGGTCAGGGTTCTACCAGCCTGTGTCACTTGGTCAGTGATCCTTCCATGTTCCCTATCATGTATCCCAGTGAGGGACATCACATCAGCTGTAGTGGCATGGACAATGACTGAGTCATATGTGTCCATGCATCTGACTGACATGTATGCTTGTGTTATGTGGTGGACCATAGTGCCCCATGAGCATATCACTGTGACCTTCACCTTGTCCAGCCTGGTGAGCATGTCCTCACTGTACTGGACAATTAAAGTACCTAACACAACCGCAGCAGTAGTGTTGTATAGCTGTACAGACTGTGCTTGTTTGGCACACAGGATTTGTGTGCTATGTGTTATGCGTGCTGTATGCAGGCCTAACGTATGCCTGTGTGCCAGCTGCAGAGGTGTCTGCCAGTCATGCAGGATGCTATCCTTAGGCTCCATGAATGGCCCGGTGTGTTTCCGTGCTTGTATTGCTGTCAGTGTAGGTCCACATCAGACTGGTATTGCAGTCACTATAGTATTTCATGCCACCTGACAGGTTATGCCAGTACTGGGTTCAGAGGGCTTAGTCCACAGTTTGGTCGTGTGTTTCCATCTCATACATGTGTTGTACATCCATGGGTAGGGTATAGGGTCGACTGTGTACATGTGGCAGCTGAGACATTACTACATGACTCACATATTCCACAACTGTACCATAGAGGTGGCTGACAACTGACCTTGCACATGCTACCATAGTATTGAGATTGCATTGGTGATTAACAGCACATAGGGCCAATGGTGAACAAGATACATAGGCCCATAGGTTCATAGAAGGATATCTGCCCTAGGGCATTTATACACCTAGCCAGAATGTGTGTGGCTTTCACCATGCATTGTAAATCTATCTTGCTATGCCCTTTTCCAAGGTTAGTATACTCTGCGTCTGCCTAACAGTGACACATAAGTGATACCCAGGGTAAACCTACAATGTCACATCCAGTCATTAATATCACTCTTGAAGATAGTCACTGAGTGACTCTGCCTAACCTCTATTGGGATAATATTCTAGAATGAAGGGAGCCTCTGAGTTATGAATGTGTCCCTCCAGCATGTGCTATGTATATCACTCCTGAGGTTCAAGTCTTTCCAGTGTGTATCCTGATGGGATCTGGATATTCTGAGGTGCAGCATGGCCATTAAGTCAGGGTCTGACATGGCTTCATATATCAGGCACAGATTGCCTATGAAGAGGCAGTATGCCACTGAGTAGAGCTGCTGTTTCTTTAACCAGTCAGTATGTGGCATCTGTTTGAGCCCTTTGATCCTCTTGTTGAGGTACGTATGTGGTCTTTCCAGTTGCTGCAGGTGTCTGGTAAGGTGCATGCCGACAGGGTCATTGTAGTCATTTATGGGCATGATGAGGGATGAGTAAAGAGGCACAATGTCCTCCCTTGATCTACATGTGAATCCCATCATGATGATGTGGCCCATATAAAATGTTTTCCTAACCACTTTGTCCATGTTGTTGTCAAATGGTAGAATGGTATCAACCTGTGTACCCCAAGGTCCATAATTCCTTCATCTGCACTTAATGGATTAACACATATGTGGTACTTTGTGGTTACTTTGTGTTTGACAAAGGGATGACTATATGCTTTTGGCATTCAGCTTGTGGCCATGGCTGTGGCACAAGTCGTGTTTGCAAGAGGCCCTTTTGAAGGATGCGTGTGTTAGCTGGAGAGTTGATTATGGTGTCCGGTTTGCAGTCATCTGCGACTTGCTCAGCCACAGTACTTCCATGTTGGCGTGTACCTCTGATAAATATATAATGAACATGACAGATCCCAGGGCTGAGCCTTGTGGGACACCACTTGTAACTGGTTTGAGCCTGACATGGCTCCAGCGATTCTAACCAGGTGTGTTCTGCCCTTGAGACACTGTGCAATATCCGTAGTGACATAGGGGTTAATATGTACACTGGTGAGCTTCCTAGAATGCACAAGTGGGGTATTGTATCAAAGGCTTATGCAAGGTCCAGGTAGGCTGTGTAGACCACCTTCCCTTGACAGTGGCCTTGGTGACTGTTTCAAAGAAATCAAACAGGTTTGAGAGGCAGGATCTGCCATTAACAAAGCCAAACTGTGTATGGTGACATGTCTGTAGGACCCCAATATCTATATATATGAGGTTCATGATGATCCTTGCCATAGCTTTGCAGACCAAGCTATTCAGGCATGGGGTGAATAGTGTCCAGGATCCGTTAAGGCACCACCTGAATGTAGAGGGACCACTGTTGCTGTACGCCACTCTTTGGCCACATATCGTGTAGTGAGGCTGGGATTGAACAGTAGTGTTATGTCTGGGTGTAGCTCTTCTTGGGGTTCATGTAGGACACAGCCTGGGACACTGTCTGGTCCCATTGATGCAGTGTTTATTGCTTTGGAGAGGGCAGCTCTTACCTGAGCATCTGGGATGTCAGGGGGGCAGCACTCTGCTGGGAGACATATATGCCCTTTTGGTGTGGTGGGGGGGAGAAGGTAGCAGTGAACCTGTCCACTAGGATGATGGCAATGTCTGTGTATTTGGTATTTCGTGTGACATCTTGGACTACCTCTGAGCATATCTGGGTATTACCACCCAGGTTCCTAACATAACTACAGAAAGCCTTGTGATTATCCTCAGTGTCTTGTAGAATCTTCTCTCAAAGATGGCCTTAGACAATCTTATGAGTGCCTGTAGTTGTCTTCTAATACTCATCAGTGATGCCTTCACATTTTGGGAGTTTGTTGTATCATGTAGTGGCTTCATCCTTCTATTGTATAGTTTGTTTATGGCTGGTGTCCAGCACACAGGACGTCTGCCTTTGGAGGATTGGGTCTTGCTTTCATATGTGATTGCATGATCCATGCATTCCTGAATGTGTCCATAGAATGCCTTTATACAGGTATCTGCAGTCTGGTGAATATTTTCAACAGGCCTGAGGGCTTTGAATGTTTCCACATCATTTATGAGGAGTGTGAACATGCTTGACATGAGCTGTTGACTGACGTTCCGCCCTCCAGACTGAGCAAGGTGAGGGTCACATTTAGCTACCTGTCGGGTGATAGAATGTGCCACATAACACAAGCACACAGGTCACTCCACAGCAAGTACAAGTATGAGGCAGTCATTGTCCATGCTGGTGTGAACAACCTGAGACGTACCTCCCTGGACCACATGGAAAGAGACACAGAGGAGCTCTTACAGCACCCTCTCAAACTCAGGACTCCCACACAGCCTTCATGCTGACACAGGAGAGTATAGATTTCTCTGCAAACACCATCATACTGGGTGACGTCAGCTACCCAAACATAGACTGTGAACATTACTCAAGCCACAATACACAAGCTCTAGGGTTCCCATAGTTCAGACACTCTTTAGCTATGGGACAGGTAGTCAACTTTCCCACAAGAGGGGCAAATATACTAGACCTGATCATCACAAACATGAGTACAAAATGCTCACCACTTGAAGTATATCCCTCATTGTTGCAATCGAACCATATACTAATCACACTGGAGTACTGGATCCCCCACATATGCAAACCTCAAACACATTGATGTGTGTGTGGGAAATGCCCCTATTAGCAACTGTGACAGTACACTACAGGATGCAGATTCCCCTTTTGAAACACTGATGATGTCAGCACTCTATAACTATATTACCTGACTTAAAGTTCGCCAGTAGTTCATATAGCATGCTCCACTAATGCGTCTGTCTCTGGTGTCATAACATAGTTAGGTAGGGGTTTGAATCCTGCAAAAAGAATGTATGTGTATTAGTATGAGTGGGGTTTGTGTGTGTGCATAATGCTGTGAGGGAAAAGTGCTTTTTGCCAACTGGGAGAACACACTGCAGGGTGCACATCCCTCTTTCTAAACACAGATGATGTCAGCACCCTCTAAGTACAGCATTAGAAAAAATTTCTCCAACTAATGCAAATAGCACACTCTGCTAATTTGTCTGCCTCTAGTGTCATAACACAGTTAGGTAGGGGTTTGAATCTTGCAAATGGAAAGTATGTGTTTTACTGTGGGTGGGGTTAGTGTGTGTGCACAATGGTGGGGGTGGGATGTGGCTTTTGCCAATTGGGGCTATGCACTACAGGGTGCACATTTCCCTTAACAAAGAGTGATGTTGACAGCACCCTATACAAACAAAACAGCAAAAGAGAAGGTGTTGGTACCAATAACGCATGTAAGGTAACACTTCTTCAAGTAATGTCCACAAAACGAAGTAGGATAAATGAACAATCCTTTTACTCTATACAAACAACATGACAACAGACAACTGCCAGTACTCAGTATAGTGCTACATGCTACTGTAACACGCACATGTACCAGAATATACCTAGATAGTGTTTTGAAGCCTGAATGTGGCAAGTGTGTGTATGTGGGATGTTTCTGTGTGTGCATTTCCGTATAGAAAACATGTTTGATGTGGCAATCAGGGTACCACAGTACCTGATGCACATAACACTTTTAAACTAATGAAGTTGCCTGCACCCTGTGAGTACAGGTAGAGAGGAGGAAATCGGTAGTAATCCACATAGTGCACTTTTCAAATGTGTACCTGTCATGTATAGACAGCTACTCATGTAGGGTAATAAATAATGAGAATGGCAGGTGAGCGTGTGCATGTGTGGGGGTAGCAGGGTGTGTGTAAATGCATGTGTGACAGAACAGATACATATAACTGAATCTACATAACAGCACATGATGCACATTCCCATAGTCAATGGTAGCATGTGATGGTGTGCAGCTGGTACACTTTGGTAAGTAGTATGGGTGCAGATAACAATTCAGCAACACAGGCAACATGTCTGAAACACTCTGGGTGTTCATCCCTACATACTGTATGTGTGTTGCCATCCAACCCTGTGATGTGGACACACATTACTCAGCCTGGATATACATATCCCAACAACACCACAAGCACAGTACACTACCTTGCTATGTATGCATGTAATTACACAGTTATTCACTAGTTAGGACTGTGATGCTATCCATGCAGCCCACTGGGCCAGTGGAAGCCACAACACACACTGCTGGCCCCTTTGCAAAAGCTTACCACAGACATCCCACATAGTGCATGTACTGTGCACGCACATATCTAACCCAGACCGTATGCACACCACTTATGTATCCTGTCCAGTGGACTACAGATATAGGCACATTGTATAACAATAGCAGGAGGCTACTGCAGCACAGGGCAGATTCACATGAAGGCAAGGCATCTGTGGTCAGCAGTGTTAAGATGCTTCACATTCACCACATGCACAGATATTGGCAACATTGTTGCAGACAGTTTAGGTGCAGGTACCCCCCCATTCTCCTACACAAGTGGAATTAGTTATCACAGATGACTGTAACCTCCCTATCATCTCATATGTCCAGGTGAGGGCCACCATCAACATTGCAGAACACATAGCATCACTGTTACAAAATGGTATCCCTGGATGTGTGATACGTTCACCCCTAGAGGACATAGCACCACATTACAGACTGATATTAATCCCTGGCCATACTACAGGATATGTACCTGAACAGTGCCATACATACACAGTGGTCCCACACCAATGAGGAGGAACCTCTACTGACCATGGGAACTACTGCATCATATGCATAACTGGCCTTGTGTTCTAAGCTATGGAAGTTTTAAGTATGGACAGCATGTACAGCAATATTACATATGTATATATTTCAGGACTATGTACACACAACCTATCTCATGGACATAGCTATAGATAGTGAACTATGATACATTTGGAGGTGTCACAGTAAACGCAATATTAACCTGCTACTTTGCATTACCTGTGTTTGTGGCAGCTGTTGCTGTGTCAGTGGTGCTGCTTGCTGTTTGCTGCTGCTGCTGCTGGTTTTGCTGCTGGCTGTCTTTATTTCTGTTTTGTTCTCTCTATGTCTCCCTCTCTCTTTCTCTGTCGGTTTTGTGCAATGAATGTATTGCATGTGTGGAGTCTGGGTACTGGATGCTTTTGTAGGTATCTGCATAGGTCCATGTGATGGCCTCTGCACCAATTGTAAGGCAGCATTTGCTAATTGCATGCAGCCAGTTGTCTACTGATTGCATGTCTCACTGTGATTTCAGGACAGTGCTATAAAAGGGTATGTGAGATAGGCATTGCCCTTTCAGATTGTAAGGGCGTGGACCATGCTGGTATGCTGTTGACAGTGTTCTGTGAGTGTGAAGGTTAGTACGTCTCTCATGCTTCATGCTGTGTTGTAAATTCAGGTTGCTGCATTTCTCTCACCTGTTCCCTGTAGTGAGTGTGCATGCATACTGACACCTACAACTATATTTCATATGTATTGCTATATATATATATATATGTGTACATATACATACTATCATATATGTACATTAGCTGACATTATTGGGTACAAGCTAACAATTAGCAGGGCTGTTTCTGTTAACACTACACTAGTATGGGAATCCAGTAATTGGGATAGTAAAAGTCTGCCTGACATGCTTTGGGTAGTACACATACTATATTGCCTTTATCTTCATTCCTACTATTACATGTTCCACTTATTTTAGCACTATATTCCTGTATGAGAGTCATGGCTTACTGGTAGGTCATACAGACTAGTGTTACAATGGTCTTGTGGTAGGGCCTACTAGTATGCTTATATTTTGCTTTCAAATTGAGTACAGGGCCTATCAATCAAAGTGCTGGAGGCACCTTTAAGCAGTTAAGGGGTTAGTAGGTCTCACAGGAGTCAGGCTGTGTTGCAGATCCTGGTTGCTGCATTTATCTTCACTGTTTCCTGTAGTGAGTGTGTATGGATACTGACACCTACCACTATATTTCATATGTATTAAAATATGTATATATATATATATATATATATATATATATATATATATATATATATATATATATATATATGTGTGTGTACATATATATACCTTCATATATGTACATTACCTTACATTATTATGTACAAGCTAACAATTAGCAGGGCTGTTTCCGTGAACACTAAACTAGTATGGGAATCCAGTAATTCAGGCATTAAAAATCTACCTGACATGCTTTGGGTAGTACACATCCTATATTGCCTTTATATTGATTCCTACTATTACATGTTATATATATTTTAGCACTATGTTCTTGTATGAGAGTCATGGCTTAGTGGTAGGTTATACAGACTAGTGTTACCAAGGTCCTGGGTTTGAGACTGACAGTAGATATCTATTTTTCTTTCGAAATGAGTACAGGACCTGTCAATCAAAAGTGCCAAAGGCACTTTTAAGCATTTAAAACCAGGTCTGCACTCGTTTGCGCGGAGCTCACGCATGCGCACTGGTGGTGAGCACAAGACACAAGCCAAGACACCAGCTATTTTCTTTGAAAGAAAAAAAAAAGGGGTGACAGGAAAGTGTTGAAAAAGGGGTCACAAAGAGGATAAGACAGTAGGGAAACAAGCTTGGAATTTGCAGGAAGGATGTAGGTGAGGCCCATAGCTGCCCATGTCTTTCTCAGCAACAGCTGTGCATTTGTATGCAATTTGGTGTGAAATTTGGAACCTTCCACCCCTGAGAGAGGTGTCAGGACAACATTAATACCTGTTGTACAGCCAATTGTAATTAACAGTTTCAATGTCCAGCGGACATGTGTGCAACATGGACAGCTATGTATGGGGCGTAATTTTTTTGTGGGTACAGACTGCCCTTTTTTTTTTTAATCAGGTGAGAGTGGTATGTCAGGTGAGGTAGTCAGTATAGCTGGGGAGGTAGGTTGGGTAGGTTAACAGACAAGACAGATAAGACGCATACAGGGGCGGTGTATGACACATGTGGGGGGGTTACACAATTGACCGGGACGGAGGTTGGGATATCCAAGGCACATGAGCCCACAGATGGCAACAGTGGAACTGATATCCCCACCCATAGGCAGTTGCCACTGTTCCTTCACAGCCCAGGATGGGGCTGTGCTGGGGGCTGTGCAGGCGGGACAACGGGCAAGCCCGTAAGCTGTGCCACCCGGGCCTCAAGCTGGCGTAGGGGCCCAAGAACAGAGTCTTGGATCTCCCTTCGCACCACAGACCGGACACCTTGGAGGGTGAGTGGACGTGCTCCTCCGGCCACGCTTGCAGAGGGGGGAATGGGCCCCATCCCCTGCAGCGCTTCCACCCGAAGATGGCACAGGGCCACCGGAGGAGGGTCTGGCCTGGGCACTAGTGTCAGGTGCAGTCGCCAGCTGAGGTGGGAGAGGTGGGTCCGCTGGGACCTGCCTTCCCAAGCGTTCTAGGTTTGTGTGTATGTTATGTTAGTTTGGGTTAGTGGCATATTATTCCATTCAAATTAGTTGTAACAGCATGCATTGGTATTCCCATTAAATAAACACCCAGATATTAACACCATTGAACAACGGGCATATCAATATCACATGCATTATTTGAACGGAAATATACAATCAAACAACATGCAGGGTTGATTAATGGCAACAGGCCATCAGGTTTGCAGGTTTGCAGGTATGACCAGGGCACATGCAACAACAGACATGCATATATTTTTGAAACAGGACAAATGTCCATGGTTAATGAAATGTTCACATACCAATATTTGGTGTTTTTTTTAATTTGCAATTATAGGGTGGGGTGGAGAAAGAAAATGATGACACATTCATAAATAATACATTGATATACATTTGTAATAGAAACACAATTAACTTGTGGGTGATAGTTTCCAAATGATTTTTACTTGACTGTCATGCTAGACCTGTTACAGATACATCACTATCCTAGTTATTTTGAATTTGATCAGATACATCATCCTGCTACACTTTGATGACAGGGCAGGGGACAACTATGGATGTTTAGTATGTCAGACAATCATTCATTATATCTGCAAATTGCTGACTGTGATCACCATATACAGATTTTGGCCTGAACATTCAAGAGTCAGACACACTGAAATCAGTTTGGGATGTTAAGTTTTAATTCCCACATGCATTT
The DNA here is from genome assembly GCF_019279795.1 of Protopterus annectens. Lineage (NCBI taxonomy): Eukaryota > Metazoa > Chordata > Ceratodontiformes > Protopteridae > Protopterus > Protopterus annectens. Next base: position 1,658,138,156 of record NC_056737.1, on the reverse strand, counting down.
AGTTCTGTAGAACCACACTGAAGCTTATATATTCAGGTGTTATTACTACTTTATTCATTGATACATGACCCTTTCTGTCACTCTCACACATCCTGCAATTTCACAGTTCAGGTTGGTACTTCTAGGCTTTGTTCACATATTAGACCTGTGGGGATTCCAACACTTTCCAGAAGCCTCACTTCTGTCATGATTCAGCATTTCAACAGGGGATATATCTCACATGTGATTGCCTCAGATTCTGAAGCTGTACTCTTGAGACTACTGCAGGTTATACTACATTTAATTAATGGTGGGACATCTGTATTACAGCACTATTTATTTCTATCACTTATATTTCCAATTTCACTTGCATACTGATGAACTTGTTGCAGCCATACCTGCAGACTTTTACTTGCTGCTTGCACATTCTATTACTTTTAAGCAATACACTGCAGTGTTCTGCTACATGCTACACTATAATATGTATTTACAAGTACTAGGTGGGATTACTAACCTGCATGGTGGCGCAGCCGCACCAGTCTGCGGTCATGTGTCTCTCGATTTATAGACCGGACACCTGCAGCTGTAATACAAAACAAGTAATATTGGGATACACATCTCCATGGTATCAGCTAGTTGAATTCCTTCCATACATAGGTAAAATGTAACTTACTCAGTAGTGGGGCGTTGGGCATATCCCAGGCCTCCTGGATCCATTGGGTCAACTGGTCTTGCTTACGTCGCTTCAGGTCCGCATGGTGGTGATGGACCTGCTCACCAGTGCGTGGAATCCCAGTAGCACTAGTAAGATCATGAGCCAACTGGTCCCATGCCTCCGCCCTGTACGCTCCCCATGAGACCTGGCCCTGCATGAGTTGGGCCTCATGATGGTGAACTAGGAGCCAGACCATGTATCTGGACTCCTCAACGCCCCACCGCTGTGCTCAAAAGCAACGTCCCTCCCCTACTCCACTCATTCTGCCTGCAGGTCTATTCTACAATCGTTTATGCTTTGTATTCCCGCCTATGGGGCTTATATATGCCGATTTTCCCACACATTTCTATGATTGGTCGGTTTAGAATTGTATCTACTTCACAGAAACTGCTTTATCATGCTCCATTTTGGATTACATCCTATATATATGCTATTTCTGCATTTCTAAGTACTGTTGTCATGGCTTAGTGGTTTAGTACCTTGATTCTAGTGCATGGTATTCGGGGTTCGAAGCTGACTACTGAATTTTAATTTTTATGACTGTCTGGAAATGACTTCAGGACCTGTCAATCAAACATGCCAAAAGCACTTTTAAGCACTTAAAACCAGGTCTGCGCTCGTTTGCGTGGAGCTCACGCATGCGCACTGCTGGTTAGCTTGTGGGCGCATCGCCCAAACGGTGTGCGCTGGGTTACACCTTAATTGGCTAGTAACACATATGTTAAGCTAAGCACAGCTAGTTGCACACAGTTTGAGCCTGTTAAACCAGTGCTTAGCTCTGAGCAAGCAATTTGCAGTTTGTGAAACACTACTCAGCTACGGGCACTCTGTCTCACTGCAGTTTAACTACCAGTACATTTCTAACAATATTTATTCTTGTATTACTTGGAAATATATGCTCCATTTCATTCCATTTTACAAAAGGAAATACTTATACATTTGTACAATACTGTCAGGGGCCTTTTTAGTGCTTATTTACAAAAAAAAAAAAAAGGGTGTTGTGTGGGCTCAAACCTTGCCTGCCTGCTTTTAAGCCGACAACTCTACCACTCTGCTATTACTTCTTGACTTACTTTGCATATTTAGTTCTTATATCCTTTTCCACTGATTGCTAACTGCAGTTGCGCTAGTAGCACACCTGCGCACACGAGCGCACACAGTAGCAAACATTTACGGGGTTTAAAAAAAATAAAACAGTTTTTATTTTCATTTTATAACATCTGTTCACTCTTTACATTGCTGGTCTGTGGGGGCATGTGTTGTGTAGTGTGTTTATTCACATTTCCATGGCCTTTCTCGTGGCTGTTTACTCTCAGCCATTATAGACTTCCGGGGGCGTGTCCGCTTGCAGGGCTTAGCCAACGGACACACCCCCTACTGTCTTACACGGTCCGTGTAAGAGTTACAGTGTGATTCAGCATGCCTCATGCACCTCATGCATATGCATGACATGCTGACATCACACCGTTTAACTGCAGCCTCCGTGTAAGAGTTATAACTCTTACACGGAGGCTTCCTGAATCTGGCCCTAAGGTCTATTCATCCAACTGATTGTTAAATAATTTATTTTTTTATATTTTGGATGACACAACAGAACATTGTGTATAGTGTGAGTAAATTTAGTAATTCTAAATGACATTGACAGAAATCATGTTATGGCACTGAAGATGAAAGGTGGAATTATGTCATAAACTACAGTTCCCATTGTAGGGATGATACCGCTTCATGAATGCTACTGACTCTTGTAGGTTGAGTAACATATATTATGCTTGCAGATCTTATACATTTCTAAAATTATCAGATTTGGAAATATAGTTATGACCCTTACAATCATTTAGGCTATTCCACACTTTCAAAGATTAATGCTTAAATCACATCATAAAACTTCATTTTCTTTCTAATGGAAAATATTTTCCTGATGCTTCTGACAAAGAAAATGTATTTCTCCAGTCTGTCCAGATCTGGATCATGGCCAAATTGGATTCTAGACAGGGTAACTAACTACCCGCCTCATATCCAGTTCAGTGTTTCATTACTTGTATGTCTCTCCTGAGTTACAATAAACTTTGTTATAATTTGTCAGTGTGCATGCTATTTAATTCTTTACTTTGAAATGATTGCAGAGATTTACAAGTCATTTAACACTTTTATTTTAAAATTTACAGAAAAACATTGACAAACATTTTCTAAACAAAATAAAATCTAACATTGAAAAAAAAAGACATCATGAGAAAAGTAAATTTATTTTCCACTGAAGCTCACATTTAGAGATTTACTGGGATTCAGACTCAAATACATAGTAAAATGCTAATTAGTTTCTATGTTAAGGGTACTTCAGTTCAAAAGACAAATGTGCAATGGGCTTTTTAACACCCTGCAAGTGTGACATCCCCTAGCACATAAGTGTCCCTTTGCAGGAGATGCCCAGTAGTACTGTCTGGTGAAGTAACTTGGCAGATTCCCATAAAAGACAGATGAAGACTCAGGGAATCAAACTATGTACAACAGGAAACTGCTCTTTAAGGTCTCATAGCATTAGTTATCTGCACTAATTGTTAGACAGAGTGCTGAAGCCTATGTAGTTCTATGACTGATGCTGACAGACTGTAATCCTCTATTATTTACACAAAAGATGGTGTGGACAATTAAGCTTCCTCTTGGCTCTCATAGTGAAGGTCCAGGGTTGACTCTGACCAAGTCACATAATTAGACAATACCCCATCTCACACACACACACACACACACACACACACACACACACACACACACACACACACATACCTCTGCAGATTTGTCCTCTGCTCTTCATTTTATAACTCCTATTCCCTATGTGGAGTGAAAGTGACATATATGCTGATGTGCATTGAACAGGCTTAACTTGAACTGATATGGCTCCATATGTGTTAACTTTTGTAGCAGAACAAATCAACACTTGTGTAATGGAGCAAATAAACACATGCAGATATATTAACTTTTACACTAGGAGCATTTACTGCTCTCCCAACCAACAACAGACCGTAGGCAGCTATCTAGGTCCCCTAGTACTGGATCCTGCTCTGAGACTATCAAAAATATACTGTTGAGATTACAGGAGCAACAAACCTAGGCTCATATGATTTATCTCTGTTCTTGCCATATGATTTTTGTTAACAAGTTCAACAATCAGTGCAGCCTTTTGAGATGATACCTTCCCACTAAGAATTTAGTTGGCTTTATTCAGTTAGCATGTTTCATCATGTATAATGGATGGTGCATTTATATAAAGGGATCTTTGCTCTATCTAGCTTGAACTTAACCAGTAAGTCACAAAGAGCTCAGTCCTGAGACCATGGTTATCTAACATTTACATAACAACTACCCTACACAATGATCATGTGAATTTTGCAAGCAACGTCAAGGAAATGTGTCACCAAGTTTGGAAAATCATCTTACTCTTTTTTTCTCACAAGTGTATTTTCCAACAGTAAATGTATAATCATTAATATAATTGTATTCCTTTGCATTTATATTAACATTTGTGCTTATACTTGTTTTAGAATGAACTCTAAACCTGTATGAATTCTGCTTAGCTATTTTTTGCAAGTATTTTGCACCAAACCAAGTCATGTAATACTTCTTATACTGATATATTCTGTTGTTGTATTTCTGTTCTTCTGTGAGATGGGCCATAGCTTAATATGGTCAACAGACCAGTCTACTCACCCACTAAGTGAATTGCAAATAAATAATACATATTTTTTTCCATACTACATGGTGAACATTATTGTTATACAAGACCTGTTTATTGTAAATTTCTGAGTTATAGGTGCAACTCAATAACAAATGTACAGATTAAAAAACCTCACAAAAATTGATTGTACTTTTGGAAGATATAAATTGACCCTAAGAGAATTAATTAAACTCTCGTAATCTTATTAGCACTAAATCTGTTGTCGTACCTATAGAGTTGATCATAAAGTTAATGTATGTCTCTTAGATGAAGCTGACATGTCCTACCATACATGTTAATTGTGACTTACAAGAAGATGTAGTTTATGTTGCAGGTCACAAGAATAAAGGAAAACAATCGTTATAGTTAATGGTAGAGAGAAGGTTTACAATTTCATTAAAACTGTTTTGTTGAATGTATCTCAGAGATTATCCCTTCTCAGGCTATCCAGTCATGTGAATCAGAGCTCTTCCCTAAGCCTATTCAAATGCAGTTTGGATCAAAGTTTGGGAAACTGCAAATACATCCCTGGTTTGTCATCTGTTTTCCTTATGGACAGTAGTAGCTTACAGATGGCCTAAGGCAAAGGCACAGATCTAAACCAAAGCAGGTCTAGTCTGGAGGTATTGATAATTGGGAAAATTGGGCCATGAATGGCTAGATGTAAAATATTTCTAGGGCTATTAGCCTAGTAACCTCCTTTGATCCTAGGAATGCAACTTATCTGTCATTCCTTATAATAGCTAGTCATGCAGTGTGTTTTGAGTGTTATGGCATACTGGAGGATAGAAATATATTTGAGTACCAGTTTTCAAACTGAAATGCATTTCTGTTTTTCTCAGGGTTGTATGGTTGTGTGGTCCTTTACTTAGTATATTACTGTAAAGGTATATGTTTAGCATTGTACTTAACATCAGGGTACAGGAGACAGAGGTGCATTGGGTTTGCTTCCTTTCACTATATTGACAATTTATATGTTTCACCCATGACTTGGATTGATTTTGATGTACTTGTACTGGAAATAGTGAAGTTGACATATTTTGTATAGACTTCAAATAATGGATCCATTGATAAAGACCTCGGGCAACTATAAATAAATACCCTACACAATGACCAATGAAGTAGAGCAGGTTTAGTTGTATACCTTAGTCATAGCTCTTTATTTATAATGAGTTTCTTTCCTAACATTTCAAAATCTTTTTATGGATAGTCATAGATCTGGCAATGTACGATCAGACTAGAGTTATAGTTAACGTATATCAGCATTATCATCTTCTTGAATTTTGTTTAAGATTAATATGCCTATGTGCAGCTCACTTTCCTCTCCCTTCTCTGTCCATTTTTTACACCATGTTCATATTTCACAGTTTCAAATTATCTTAATTTAATAATAATAATAATAATAATACTTCCATATTTTAATCATTTTGACTCATTTTATTTGATAAAACAATGTTATGGATGTACCACAGGTATGAGAGCAACATTTCAAAACAAGACAAAGCTTTAACTGTTAAACACAAGGGGTTTCTACAGGAAACACATCACCACTAGATGAACTAAAACTGAATATAATCATAGAACAGTTTAGTACTGTTACTAAGTGGAATAATGTTTTGCTATTGCTAGAACATCCACATGCATATATTAGTGTGGGCACCAGGAGGGGCTATTATGTGGTTAGGAGAAGAATGATGAGTGTATGCACATTAGTATTCGGAACATGTCTGGGCATGCCCATTATACTAGAAAAACCTGGTAGTGACCAGAGATCTCTTAAATGGTGTTGTCTCAATGGGACTCAGGCACTTAAATTCACTTTTCATATTTTTTTCTACATTTCACTTTTTTTCCACAAAGTTTCATTTCAAACCAACCCTTGGGTGCTAATGGGAATGGACAGCAGATGTGGGACTTAATGTTAAGACCCCAGTCTCTAATGCATGAGACAGTAAAACATCCCTGGCACATTTGGCTCTTGCCTTAAAGGAATGAGTGACAAAAAATGATGTTTTCTCCGAAGGACAAATGGGTATTCAAGGTTACGGGGGTGGATGTGAAGAACAGTTACATGATCAAGTGGGACAATCAACCTTAAAAAACAGTTTAGTAATATTATCTCATGTCCTGATAATTTAAATCACTGGTCTGTACCACTACACAAGCTTTGGTTTTGAAAAATTATTTTCTTTTGTCACTTTATGGCACAAATTAGATCTTAAGAAAAATCCATCACTGGCTGCTTAATGTGCAACTTGTGTCCCTTTCCATCTCTTGCCATTTATCCATATTCTCAGCATCTGCAAATCTTTGGTAAGTTTCTTTGATTTATAGAAGTACTTTATACTTTTGTCTTTGGTGAAGGGTTGACTCACAAAAGGAAATCGGGGCTAATTTCTACATCACCTCCATTACAAGAAATGATTACTTGAGCTGTGCAAAACTTGTTTAAGTAACACGTGAATTCTTGTGGCTTACACTGCAAACAATAGCATGAATTTCAAAAAGCATTGCACGTGGGACATATTTCCTTGTACCTCAGTAATCATGTTTTACTCTAGGTAAGAAGCTCTTTTTCTCACTCGGAGCATGTTAAAGAGATGTCCATCATGGCTCCCCCTCAAACCACTGTTTTTTACTATTTTCTTAAATTAATTCATTATTACTCTTCCCTGCATATTTGCCTTTTTAACAGTGCTAGTTTGGTAATATGTCCCTCTAATGCATCAGTAGAAAACATTAATATCTCTTACTGATTACCTCTGAGCAAGCCACCATTGACTGACTTCCAGGAAACATAGACTCAACATTAAAAAGCCTGAAGCCTTAATCTTCATATTCGCCAAGACAATCTGACCGATCCTTTATAGTCAGTGCAAAACTTCCCATTTGCATAGTTCTCTTCACTCCTTCAAATATTGCAAGTACACTGGCTACTGGATTAACTGCCAGATTACCTTTGGAAATCATTCTGACCCCATGGCTACTAAATTTAAGGCTATGCAAGTAATTTCTTAAAACTGCATGTCTGTTAATAAAATAAAGCACATTTGAGAGACCTGAGAAACAGTTGTTCCAAAAAGGTCGTCAGTATGAGGCAGTAATTGTAAAAAAACTTTCAAATATGTCTTAAGGAATAAAAAAGGCCATGCAATGACTGTCACAGAAATACTGCAGTAAGGATTGTGATATAGTATCATAGCCATTGCGTGTAAAAATTTGTTGAAATAATGTCCCCACTTGAACAGAAATAAAAGAGAGAGACTTTGCCAAACAAAATGATGCAACTCCTAGAGAATCTGTTGCAAAGCAACACAAATATGATTCAGTATATATATCTGCTCTTCAGCACTGAAGTGAGGCTATGCTTAATCACTCTGGCTTCCATAACAAATGAATATGCTAGCTCATGTTCTGACCAATCACCCACTAAATGCTGAGTAATAATGACATCTTTAAGCCTACTTCACTGCCTTTGAAAAATATTCCAGCAAGAACTGTGCTCATTCTGAATGGGCTACATTTTTCCTCATAATTTATAGAGGAACCACTTAAGTCTATATAGATATGGAAGATGCTGACTTTAAGAACTGCTAGCTAGGGCTGGTGTGCATTCTGAACCACAATACAAGAAATTTCATAAATAAGCATTTAATTCATATAAAACAGTAACAGTGCATATTTACTGCCAATCATTAGCGGACTGAAGTTCCGCTGTGGCGACCCCTAACCGGGAAAAGCCAAAAGACACAACAAGTAACAGTGCACATTTCTAAGCTTATCCAAAAGCTAAAAAGCTCGTGCTATGCCAAATCTCAGCTGTACGTAAAACAGTAAATATCCAAAAGAAAAATGCTGAGAACTGCTGTGTATGAACCAGAATGAAACCTTTTATTGTATCAAACAAATGCAGTAAGCGCTTTCGGGCCAAAACCCTTCCTCAGACATTAAACCATTCATCAGCTGAACATTTTAAACTACATATCCACCAATGAAATGTTAGTAAAAAGCCCGCCTATTTTTAAGGACTGGCTTAAGGGGTACCATGTCATTCAGCCCTGGACTTATGTGGGCTGTCAATTCTAAAATCCACTTGGATTCCACTGCCTCAGTTTTTAACTTAATGCCCCCCCCTCCTATTTAAAAAGACATTAACTACAACCCTGAATCTGAACAGATGTGTGGGATTATCCTGCACATGCATATACAAAGCATTATGTTCATCACAGTTTCTGATCGAGGATAGGTGCTGTAAAATCCTAACTTTTAGCATATTGTTGGTTTTACCAACATAGTAACTTGGACTTAGAAGAGCTTAGTAATAACCAGGACTTGACGATAAAGATGGCAGATAAAGGTGGAGGAGTAGTAGTACTTGACACCGATTGGTACAAGGAGAAGTTGGCAGGCATGTTATCAGAAGGCGACGTATATCTACTTATGAATCCAGTAGAAGTTAGGAGTGTGATAGATAGGGTTCATGAACATTTACATTGGTTACATACACATTTATATATAATGCAGGAACTCTTTGATTTCCTCATGATAGCCAAACCTGTCATCCCCATATTCAAGGCTCTACCTAAGATACACAAATCTCAGGTTGACCCACCCCTCAGACCCATTGTGTCAGGAAGAGGGTGGGTCACTGAGAATATATCAATATGGTTGGAATTTACTTTAAGGCCCTTTGTTGATAAGTCAGTGAATATATTGAAAAGTCAGTGAATATATTGAAATATACAGGCCATTTTCTCACTGTTTTAGGTGATTTGAACAGAGAAGGGTTGGTAGTAGGAAACATGTTGGTCACATTGGATGTGCACAGTTTATTCACGGTCATAGGGAATGACTATGAGGTCCATGGGACTTGTGGGTTTGGAGTTAGATCTAGTAAAAGAATTGTTGAAGCTAGTGTTAGAGAATAATGTTTTCATAGGTAATGGCTCAATGTATAGGCAAGCACAGGGAGTAGCCATGGGCACTCCCTGTGCTAATACATACGCCAATCTTGTACTTTCCTTTTGGGAGAAGAACCATGTCCTAGGGAACGATGAATGGAAACATTATATAGGTACATATCTACGTTTTGTAGATGATATTTTTATTTTATGGAAGGGAGATGGTCAGCAGTTGATGCGATTTGTAGAATATCTGCACTCTACAACCTCCTTTCTGAGGTTTGATGTTAAAAGTTCATATGAAGCCATAGATTTTTTGGATGTGACTGTGGAGATGACGGAGAATGGACTCTGTTCAAAATTGTTCAGAAAGGAATGCTGGAAGAATACACTGCTCTCCTATGACAGCATGCACCCCAGGTTCACTTTCCCGAGCATAGTGCAAGGACAGGTGAGCAGGGTATCTAGGATCAGCATGGTTGATCGACAGTTTGATGAGGAGTTGACTAAATTGAAAAAGTGCTTTCAGGATAGGGGGTATGGAGAGGCCATGATTGATAGGGCCATGGATAAAGGTAGGACATTTAGGCAGAATAGATATAAACCATGGATCAATACCCAGAGGGTTGAGATGGGGAACAGCCTCATTAGTAGAGATGTAAGAAGTAAGCAGAAGGTTATGTTAACCTATGGGAGCAACATAAAAGGAGTATGTGATATTATAAATAACAATTGGAACATCATCACGAGTGATACTAGTTTAAGGAACATAGTAGGTGAACATCCACAATTTAGCTATAGAAGGAATAGGAACCTGAAAGATATACTGTGTCAGGACAGATTGGCTAATAGTACCAAATGCTTACCTAAGATGAAGGGTACTGTTCCCTGTGGGCACTGTAAGGCTTGTGGTCACATTAATAGGGACATGGTTTTTCTACATCCGGTTAGTGGAAGGAGGATATCTCTGAAAGGGAAAGCGACATGTAGGACCACAGATGTGGTATATTTGGCCAAGTGTAATTCTTGTCCAAGTTACTATGTTGGTAAAACCAACAATATGCTAAAAGTTAGGATTTTACAGCACCTATCCTCGATCAGAAACTGTGATGAACATAATGCTTTGTATATGCATGTGAAGGATAATCCCACACATCTGTTCAGATTCAGGGTTGTAGTTAAAGTCTTTTTAAATAGGAGGGGGGGGGGGCATTAAGTTGAAAACTGAGGCAGTGGAATCCAAGTGGATTTTAGAATTGACAACCCACATAAGTCCAGGGCTGAATGACATGGTACCCCTTAAGCCAGCCCTTAAAAATAGGTGGTCTTTTTACTAACATTTCATTGATGGATATGTAGTTTAAAATGTTCAGTTGATGAATGGTTTAATGTCTGAGGAAGGGTTTTGGCCCGAAAGCGCTTACTGCATTTGTTTGATACAATAAAAGGTTTCATTCTGGTTCATACACAGCAATTCTCAGCATCGTTCTTTTGGATATTTCTAAGCTTATGTTTAGAACCAAAAGTGAATAGGAAAGGTAAAGTGATAGACATTTGTTTATTTATTTATTTATTTGTCTTTTGTTAACTGGGTTTGTCCACTGGGTTGGTGGCCCATTTTCAGTGGAGACCCGTGGAGAAAAGCTCCACATACAGAAACAAATTACTGAGTTTATATTTGCTATACATATATTCGTGACATAAGAAATATAGTACACAGTATCATAAAGTAATGCAATACATACATTTGTGACATATAAAAAGTATAGTACAATATATCGTAAAGTCATGCAATAAGAACAATTAACAATTCATACAAAATCAACAGAGATAATAGCAACAATTTACACGAAACAGTAGATTTCCAAAAGGACAGAGAAGAGAGCCCTTAGAATTTCATAAAATGATTTAAGACCTAGTTGATGGAGGGGAAGAAGCAGTATTTATTAGAAGGGTAGAAATAGGGGGAGGTAAGAAAAATTAAGGAGAGTAAAGAGAGAGAAAATTAAGCAGTTATGGGAGAGGGGTGGGATGCATGGTACTAGTGGAAGAGATAAGATAAGATTTAGGAAGAGTACTGTTCAGTATCGTGACTGATGCATCACAATGCTGGTGCTTAATAAATATAATTTAATGTTAGGTGGGACTATTGTACTCTAGAACAGCTGAGTGGGTAATAGTTAGATGGGGTGGTGACAGGTACAGGATGGAGTGTTAGCCAGGTAGCTCTTCAAGTCTCTTTTCAAAAGAGAAGAACAGTGAATAGACCTTATATTGTTAGGGAGCTTATTCCAACTTTGAGATATAGAGCATTTATAAAGTAATTTGCCTATAGTTTTATTGGGTCTGTAGGTGTCAAGAACGGGTCTGTATCAGAACATCGAAGTTTTAAAACTTCAAATGTTCTAATATTGACCCGTTTTGATCTAACGCTAAAAATAGCGAAGCTACAGAACACCAAATTCTTTCCTAGGGAAAGAATTTGGTTGGCCGGTTCTGTGGCTTCACTATTTTCAGCTCTATGGTGGAGATTTACGGGTCAGGTTCAGGTAAGTGTGTGGTTGTTAGGGTTAGGGTGCAAGTTAGGTGAGTTAGGGTTAGGGCGCGGGTTAGGTGAATTAGGTTTAGGGGCGGCTTAAGTGAGTTAGGGTTAGGGCGTGGGTTAGGTGAGTGTGCGATAGTGACGGACCTTAGGGTTAGGGTTTGGGTTAAGGTAAGTGGATAGATAGTAGTGTATGTATAGTTTAGTGTAGGGTTAGTTGTAGGATTATAAGTGTATGTGTGTGTATTGATGTTTTTTAGGTGTGCTTGTGTTGTGTGTATGTGTTTCGGGATAGCAATTTTTTTCCCAAGGAAAACAATCGCTGTTTTGAATGTTCAATATTATATGGTTTAGATATTTTAGGTTCAATGAAATAGCATTCGCTATTTTCATCTTTCGATAACGTGATATAAATGCTCATGAATGTGCTGTTCAGTGCTGCAGAGAGATTGGGAAGGTTTGTATGGGGATAGGAGGGTAGACAGGGAGGGGCAGTTGGCAGGTTTGTAAAGTAGAGAGTGTGTCATTTGAAGCTGAGGAAGTTGGAGCAGTTGAGGGAATTCAAGCCACTGTAGTTGTTTAAGGTCAAGGCAGTGGTGGGATTTGTAGGGAAAATAACAGGCAAATCTAGTTATCTGGTTGTATGTTTGATTGAGTTTGGTTAAAAGATTTGCTTGGAGGTGGATAAATCTAGAGGAAGCATAGAGTAGGCTAGGGAGGAGGTAGGCTTGAGCTAGGGAGGTCCTTGACGTAATTCATAGAATTTTTTGTTTCTGTACAATAGACAAAGTTTCTGATTGGTCTTTTTGATGGATTGTTGGATTTGAAGGTCATATTTTAGTTGATTATCAATTGTGACTCCTAGAAGTTTGGTATGTAGGTCCATATGAGTGATAGTGTTATCTAGGGAAGAGGTAGTGACGGATTTTCTAAGGTTAGCCATAGATTTTAGAAGGAAAAGAAGTAGCTTTTTTTTTTTTTTGGGGGGTTAAGGATGAGTTGATTGTTGATTAGCCAGTGTTCTGTGGTGTTAAATGAAGTTTGTGTAAAGGAGTAGAGGTCAGTAGGGTTGTCTTAGAGGGTGATAAGAGTAGAGTCATCAGCATATTGGATCAGAGTTGATGTGCAGCAGGAGGAGCAAAGATTATTAGTAAAACTATTAAAGAGAAGGGGGCCTAGAATGGATCCTTTGGGTACACCTGTTTTGATGGGTAAGAAGGGAGAGCAGGAGGACAGCCATCTAACAGATTGCTGTGTATCAAGTAATAAAATGGGCACACCTGAGTAATGTATTCAAATTGTCTTTTTAGAATGACCATAAGTATATTGATAAATTAGCTGTGCTAATTCAAAAGCTACATATGAAGTTCTGTTTTTAAAACTGTGTAACAGAAGCCTGTAAGAAAGAATGTGCATAAGCCTATGAACACACACACACACACACACACACACACACACACACACACACACACACACACACACACACACACACACACACACAAAACACACACACACAATGTTAGCAAACAAAAATACTATGTTTTAGGTATTGGAAGAGAGAGCACATTACTGAACATTGTATGATTACCAATAGGAACGTATAACTAACAAAAAAAATAAATAATTTCTAATAAACTAGCTATAAAGAAAATGTAATTTTTATAGCTAGTGTTATTCCTAACCAGCATGGTAATAATGAAAATGTACCAACAAAAATGTAGACTAACAACTAAAGAAAAATCTGTGTATTGCCTCTCTGCCCATACCAACTTAGCTAAATCTAGGTATTACTGGATGGGAGGGAAATAAAGGGGCTGTTGGATTCAGGGAGCATGGTCATACTTACTAAGGAAACTGTGCCTGTATACGTAAAACAAGTAACAGAGAAAACTGGAACCAGCATGTGCCCACAGAGTCAGGAAAGAGTATTGTATAGCACATGTAGAACTTCAGGCCCTCTTTGGTAAAGTACTATGCCTTGTAGCTTTGGTATACATGGCATCACAACCAGCAGAAACTTTTCCCTGCTGAAGTTTCTCTGGAAAATATGGGGGAGTAGTGCAGTTGCACACTATGTGGTCAGAGTATACCCCCATGAAAATGTGGAGAATACCACCCTGATGCACTGTTTGGAATTCACAGTTCTAAACATGCCTCAAGTAAAAAATGGTGGTTAGGCAGCTGCTATGATATTAATAAACATGCAGAGTAATAATAAAGAGAAAGGGATTGGTGAAGAAACTTCAACAAGTTAACTACAACTTAACTACAGAGAATTGGATGCTTCAAAACCATCTCTCCCTAAATGCCAATAAATCCCATATCATTCTTTTCTCCCCCTCAAAAGCCCTCTCACTTGATAAGCACTCTTTCAAGATCACAAGCCTCTCTCACTCCTCAACAGAAGTTGTTTCTTGTGCCAAACTACTCGGTGTTACCATTGATGAACACCTGAAATGTAATACTCATATTCAACTAAACATAAAAAAAACACCAGCAGCTCGCCATGCTTTATAGAAATGCCCCCTTTCTATCATTAGCTACTAGACAAACCCTTGCCTCCACCTTCCTTTTACCTTCTCTATTGTATGGTGCACCTCTTCTTACCAACCTCACAGCTTCTATCTCCTCAAAACTTGAAAGTTGCTACAACAAAATCGCCAAATTCGCTACTAACTCTAGGCATTCTACACACCATTGCATCTCCCTCCATAGTCTTAAATGGCTTGAACTCCCTAATCATCTTGACTACCTCCAACTTACTACTGCCCACAAACTAATTTTTAACCCCACTGCTTGCCCTACACTATCTAATATCTTGCCTTTCTACACTCCTCTCAGGCCCCTAAGATCAGCCCACCAAAATCTTCTTACAGTTTACAAACCTAAACGACCCCCTGGCAACCTACTACTTTCTTATACTATAGCAAAGAAATGGAACTCGCTTTGTCCCCTGCTAAGAATCACTACAACCCCAGAAAAATTCAAATCTCTTCTCCACTCTCACCTCTCCCAAAACTGGAAATGTAACTGTATACTTCCTACCTAGATCTCTTCACTTCCCCTTTTCATTTCCTATCCCTCCTGCCCATCTTTCTTCCAACTCTTTTCCCCTGCCCCTCTCTCTTCCAACTCTCTTTTTTTTCAGCCCCCACCCTCTACCCTCTATCTTCTTCCCCCTGTATAAACTCTAAGTAAATAATTTTATATCTTCACTTCCCCACTGCTTATAGCCCTCTTCTTGCAACTGTATCTTTTACCATTGCCGTAAAATGTATCTTTCACCTCAAACATAAAATGAAACTCTGTATTTTTTTCTGTGCTACAAATTTAATCTTTTTAAAAAACTTTTATTTTTCTTGTTTGTAAATTCTTTAGTGTGCAATGTGTTTGTAATATGGAGCTTTAAGTGTGCAATGTGTTTGTAAATTCGGAGCTTTTCTCCCCGGGTCTCCACTGAAAACGGGCTTTCGGGTCCAGTGGACATACCCGGTTATCAAACTGGAAATAAATAAATAAATAAATAAAATGTGTCTTTGGCTGGGAGGGAGAGTAGAGCCTTTGTGTTAAAAGAAATGTGTCGCTGAGTCTTAACAGAAAAAACCCAGTTGTTAAGTTTGTGAAACAAATTAATGCATAACCTAAAAAGGAAGAAACTTTACTACATGATATGGACCTTGTCAGAAGATTTCAAGCCATTAATGTAATGAAAAATGCACATGCAGAGACAAAGAAGGAGATAGTTTCACAAAGAAAAGAAACAGACCTTGGACTGCAGGTTAGAGGTTGCCTTCCCTATCAAGGAATAATATCAGAGTATAGGCAAAGAGAAAGAAATAGGGGGGTCCAAAATGAAAGACCAGCACTGGTAGAGTTTTTAACAGAATCTAGTACAGAAGCTGCTGTTAAAAAAGGAATAATTAGTAAAGCATATCAAATACTGCATGATAATTATAAGAATCAATAAGAGGCGCTTAGAAAGGATTGGGAAGAGAGACTGGATAAGCCATTCACAAAGAGATAATGGGGGTATATATGTATATCCCAAATATGCAACAAAGACAAGATTTAGGATATTTGCCTGGATGTACTTACACGGGTATTTGTATACCCTCAGTAGACTCCAAATTTCTTTTTCCTCAGGTGGATAGCAAATGGAGGTATGGCGGACAAGAAAGAGGTGGCTGGGAACATGTTTTTTGAAAGTGTGATGAGCTGGCAGACCTTTGGGATTCCATACAGACCACTCTGTCAGATATGCTGGGTGAGCAGATCAGACTGACTGGGAAGATGACTTTTTTGAGTTATGCTACAGACTCAGAATTGGCTAGACATAGTAAAACCTTGCTGAGTCTAATTATGGTGGCTGCCAAAAAAGCAATTACTAGAAAATGGAAACCAAAATCTAGACCAACTTTACTAGAAGTAGTAGATATAATAACAGATAAAACAACTGGAATTGGGATCTTTAGAAAAGGGAAGGAGCAAAATACATAGAAAAAAATGGGAATTGTGGGAACAATATATGCAGAGCAGGAACGAGGTTTAAGAGGCTCAGCCAGGATTTGAATGAACTATGTAATGCTTTACTGACAATGACTGGATGGTTTATAAGTGATGTATAAGGTTGACAACTACAGTTATTTCAATGATGTCTGTGATGTAAAAGGTTTGCAACTAAAGCAATATCATTTTTAATGTTTTTCATTTATTTAACTGTAAGATTGCTTTTGTCATATGTGTAAATTTAATAAAGATGTTTGAAAAAAAGAAAAGAAACAGGTCTGGAAAGAAGTCTTGGGCTTCTACCTGCAATGTTAAACAGAGGACTAGTCAAAAATATCACTCTCAACAACTGGTGCTTAAAGAGGGACAAGACACTGAGGTAAAAGTGAAGGCATTGTTGACATCAAAAGAAGAAGAACATTCCAGAATGAGTTGCCTTTTGTAGAAAAGAAAAGGAATAGAAGAAGAAGAAGAAACACCTACAAGTGTAGTCATAGCTTAGTTGGCTATACATTCTATGTCATGCCAGTGTACTGATGAAGCTATCCTGGACTTGACAGATTTCCAAATAAGCGATGAAAACTTTTTAAAAAACCACAATGGGATGTTATATTATGCAGCACCAGAGAAAATACTGTGAGAACAGGAACGAAAACAGATGAGGACACTGGCCATATTTCATACCCACAATCTGAGTTGAGGAATGATTTGCAGTTCAGGGTAATCTAAAGCAAAGAATAAATCCTGATTGAACTGTTACTTCTAAAACCTTTTAGAATACTTCTAATAAAACTGACTCGTAACCATATTTTGAATGGACATTTAGGGATGGAGAAAGCCAAAGCTAGATTAACTAAAATTTTGGTAGACTTTATTCACCTTGTGCATTAAAAGACACTGGGAACATCAGCTCACCTTGCCAGAGTACTAACAATTGGTACCACATCCTTAGTTCAGAAGATTTCTAACACCTATGCCTATTATTGATGTACCACTTAAGATGAATGCCATGGATCTTGCTAGTGAATTGGTAAAGTCCATTAGTAGCTATCTGTACATTCTAGTAATTATTAAATATTGACACCACACATTATAATAATATCTGCCCACCATTATTCAAGAACTACATAACGGACCAATTCAGAACTAAACACATATGCTCTCATTCCTACTCCAAAAAACACAATACTTTCTCACACTCCTCTCCAAACTCCAACATGTGTATAACCATTTTAACTCCAGGCTCACCATAAGTGGGGATATCCATCCCAACCCAGGACCACATCCATCCTGTCCAACACAAACTGCTCCTACACAAATGTCAGAACATAACACCCCCACTTTCTTCATCCCTGGGCAAATCAACAAAGCAGCAAAACCAACCATCTTTTAATGCTAAATATTAATATTAGAAGTATCAAAATTAAAATACCTGAACTCCAGGCCACAATAGCACACTACTCCCCAGACATAGTTGCTTTAACAGAAACCTGGCTAAATAAAAACATAGCTAACTCAGAAGTTCTCCCTACCGGCTACAATATCATTAGACAAGACAGACCACTTCGTAAAGGAGGTGGAACTGCCTTACTGTACAAGTCCAACTTAACTGTCCATCAATTACCAAACTCCTAACCCTCCCCCAATAATTGGGACATACTTATCTCACAACTTCAACTTCACCCTAAAAAGGTCATCACCACAATTGTGATCTATATTCCACCTGGTAATATACCTGCTAGCCTTGAAGACTTCTTATCCTGGTGTTCTTCCACATATACACAAGAAACCCTTATTCTGGGGGACTTCAACCTAGATTGGTTCACCTGTATATTAGAACCACCAAGTAATCTAATAAATCTCCATGGCTACCAGCATCTAGTCCAAATTCCAACTAGATGTGATAAAAAATCAAAAAGGGAATCCATCCTTGACTGCTTCCTAACTAACAACCCCACATTGTACCCTCACACAGGCAGTCTCCCAGACACCTTAAGTGACCACAACATAATATACTTTATAAGTAGTAGAACAAGCATATGCAAAACCACTAACTATATATCCACTAGAAACACAAAAAAATTCTCTCATAAGGTCCTCAATACTTTACTCTGTAACTGTGACTGGATCCCTCTTAAAACCCTCCCACTTGACCAGGCTGTAGCATATTTCAACAAAACATTTCTACAACACCTAGACACTGTCGCTCCATTGCGCAAAATCAAGGTTAGAACCTCTACAGACCCCTGGCTCAGTAAAGAAACCAAATAAATCCTCAAGTCCAGAGACACTGTCTGGCTTTACTATCAAAAAACAAAGAAACACAAAGCCTAACTAAGTACCAAGAACTGCGCAACCGTGCAAAAAAATGCATTAGGCTGGAAAAAAAATCCTACTACACAACATTACAAACTAAATACCAACACAACCCCCAAAAATGTTGTTAAAATGTAAACCAGCTACTAAAATCCACCCAAAAGGCTACCCCCAAACCAACCACCCCTGACACTAAAGTTCCCATCGAAACACAATTCAACTTCCACTTTGTGAACTCAATTCTATCCTTAGTATCACAGGACAGTTCCTTCCACACTATCCTCCTCAACACAAATAAGACTAATACAAGCTTTAGCCTCAAAACATTTTCCACCACTTCAATCAAAAGCATGCTCTCCAATCTAAAAACCTCATCAACAGCAACCGACCTACCCCCCAGCTATTTCTTGAAACTCACAGCAGATGCTATTGCTATCCCAGTCTCCACTCTCATAAACAGATCAATTGTTGAAAACTATGTGCCCAAACTCTGGAAAATATCCTATGTTACACCCATACATAAAGGCGGGACCTCCACTGAACTTAATAAGTACAGACCCATTGCTTTACTCTCTCCCCTGTCTAAAATCCTAGAAAAATGCATCCATACCCAGATGCTAAACTATCTCCTAGACAGCAGTATCCTGTCACCTACTCAGCATGGTTTCAGACCTACCCATAGTACCACTATAGCCCTCCTCTGCTTCACTGACACAGTAAACTGTCTCAAAAATGAAGGCCTACAGGTGTCAACTCTTTTTTGGATATGTCCAAAGCATTTGACACAGTCTCACACAAAATCCTACTAAACAAACTAAACCAATATCACCTATCAAATTCCACTCTTACCTGGTTCCAAAGCTACTTAACTGACAGGTACCAAGCTGTGAAATGGGAAAATTCTCTCTCCTCAGCTGCCCATAACTATAGGAGTCCCACAGGGTTCTATCTTAGGACCACTACTATTCACAGTCTTCACAAATGTCCTCTATACCTCCACACAGCATGCATCTATCATTCAGTATGCAGTTGACACTACCTTAATCTGTGCTGCACAAAACATTCCCACCCTCCCACAAACAACTCAGCTAGCATTCTCTGACATTGCAAACTACCTTACCAAAGCCCAACATATCCTCAATCCAAAGAAAACTCAGCTTATGATTATAACCAGTTCTAACAAAAACACTAACAGTCAATTCACTATCTACTCCACAAATGCTACTCCAATCACTCCAGTGGCACAGGCTAAGCTACTGGGAATAACCATAGACTCCCACCTAAAATTTGATAGTCATCTCAACTTAGCTATTAAAAAAGTAAATGCCAAACTGGGATCACTCTACCGTATCAAACTATTTCTTACCAACAACACAAGATCAGCCATTGCTCGCTCACAACTTCTATCCACCCTACTCTATGCATCTCCCATTCTGACTAATCTCAACAAAACTGAACTAAGCAAAATGGAAGCCTGCTATAACAGAATTGCCCACTTTGCTGCAAATTGCTCACATAGAACTCATCACTGTACTGCTTTGAGACAGCTCCACTGGCTTGAACTGCCCAACCTCCTAACCTACAATCAGCTCTGCCTCTGTCATTCTATCTATTACCTCCCCAATAAGTGTCCTGCCCTCAAAAACCTAGTACAACATCACTCAGCCAAAAAGCTTCTTAGGTCATCAAGCAAACTACTACTAGAAGTCACCAACAGCTACAATAGCTTTGGTGATGCACTATATAGTAGCTCAGTGGCTAAAAAATGGAACTCTGTCTCTACTAGCATTCAAAACACATCATCCAAAGCCTCCTTTAAAGACCTCATCAGGCAACATCTCAAGCAAAGTTGGCAGTGCCATGATTGCTCCCCAGGCTAGTGAAAGCGAATAACGTATACATACTAAATGTAGAGTATGTGATAATAGTTTTCAGTCTTACTCACAAACACTGGTTAATCTACAATGTATGTACTGTACCTGTGTACTATGTATGTATTCTACCTATGTTCCAAATTTCAGCTGTACACCACAAATCTATTAATTACCTTTATTTTTAAATTAATATTTTTTGTTTGTTCTCTCCACTGTAACTGTTGATGTGCCGCATACCACTGTAAAAACATGTCTCTTGTAATTTGTGTGTATACTGATCATGTCTAAATAACTAAATGCGTCTGTGATTTTTCTTTGTGGAGCTTTTCTCCCCGGGCCTCTGCTGAAAAAGAGCCTTGTTGGCTCAGTCAGACACCCCCGGTTAACAAATGTAAAATAAATAAATAATAATTAAAGAAAAAATAATAAATATGCCACTAAGTTTCTTGAAAAAATACCTCTGCAAAGAGCCAATGCTGTGTTAGTAGCTAAAGAACTAGTGTTACCTTACTCTAGGGTAGGGATAACCAAATAAATACTCATGGAAAAGGGAAACCCATTATTGTCCAGATTAATGCATTAACTTCGGCAGCATTTTAAAATAAAATCAATTAGGAAGTTCAGAATGCCACCCTTAAACTGATCGATTGAGCATTTTAATAAAACATTGAAGTCAGTGCTAAAGATGGCCAACAAATAGGTGGTGGGAACTGCAATCAGTTAATTCCTTATCTCCTTTTTATATAAGTGAGGTGTTTCAACCTTCAGCAGGATTTAACCCACTTACATTACTCAGTAGTAACCATTTTCTGGGCTTGTTGGACGTAGCAATGGAGACATGGGTAGATGAGAAAATCCAGTTTAAAATTATGATAATATACTTTAAATACTTGTGAGACAAGTAAAAAACTATTACTCCAGTAGACAATGAACTTATGAAAAGGATCAAGAAATGCAACAGATGATGTTTAATAAGAATTCTAAACTAAGGCAATTTAAAACAGGGTTACAGCATTTAAAAAACTGTCTTCATTAAAAATAAATTTCTATCAATGTGGCAATGTGACAATAGAGAAAATGAAGGGAATAAACTGCAAAATAAGATAAAGTGAAAAAAGAAATATGAGCATGTATATTACATGAAAGCATTAAATCCATGGTGAGAAGCTGAAACTTCT